>NC_092139.1:89058908-89367090 GCF_043159975.1 Macaca nemestrina | reverse complement strand
TACTGGGAGGGTTGGATAGCCACATGCAAAAGAATGAACCTGGACCCTTAACTCTCAGCATATACAAAAATCACCTCAAGGTAGACCCAAGACTTGAACATAAGATACCAAACTACAAGAATATTAGAAGGAAACCTAGAGAAAACTCTTCTGGACTTCACTCTAGGCAAGGAATTTACGACGGGCTCAAAAGCCCGATGTGGAGGATGAGCTGGACGATGGCCCATTGGACGTGTGTCCAGCAGAACCCCTGACAGCGCACGAGGGAGCCTTAGAGGCCAGGTTCCTCCTTGCTGTGCCCATGTGGGAAGTGGGGTTGCTAGGATCAGAGGCCGGCCCAGACTTGCACATGCAGCCTGCCTTGTTTGCAGTGGCCCTGGGTCCCTGACTTGCAATTGGGGGTGTCTGCTTAAATGATCCCCCAGGGATGTGATGGAAAGTAAAGACAAAAGTGCCACCCAACAGAGTTGCTCCCTGTGCCAGGTCCCGCAGTCACCATGGATGTGCTCAGCCTGTGGGGCCCCCTGGTGTTCAGGCCCCCTCATGCCCCATTGCCATGGGTGGTGCTTGGGGCCTTTCTCTTTACCTGTTTTCTTCTGAGGGAACTCAGAGCTGGGGCTGCCTCTCTACTCCCAAAGCCCGTGGGTGTGGCTGCAGGGCTGGAACTGGCTCCAGAAGTGTTAGGCCTTGGGCTTCTCATGCTGCCCTCCATGCTTGCAACTGGAGAGGGGGCAGGAATCAGCAAGGTGACCTGCCTGAGTCCTGGGAGTGGAAACAGGTGGCAGGAAGGGGATCTGAGAAGGAGAACAGGGCCTGGTGGTCTTTGCTTCCCAGACACAGGAGCTGTAGAGGGAGCCTCTGCAGCATTTGCTAGGGGGGCACCGGGCCCCAGGAGTCTTGGGACTTGTCTCTCTCCTGCTGTGCATCCATATTGGGTGCTTTAGAAACAGCAGGCAGACCAGAAGCCCCTGTTGCAAGTGAAGACAAAGCGTGGGAAGGCCGTGAGGGTCTGCAGTCCCAGATGGCCTTGGCCTCACCCCACAGTACACTGTTGATGCACTGGAATGCCGCCTCCTTCTCCAGGTCCAGGTGTTCAGCAGTGACCCAGAACCCCAGTTCTAATGGAGGTGGCAGCATCACAGGCTCCCCTTGCCTGCGTGGCAGCAGGGGAAACTTGCGTCTACGGGGCCTGGGATCTGGGGGAGCCATTCCTGGGGGCGAGTGTCTGCCCTGGTGCTGTATCTCCCACCTTTTCACACTGGGTGTGAAAAGGGACAGCCTGAGGCCTGGCCTCACTCACTGTCTTTGAGGAACTGAGGGTCAGCTGGCAGTGGGATGAGGCTGGCCCCCTCCTCCGCTTTAGCCACGGGAAGCCTCCCGTGGAGCTGTAGGAGCTCGAGATGGCATTGCGTTTGGTGCACGAGCTCGTCCAGGAGGTCTGGGATCTCTGCTTATATGTGACTTCTGACCTCTGGGCATGGAGGTCTCTCTGCAGTGGCCCAGGCCTGGGCACAAAGGGAGAGAGGCCTCCATTGTCCCGCAGGGGCCGAAATGCAGACCGTGCATCCCCGGTGACCACGGGGACCCTTCTCTGATCATCAGGATTCTCTTGGACTCTGGGGTCCTTGTCCTGCTCAGGCATCCCTGCCCCGCTCTCCTTAAGGGCCTTCAACACGATCTTCCCTGGACACGAGTCTGGGGACAGCCAGGTGTTGTGGGCCCCAAAGGGGTGACTCCCTGCCCCTGGGCCCCACAGAGATTCCTTGTGCTCAGTGCAGGGGCTGAGCTGCAGGACGCCCTGGAATTTGGAGCACACAGCACTGGCTTGCTGTGGTACCTGTACAATCAAATTGAAGGCAGGATCACCAGGAAGGAACACAGGGCTTGAAGGATCACGGAAAACCTTCTTGGAGTTGTCTTGACACCACTGATGCCAAGTGTCTGGATACTTGTAGGACGGCCTGCCACTCCGTCCAGGGACAGGAGCAACGGGGAGATCCCACAAGCAAAGTGAACTGGGGGATGGGTTGAACGGGCTCCAGGCAACTGAGCCCTACTGGCAGGTCCTCAGCCGCAGGCCGGGACAGGAATAAGGGGCACAGAGTGCCCAGGTAACCGCTCTTGGGAGCAGCGGGTACGGTTGGATGCTCGAATTCTCCAGAGCTGAGCTCTGAGTGTCCTCATCAAGCTGCCAACTCGGCCAAAGCCTAAGCAAGCAGTTTCTTCTGTTGCTGGGCAATGCACCTTTTCAACCTGAGGGAGTGCGTGCATGTGTAAAGAATAGGTGCGAGTGACAGAGCGACCTGAACGGATTAGCGCGGCAAGGTACTTGTGCAAGGCACCTGCTGGCAATGGCAGGAGGCTGGATGGTTGTGTGTGTGTGTGTAGGGTGCTGGGGGGTAGGGGGCAGCACAATAGATACTGAAAGGAGAGACGAGCACACAAAGGTCACAGGAAAAACAGGCGCCTACAATGGCTGCAGATCCCCCCCGTGGATCACTGAAGGTGTTATACCCAATTCTCCCAGATCTCCAGATCTAATAGGCAGGACGTAAGCCAAGCGCTGTCAACCTCAGCACTACTGAGATTTGGGGATGGCTAATTCTTTAGGGGAGGAGAGTTGTGCGTAGTAGGATGTTTAACACCTAGCCTTTACACACCAGATGTCCAAGTCCATATTACGCAAAATACGCTTTAGTCCCTGTGCGAGTTCTCCTTGAGTTATTTCCTGGAGTCAGGCCTGGCTTGCTGGATTCATTCCTTTGGTGACTCCTTCCACAACAGTCCTCAGAGGCCTCATGGATGGAGGTTGTGCTGAGAGCCAGGGCCTCAGAGATCAATCAAACTTCATTCCTTCCCCCCATGCCCAGGAGTTGCACTCAGGCTCAGGCGCAAGGGGACAAACAGGTACAGACCTTTGTGCTTCAGGGGGCACAAGCTCCCATGGAGGACTGCTAGCTACTGTGATGCCCTTTGGCTCCAATTACGCTCTGGTGCAGAACTTTCTTCCTGCTCTGATTTATGTAAAGTCACTCCCCTCAGGCAGGGCTTTACATCAGTCTTTTCGGACTGTCACACCCCTTCCTGGGGCAGAAACTCTGTGCTATGGCCTGGGAGCTGTGTGAGTTTGGGTTGCTCCGTCCTTCAGCAAATGACTTCCGTGAATGTTTTCTGTACAGTAAGAGCTGTCCTCTAATCAAAAGAGCCAGGTCTCACTGAAGAAGGACTTGATTTCAAAGCTGAGGGAAAAAAAATACAAGATGAATGCAAAATATCTTGTTATACAGAGGAAAAGAGGTGCTCACTAAAAGATGGAGCAAGCTGAAAGGACACAGGAGCCCATCTGAAGGAGTTCTCAATGACCAGAACTGAAAGCATCCCAGCTAGAAAGTGCGTATTGATAGTATTAAATTAGAAGCCATATAATTAAGTAGTATCAGCAAGTCTATACAGATGTAAGTAACTGAATGAATAAACAAGTGTAGAAGAAGAGACCAGTCTTTCCTTACAGAAGATTTCCAATGGATAAATGTAGAAAGAATGAGGGAAATAGAGAATCACATTGAAGCAAGAAATACAGGAATCACTGTTGCAGACAAGAATCTTCCGAGGAGGTTAAAATCTCTACGCAGAATTCTAAGATGCAGGACATTGACATAACCTCAACATACTGTCTCCGGAGTATGCTTTACCTATTAAAGTTAACACCAGCCCGGCATGGTGGCTCACACCTGTAATCCTAGCACTTTGGGAGGCCAAAGTGGGTGGTTCACCTAAGGTCAGGAGTTCGAGACCAGCCTGGCCAACATGGTGAAACCCTGTCTCCACTAAAGATGCAAAAAAATTAGTTTGACATGGTGGCATGCCTGTAATCCCAGCTACTTGGGAGGCTGAGGCAGGAGAATCACTTCAACCTGGGAGGAAGAGGTTGCAGTGTGCAGAGATCACACCACTGCCCTCCGGCCTGGGTGACAGAGCCAGACTCCATCTCCAAAAAAAAAAGATTAAGTTAACACCACCAAAAAATAACAATAACTTTTCCATAAGAAAACATGGCAGACACGGCACGAACTTTGTGACCAAGTGAATATCACCCTGCAAAGAAGACACAGCAACATCAGGTACCCTCTGATGTGACACGCTGAGGAAAAAACAGCATCACATGTGTGGTATCCTCTCCATTAAAAGCAAATTGCCAATTTGATCATGAGAAGACATCAGAGAAACACTAATTCAGAGACACTCAACAAAATACCTGACCAGTACTCTTCAGAACTGCCAGGGCATGAAAGACAAGAAAACAGTGAGGAACTGGCACAGAATGAGGCATCCAAGGGACACCTGCCAATTAAATGCAGTGTGGAATCCTAGATTGGATCTTGCAACAGAAAAAGGAAAGCGATGGAAAAATTGGTGAAATTCAAGTAAGGTCTGCAGTTTATTTGCTAATCATATATCCGTGCGAATGTCCTGGTTTCCACACTTGTAACTAAGGTGATGCAGGATGTTGACATTAGAAGCTAACAGAAGGACTGCTAGGACTTTTGTGCTTACTTTTTGCAGCTTTTCTGAATTTCTTTCAAAACAGAAAGTTAAATATGAAATGACAGATGGGCAATTGAGAACCATTAATTGACTGAAAAATAACACATGAAAATGCAAATATTCTTTTATGAAAAATAACTATAATATCTGCTTCAGGATAGCATTATAGGAAAAAAGAGAAATAATTATAATCTCCAAAACAAATAAATAAGGGACTGAGTGGCCTTGCTGTACATTTTTGCAAAATGAAGGACAATTGGATTCTCCTGTCTCCTGCATTCAATCTGTCTCAATGTCTTGTTTGATTGAAATATAGAAAGACAACCCAGCCTCGCCCTAGTATGTCTGTGGAAAAGGAAGTTTGGTTTTGATTTCTCTCGGTCAGCTGTACAGAAAGGGGAGTGCTGGGTCCTATGGAAAGCAGGTTCCTCCAAACTTGCCCCGGCCACCACCACAGCTGCCACCTTAGCAGGATCTGGGAGGCCTGTGCAATGCTGTTCTAAGACACTCTCCCCTCCGGGGCTTCCAGTTTGCAGACTAATACGTACAGAGCTTTGAGGTCATCACTCCTGTCCTAACAACAACAAAGCTGAACAAACTAGAAATCCACAACTCTTCTTAGATCCATCAGAGCAGTGAGATCACAGCTGAACCACTGCTCTGTAAATTGGAAAGACAGCAGATGCAGAGAATCACAGTTCAGATGAGCAGAGGCCTGTGTTGGAGCCAGTACCTGGGCAGGCAAATTTCAGACGGTAATTGGTGGATTGCGGGAGGCTCCATGAGGACCAGCTTGAGAGGTGAACACTCTGGAGGGAGGGGCTGTGTTATGGGGATCCTCACATTTTCATACGTTTAATCTCCAGGAACACCCCCACTGTAATGTTCCTAGGGTGAAGATAAGAGAAAAACACCTTTGTGCCTCCAGCAGGGGGAGAAAAAGAGCAAGTCTTGAAAATGCCCAGAGTATTCCAGTCTCCTTACTCACTCATAAAAGAGAGCTAAGCTGTGAGGATGCAAAGGCATAAGAACTATAAATTGGGTTCCGTGTATACTGCTCAGGAGATGGGTGCACCAAAATCTCACAAATCATGAAAGAACGTACTCATGTAACCAATTAACACCTGCTCCCCCAAAACCCCTGAAAATAAAAAATGTTTTCAAAAAAGTGAAAAATTGCCCTGAAGGACAACTATTTTTGCAGAACATTGCCTCTATCCTTTCAATCTCACCAAAGAGGGGAAAACTGAGAGGCACTTCTGGAGGTCACAGCACAGGGCCTTGGACTCCCTAGACGACTTATCACAGGACTAGAGAACACATTCCCCTCTCCACACCACACCACTCCATCCTCAGGACCCCTGTATATTACAGGGAGTGCAACAGAAGGAACTGCCAGTCTCAGACCTTGTGGTGAAGAAGTCTCTAGTGAACCCCCAAAACAATAGGGAAGACGAAAACATGCCCAGGCGCGGTGGCTCACACTTGTAATCCCAGCAATTTGGGAGGCTGAGGTGGGTAGATCACCTGAGGTCAGGAGTTTAAGACCAGCCTGGTCAACATGGTCAAACCCTGTCTCTACTAAAAATACAAAAAATCAGCTGGGTGTAGTGGTGCGTGCCTGTAATCCCAGCTAGTAGCGAGGCTGAGGTGAGACAATCGCCTGAACCTGGGAGGCAGAAGTTGCAGTGAGCTGAGATCATGCCACTGCACTCCAGCTTGGGCAACAGAGACTCCATCTCCAAAAAAAAAAAAAAAAAAAAAAAGACACCAGAATTCATTTTAGCTTCTGACACCTAACAGTGACAATATGAGCACAGCCTAACTCCTCCAGATCCCCATAAAACCTCACACTAAGAGTCTATTTGATGAGTTCTTGTATCTAACACCTCACACATCCATAAAATTACGAAGAATACTAAAAGGCATGTCTCTGCTGTTTTTAGCCACTCAGATTTTTGTAATCGGTTTTGGCAACTCTAGGAAACTAGTAGAAATTCTCACAGTAAATTTTTTTAGTTGCTGTTTTACTTTCAATTCCAGAAATTTTGTTTGGTTCTTTTTTATAATTTACATCTTTATTATTTTTATTCAGTTAAGCATAATTGTACTACTGTCTTGTAGTTCTTTAAACACAGTGTTCTCATGTGCAAAAAAAGCTCATTATCACTGATTGTTAGAGAAATGCAAATCAAAACCACAATGAGATACCATCTCACACCAGTCAGAGTGAGAATTATTAAGAAGTCAGGAAACAGAAGATGCTAGCAAGGTTGTAGAGAAAAAATAATGCTTTTACACTGTTGGTGGGAATGTAAATTAGTTCAACCATTATGGAAGACGGTGTGGCGATTCCTCAAAGATCTAGAAGCACAAATATAATTTGAACCAGCAATCCCATTACTAGGTATATACTCAAAGAAAGAAAAAAACCAAAACAAAACGTAGTTTCCTTTAACTCTTTGAAAATATTTAAAGCAGGTCATATAGTCTTTTCTAGCATATGCAGTGTCTGGACTTCCTCAGGGACAGTGTCTATTCATTGCTTTTTTTCTTGTGTAGCCACCTGTGTTGGGACACCAACACTCCCAGGTTCAGTGGTTCTCTAGGAGGACCCGCTGGACTCAATGTGTAGTCATACACATTGCTATGATTTATCACAGCACAATAGTAAGCAAAATAAACAACAGGAAAAGGTATGCGTAGCAAAGTCCACTTGAAACTAAGCACAAGCGTTCAAGATTCCTGCCCAAACGAATCACACAGACACACATTTCTCCAACAATGACTGTGACAATTATGTATGAAATACTGTCTGCCAGAGAAGCTCATAGAGACTGAGTGTCCAGGGTTTTGAGTGGGGACTGGTGGCTTGGTGTTCTCTTCCTAGCTCACATCAAAATTCCATTATCCCAGAAAGAAAAATCTGTTTGGCACAAGCTACAGTGTTTATTTTTTATTTATTTAGATGAAGTCTTGCTCTGTCACCTAGGCTGGAGTGCCGTGACACAATCTCAGCTCACTACAACCTGCACCTCCTGGTTTCAAGCAATTCTCCTGCCTTAGTCTCCTGCGTAACTGGGACTACAGGCATGCGCCTCCACACCTGGCTAATTTTTGTATTTTTAACAGAGACAGGGTTTTGCCATGTTGGCCAGGCTGGTCTCGAACTCCTGACCTCAGGTGATCTTCCCACCTCATTCTCCCAAAGTGCTGGGATTACAGGTGTGAGCCACCACGTCCAAACTACAGTGTTTTATAAAAGCAGTTTAGGCACACTGAGCCCCTCTTCTCACAGTGTGGTGCACCTTTGCATTTTATAGATACCCAGGAATGTGTCAGAGCATTTCAAACCCCTATGGGCATCTCATTACCCTTTTTAGCCTTCCTTTTTAGCTTTTTAGTTAGTCTATTGTTTGCCCCAGCTGTTATCCACCAGGTCAAGCAGCCACAAAGTTAAACATTTGCCTGTCATTGTATTTTGTTTTCTTAAGACAAGGTATTGCTCTGTTGTCCACGTTGAGTGCACCCAGCAAGATCATAGCTCACTGCAGCCTCAAATTCCTGGACTCATCCTACCTCAGCCTCCTGATTCACTGGAACTGCAGGTGCATGTCCCCACTCTGGCTAATTTTTTTTCTTTTATCTTTTTTTTTTTTTTTTTTTTGAGACAGGACTTCTCTCCCTGGCACCCAGGCTGGAATGCAATGGCATGATCTCACTGCAACTTCCACCTCCCAGGTTTAAGTAATTCTCCTGCCTCAGCCTCCCAAGTAGCTAGAACTACAGTGCACACCACTGCACCCGGCTAATTTTATTTTTTGTAGAGATGGCGTTTCACATTGTTGCCCAGGTTGATCTCAAACTCCTGACCTCAAGTAATCCACCTGCCTTGCCCTCCCCAAAGTGCTGGGATTACTGGCGCGAGCCACTGCACCCAGCCCCTGTCACTGTTTTTCACAATTGTGCCAGATTGGAAAGCTTTTTGCCTTGGACAAGCTCCAAGGCAGGTCAAATGCAGTCTAGCAAGTCAGGTGTTACAGAGAACCACCAAACACTTCAATTGTGATAATTCCTGGAAATAAAGCTTTGAGGGAGATCCAGCTTTTCTGCTGTTGGGTTGCTGGTGTTCACCGTAAATGTGAACTTTAATTTTTTGGGTTACTGTGGAACTGCAGAGTAGGAGACAGGAGAAAGAAAAATTAAACTGCCACAAAACTCACTGTTGTGAGATTACATACCTTTTTTTTTTCCCCCTCTACAATGAACATCCTCTGGATTATTACAGGCTTTTAGCTAATTTCCTGAAGTCTAAAAATGTTAATGGGCCAGGCGCACCAGCTTATGCCTGTAATCCAACCACTTTGGGAGGCCAAGGTGGTAGGATTGCTTGAGTCCAAGAGTTCAAAACCAGCTTGGGCAACATAGCAAGACCTCCTCTCTACAAAAAATGAGAACTTTAGCCAAGCACGGTGGTGCATACCTGTAGTCCCAGCTATTTAGGAGGCTGAGGTGGAAGGATCACTTAAGTCCAGAAGTTTGAGGTTGCTGTGAGCTATGATTGCATCACAGAACTCCAGCCTGGGCAACAGAGCAAGACCCTTTCTCTTAAAAAAATGCTAATAGTAAAAAAGTAGTAATGGTGATAACTTTTTGCCAGTTTTCTCATTTTTTTTGTGGAAATAATTTTTGGAGGTCTTTCATCTGCCATTTTCTCCAAAGTCATTCGCCACATCACATTTAAAAAAAAAATCTAGGGCCATAATGCATGACTAGTTATCCCTGGATGTTTGTAATAGTCACAATTCAGCATAAATTGTATCTCAGATGAGAACTTCTTGCAGTGGTATTCACAGCATTCAGTCAAATATATGAAATTAAACCTAAGAACAGGCCAGACGCAGTGGCCCAGGACTGTAATCCCAGCACTTTGGGATGCTGCAGTGGTAGGATCATTTGAGACCATTAGTTTGAGGCCACCCCTGGCAACATAGTGAGAACTCATCTCTACAATTTTTAAAAATATGCCAGGTGCCGGGCGCGGTGGCTCACGCCTGTAATCCCAGCACTTTGGGAGGCCGAGGCGGGTGGATAACAAGGTCAGGAGATCGAGACTACGGTGAAACCCCATCTCTACTAAAAATACAAAAAATTAGCTGGGCGCAGTTGTGTGCGCCTGTAGTCCCAGCTACTCGGGAGGCTGAGCCAGAAGAATGGCGGGAACCTGGGAGGCGGAGCTTGCAGTGAGCCGAGATCGCGCCACTGCACTCCAGCCTGGGCAACAGAGCGAGACTCCGTCTCAAATATATATATATATATATATATATGCGCGCCAAGTGTGGTGTTGCATGCCTGTAGTCCCAGCTATTCAGGAGGCTGAGAAGGGAGGATCACCTGTGTCCAAAAGTTCAAGGCTGCAGTGAGCTATGATCACACCACAGTGCTCCAGCCTGGGCAACAAAGCAAGACTCCATCTCTAAAAATAAAATTTAAAAAAAAATTGTGATCTCTGCTGTAAAAGTAGTATGCTCAAATGCAGTAAAAGCATACAAGAAGGCCAGGTGCGGCGGCTCATGCCTGTAATCCCAGCACTTGGGAGGCCAAGGCAGGTGGATCACGAGGTCAAGAGATCGAGACCATCCTGGCCAACATGGTGAAACCCCATCTCTAGTAAAAAATAAAAATAAAAATTAGCTGGGCCTGGTGGCACACGCCTGTAGTCTCAGCTATTCAGGAGGCTGAGGCAGGAGAATTGCTTGAACCCAGGAGGCAGAGGTTGCAATGAGCCAAGATTGTGCCACTGCACTCCAGCCTCGTGACAGAGCGAGACTCCGTCAAAAAAACAAAACAAAACAAAAGCATACAGCGAGCCCCTAGGAATCTGAGTGAATCAGTAAAGGCTTTACAGGGTAGGAAAAGACCATGAGTATGAAAACATGAGTTGGGATTTGGCCTAGATGGTAAAGGAGGAGAGGACAATACAGCCAGGAAGTGCATGTGCACAGCAGAGGGGAGATGGAGGGCACGGCTGTTTGAGCTACCTGTACTTTAATATTCCTGGAGTGTGATGTGTGAGGCAAGCATGGGGTGGTGGGGTGAGTGTTGGAGATGAGGCGGACAGTGAGCCATCAGCATGTTAGTAACAGGGGAATCCACAGGCGTTTCACGCAACTCCAAGGACCCTATGTGAGCTCATCACGCTCCCATTACCCAAATGTTTCTTACCAGTGGTAGCTGGTATTTCCGTAGGTACACTGGATGTCTTCCCAGGACACCTGGAAGCCAGAAACAAATGGGGTCAAGCAGCCAGCTGACACAAGCACCCACAGAGGACAGGGTGCTACAACGTACCCCTCATCCTCCAGACAAGCCCACCTCTAGCAACTCCCAAGAGCCTGGAGCATCAGCAGCAGGACATCATGTGCAATGAAGTCTTTTTAGCGCTTTCATCCCTGTGTTTAAACTTGGTCATGCTTCTCCTAGAGGCCTTACATATTTCTAACTCTCCTTGCTCTCTAGACATTTCCCACAAAGCACGAAGCCGCAGGGCATGAGTCTAAAGCACCAAAAACTTCAAAGTGGAGGTAAGTGAACGAGGTGCAAACCACATGGGGACTTCAGGCCGAAAAAGGCTTGAACCCTCATCAAAGGCCCCACACCGAGACAGCGGGACCACAGTGTGTCCTGATCTCAGACACCCACGCAGTCCCGGGCCCAGCATTTGCTAGAGGTGGCCAATCCAGGACAGGAGGCAATTGTGGATGATGTTTCTCACCAAGCAAATATTGGAGTCACTGAAGCAGAACCATTTTCCATCCACAGCGTTCCGGATGTAGACACAGTAATGACCGGAGGCTGCCACTCCCACGTGCGAGATCACAGCAAAAAGCTCATACTGCCCTCCAGGCTGGAAAGAGACAGGCACGAGACAGTTCACCCACCGCCACAAACATGACTGCCTCACACATTTATACCTGCCCACCCTAAACCCGACTCTGGGACTTCAGAATATTAGAAAACAGTCCTGACCCAAGGCCGGTGGGCACCCTCCAGGAGGGGCTTTCCTGAGTGTGGATCCTGAACTGTGAAGGCTCAGCAGCTTGGCAGAGCACAGCACACAGGAGATGGAAGGCAGGTCACGAGAGAGGCCCCCAAAGCCAAGGCAAGATTAGAACTTTCCCCTGGGAGGGGTGGGGGTCATCAGAACAGAGTTCTGTTTCTCCACAAGCCCAGGAATGGCCCTAACCTGAGCCACCACACCCAGCCAAAAGTCTTTTGTAGGCAGAGGGGAGACAGACGGCAAGGGCAGCACACACAAATCTGGGTCACCCACAGTGGAGGCTGGAATTATCCCTGTTTCCATTTGCAGACTTTGTGCAGGACTTTACAAAATGCAGGGCAATATCTGTATCTAAATATCAGTTTACAAGAAATAAAAAGGTGAGAGGAACACATTAAATGAAACCAACTAGCCAGTTCTGGCTTATGTAAAAAATCTTCAACCCAATCAACTGCAAGGAAAAGAAAAGGAGCGGAAATCTAAAAGGAACTTAAGAAAGAAACGTAACTAAATGCAAGTTACGAGTCCAGCTGGACAACAAACCAAGACTCCATCTGTGTTGTTTGTGTAGGCGTTGTTTGGATCTAGATTCAAGCAAACCACACAGATTATACAACAGGAAGCCTGAACGTTGGCCAGATATTTGATGCTATTAAGGAATTACAAGATGGAGATGATTATCTTTTGAGTGCCTATTCTTTAGGGACACAATGGAGTATTTACAAATAAAATAGTATGAAGTCTGGTCTGGGATTTGCTTCAGAAAACCCCTGTACAGGGTTGGGTGAAACAGGGTGGGTTATAGGAAAAGCAAGACCTGCCATGAGTTTTGGTAACTGTTATAGCCAAGGATTCACTGGCTAATTCCTCACTACATGCTTTGGTATCTGTTTGTAATATTCCATAACAAAATCTTGTTCGTTGTTGGAGTCTTTGTTGTCCAGCTGGACTCAAACTCCTGGACTCAAGCAATCCTCTTGGACTCCCAAAGAGCTGGGATTACAGGCGTGACCCACTGCACACAGCCAATAAAAGTCTTTTTTGAGAGAAAAACAATTTTAAATATATTTCATCAGGTAAAATGTGTAGGTAGAAATATAAAGAACTAGAGGAAAAAGAGAATCCTATGAAATGTATACTGCCTAAGCAGGTAAAGAAACCATGTTATAATAGGAGCTATTTTAACATATTATCAGGCCTTAATTTTCTAAATGCCATGGTTCTAGAGCATAAATAGTCAAACAGACCAATAAAACAGAAGAGACACTCCAAAAATAGACCCGTACATACGGGAATACAAAATTTGCTATGTAGCATTTCAAATCTATGAAGAAAAGATATTTGTGTCTTTTTTTCCTTAGTATTTCTTGTTTTGTTTTTAGAGACAGGGTCTTGTGCTGTCACCCAGGCTGGAGTACAGTGATAGATCACAGCTCACTGCAGCCTCAAACTCCTGGGCTCAAGTGATCCTCCCACCCCAGCCTTTCAAGGTGTGGGATCACAGGCATGAGCCACATTGCCTGGCCTTCTATCATTTTTTTTTTCTCAGAATCTCTCAATAAGTTATTATCTCAGGACAAGAAAATTAACCTTTACTCTGATTAAATGTGGTCCAGTCAACTGGCTACTTTATGATTATCCTCAAAGTGGGCACGGGCCATTTTGGGAAGAAAGTTTGGTTGATAGTAAGAACCCACAATGACATGTTTGCCTTTGCATTTCTATGTATTCCACATGTTATTTCCAAAGAAGCCTACTGAATTCTGGATTCCTTCCCTCAGTACTGTGAGGCATATAAACACAAATCCAGTATTTAGAAAGAAGAAAGTATTTTAAGGCTGGGGACAATCTCTGAGGAATGGGTGGCTTCTAGCAGACTCAGGGTGAGGGAAGGGAAAACGGAAAGGATGAGGCATCTGGGGAGGGGCAGGATGGCAAAGAGGTCAGCAGCAACCCACCTGCTCCTCAGTATCACAGGGCTCTCACGCCATCGGAAGGACCTGACTGAAATCCAGGCTCTGGGGGAAGTCCAGGGCGTGGCAGATCTTTCTTGTCTGTGAATTCCTGATGGAGAATCACATGATTGGAACGAGAGAGTCAGAGAAATGTCAGGGCTAGTGATGCGTTCTTCCCAAAAAGAGGGGAGCAGGGTGACATCACGGAGTTTAAGACTCCTGTTTGCTGGATCTGCTGAGCTCCTCTGACAATAATGCAAAACTTGGCTATTGTACCACCATGCGGTCCCCACACGAGGCACCAGGACCCGGGGAGCCACGGCACCTGCTCCAGGGAGCTAATCTCGCCTCGAGGGAAATTCCCTGCTGGCTGCTCTCAGGCCCTCTTCTCTGGTCCCTCTCGGTGATGCCACTTGAGAAGCCACATCCACGGCTCTAGAAATTAGAACCCCAGTGTCCCAGATACTACTGGCCAGATCCAGATTCCCTTTCTCACCAAAATGGGGTGCCCTCAGGGCCTCTGATGATTCTATCAGGAAATTCACAGGGGGCAACCCTAAGGCTAGTGAAGGACAGTTGACCCCTTAACAGCACGGGTTTGGACTGTGTGGGTCCACTTACACACACATTGTTTTAAATAAATACAGTCTGCCCTCCCCCATAGAGGCACGAGTTCCCAAACGCTCATCAAAAAATATAGTATCCCAGATGCACAACCACATAGATGAGGGACAAACTTTTCCTATATGTGGGTTCTGTAGGACCGACTGGGGGACTTGAGTGTGTGTGGATTTTGGTACACACAGGGGTCCTGGAACCAACCCCCCATGTGCACCGAGGGACAGCTGAGTCTGATCTAGGGAATGAGTACCTGTTTCCCATGGGTCTTCTTCCCACAGTTCTCACAGAAGCACTTGCTTGATAACTCCCTGGGCTGGGAGAAGCAGTGCAGGGCGTCCTCCTGTCCCACCCAAGAGAATAGGGAAAAAAGAAAGTGTCGGTATTTCCCACCTAGAGTACTGTATTCATCTGTTCTCACACTGCTGTGAGACAATAGCTGAGACTGGGTAATTTATAAGAAAAGCAGTTTGATTGGCTCATGGTTCTGCAGGCTGACAGGAAGCACGGCAGCATCTGCTTCTGGGGAGGCTGCAGGAAGCTCCCCATCATAGCAGAAGGCCAAGCAGGACCAGGCATCTTACATGGGAGGAGCAGGTGCACAAAAGTAAATGAGCTGGAGTGCAGGGGCGTGCCTCCCAGGTTCAAGTGATTCTCCTGCCTTAGCCTCCTGAGTAGCTAGGACTACAGGCCTTGCCACCACACCCGGCTAATTTTTTGTATTTTTAGTAGAGACAGGGTTTTACCATGTTGAATAGGCTGGTCTTGAATTCCTGACCTCAGGTGATTCACCCGCCTCGGCCTCCCAAAGTGCTGGGGTTACAGGCATGAGCCACCACACTCAGCCTGGCTGCATACTTTTAAACAACCAGATCTCATGAGAACTCACTGTCACAAAGACAGTACCATGGGGGATGGTGCCAAACCATTCACGAGAAACCCTCCCCCAGGATCCAGTCTCCTTCCCACTGGCCCTATCTCCAACACTGGGGATTAAAATTGAACATGAGATTTTTGGGTGGGGACACAGCCCCAAACTGTAGCGGGTACAGCCTCCCCACACTTTACAGCTGAGGATTTCAGCTTTTTTTCTGGTTTTCTTCATATCCCCCCCCTTAATGCCTGGCCTGGTGTGGTCCCCTTGGCAGGATCTCAAAGGGCACCTACTGACTGGAGGAAGAAAACAGGAGGGGCTCCTGTTAAGGGAGCAGTATGAGGGAGGTGGAGGTAGGAGGGAAAAACATTTTTGCCAAAATAAAGGAGAAATTGTCCAGAGCCATGAAAATGAAATAAGCGACTTTTCCATAGCCAGAGATAGATCAAAGAGGCAAGGGGGAACTGGCCACACTGTATTATGTGGTGCGATGGTTTGAGGGTTTGTCCTCCCCAAAACCCAGGTTGAAACTGAATCCCCAATGTGGCTAGATGGAAAGGTGAAGCCTTTGAGAAATATTTAGGGAGGATGAGGTTGCTCACGCCTGTAATCCCAGCACTTTGGGAGACTGAGGCGGGTGGATCACCTGAGGCCAGGAGTTTGAGACCAGCCTGGCCAACGTGGTGAAACCCCGACTCTACTAAAAATACAAAAATTATCTGGGTGTGGTGGTGGGCATCTGTAATCCCAGCTACTCGGGAGGCAGGAGAATCGTTTGAACATGGGAGGCACAGATCGTAGTGAGCTGAGATTATACCACTGCACTCCAGCCTGAGTGACAGGAAGTCTCCAAAAAAAAAAAAAAGAGGGGGTCATTGGGTCATAAGGGCACAGACCTCATGAATGAATTAATCCACTCATGGATTAATGGGTTAGTGGGTTATCCTGGGAGTGGGACTGGTGGCTTCATATGAAGAGGAAGAGAGACTTGAGCTGGCACATTAGCATGCTCAGCCCCCTCACCATGTGATGCCCTGCACTGCCTCGCCTCAGGACTCTCAGAGTCCCCACCAGCAGGCAGGCCCTCACCAGGTGCAGCCCCTCAACCAAGAATTCCCAGCCTCCAGAACTGTAAGAAATAAATTACCTAATCTCAGATATTGACTCATAACAACAGAAAATGGACTAACACATACAGAAGCAGCAAATACCAAGAGAATCCCCTTACCAGTGTCTTCAGGAGCTTTGAAAAGAAAAAGTGGGAGGGTGAGTATGATGCTCTTTCTGCTACTCTCCATGGCACAGTCAAGGCAAATCAAGGAGTCCTTCACCTGTATCATATACAGGGCCTGCAGCCTCTCCACCTGCAAGAGGGAGAGCAGAGAGGTGAGATGGGAACACCACCATAAGCCAGGTCAGGCCAATTGCCAGAAGGTGGAGCCAAGAGACAGAAGCTCTAGAAATGGTAGTCACTAATGCTCTTTGTCCTACTCACAAAGGTGCAAAATATTACCAGTAACAATATTATGAAACTGTGGTTAAGTGTTTTATGTGGATTAACTCTCTTATTCTTCTACACACTACAGGAACAACAGCTGAGTCAAATGAGCAGCATCTTAAACTTCCGAGTGCTCTGGTTCTAGGTTCTTACCAAGTGTACATCAGTGATCTGGTCCTTAATCAGGTTCCAGAGTTTGAGGTAGAGTTGGGCAGCATCGTGCTGGACAAACACTGGCCACAGAGAAAAGGAACAGCCAATTAGTGAGGTCTTCAGAGTTGCTTCTCATGTCCTGCTACCTAGACACACAGGAGCACTCATCACTTTGTCTCTTCCTAGCTCCCCAGCCTACCGCAAACCTAAGCTGACACCACATATGAAGTGATCAATGAACAGTAAATTTGGTATTGATTTCTGAGAACACCTCTTAAAACTGAAGCTCCAGTGCCAGCTGCAGTGGTTCATGCCTATAATCCCAAAGCTTCAAGAGGCCAAGGCAGGAGGATCGCTTGAACTCAGGAGTTTGAGACCAGCCTGGGCAACATAGCAAGTCTCTGTCTCTATAAAAAATTTAAAAATCAGTTGAGTGTGGTGGCATACACCTGTAGTCAGAGCTACTTGGGAAGCTGAGGCAGGAGGATCACTTGAGCCCAGGATGTTGAGGCTACAGTGAGCTGTGATGTTACTACTGCACTCAGCCTGGGGAATGAGATGTCCACAGGGACTTTGAAAAGCACTGATACATTCCTGAGGATCTGGAAGGCCATGCGCATGCCCATGTAAGACCTGAGAGGGCTCTGATCTCTCCCCTCTGACTGACCACAAGGCCATATGCAAGAAAGCAATGAAGGCAAATACAGAATCGCAAACTGCCTGCGCTTTGAAGGTGTGCCCTAACAGACACACACAGCCCCTCAGCAAATACTGGAAGACTCACTGGCTTAGGCATTTAAGGAAATCTCTGACTACTTACTATCTGACCACTAAAGTAACCAAACGGAGAAGTCAGTGGCCACACACTACAGGGAAGATAGATGTCACAGAATTAGTTCAGGAAAGTTTTTTTTTTTTTTTTTGGGGAGGGGGAACGGAGTCTCCCTGTGTCACCCAGGCTGGAGTGCAGTGGCATGATCTTGGCTCACTGCAAGCTCCGCCTCCCAGGTTCATGCCATTCTCCTGCCTCAGCCTCCCAAGTAGCTGGGACTACAGGCGCCCGCCACCACGCCCGGCTAATTTTTTGTATTTTTAGTAAAGACGGGGTTACACCGTGTTAGCCAGGGTGGTCTCGATCTCCTGACCCGCCCGCCTGGGCCTCCCAAAGTGCTGGGATTACAGGCGTGAGCCACTGCGCCCAGCCTTAGTTCAGGAAAGTTGTCACTGAACAATGATCAACAACAAGGACAATAACAATAAAACAGCAACAACAACAAACGCTGGTATGGGGGTCTCTGATGTCCAGTGTTTCCACATTATATTATCTAAAATGTTCTTTCTCCAACAAAAAATACAAGACATAATGAAACAGAAAAGTATGGCCACACACAGGAAAACAGCAATCAGAAGAACTTTTCACTGAGAAACGCTAGATGTTGGCCTTACTAAACAGAGACTTTAACTGTTATATGTTCAAAGAACTAAGAAAACCATCCATGTCAAAAGAAGTAAAAGTATGAAAATGCTGCCTCACTGAATAAAGAGTACCAATAAAGCAAAAACTATAAAAAAAAGAACCAAGCAGAAATTCTTGAGTTGAGAAGTACAATAACTAAAATGAATTTATTTATTTATTTATTTATTTGATGGAGTCTTGCTCTGTCACCCAGGCTGGAGTGCAGTGCAGTGGCGCAATCTTGGCTCACTGCAACCTCCGCCTCCCGGGTTCAAGCAATTCTCTGCCTCAGCCTCCCGAGTAGCTGGGATTACAGGCACCCACCACCAGGTCCAGCTAATTTTTTGTATTTTTAGTACAGATGGGGTTTCACCATGTTGGCCAGGCTGGTCTTGAACTCCTGACCTCATGCTCCACCCACCTTGACCTCCCAAAGCGCTGGGATTACAGGCGTGAGCCACCGTGCCTGGCCTGAAATGAAAAATTTACTAGCGGAGGTCAACAGCAGATTAGAGCTGGCAAAAGAAAAATCCATAAACTTAGAGACAGGTTGACTGAGGTTCTCCAGACTGAGGACGGAAGGAAGATGGAACATAGTGCCCATGCAGCTGAAAAGCTGGTTAGCTGCTCACTGCATACAGAGTTCTACTAACTCTGACACCAAAGAAATCTGATACAAAAGAAGGTTTTATACAAAAATGTGAATTTATTCTGAAGCCAGCTTGGGGGAAGGAGTATGACGCATCCTGCCTTTTAATGTGCCATTTCTCCTTTGCAGGAGAAAGGGACATTTTCATAAGGTGTGTTGCGGGGGTGGGGGGAGTGAGCAATGGCGGTTATCTACCAGGCAGCTGTACCGAGTTATGCACTGGGCAGCTGAGTTGGCACCTGCCTGGGCAGAAGTAAGTTGTAAAGGTGGCCAAGGGGATATGCCTTCTCCATGCCTTCCTAGTGGGTGAAAGGCAAACCCCTGGAGTGTGGAAGTTTTGAGGCCACCCCCTGGCAGGGAGAGTTCCCTAGTGGGTACACTTTGGGCTGCAAATCTACTGCTAAGTCTCAGGAAAGATCAGCTGGAAGAACTTGCCCTGTTCTCAACCAAACCTCCTTCAACCTATCTCCAAGTTTACAGATTCTTTCTTTACCCCTGCAGGGAATGTCTGGTGAGGGGGAGGTGAGAGGTGATACTTGCTTTTCTAAAGGACCAAAGGCAGGGGAGGGAAGAGGGGAAGTGAAAAGAAAATAACAGTAAGAAAAGTAATGAAACTAACTATCTCTTAGAGAATGGGAGTACTCAGTTACACCCAGATGGGTTCACTAGTGAACAATGGGTTCTACCAAACATTTATGGGAAAAATTATACCAATTCCCTACAATCTCTTCCAAAAGACAAAAGCAGAGAGAACACTTCCTAACTCATTCTCTGAGGCCAGCATTATCCTAATACCAAAACCAGACAGACATAAGAAAAA
The DNA here is from genome assembly GCF_043159975.1 of Macaca nemestrina. Classification (NCBI taxonomy): domain Eukaryota; kingdom Metazoa; phylum Chordata; class Mammalia; order Primates; family Cercopithecidae; genus Macaca; species Macaca nemestrina. Next base: position 89,347,462 of record NC_092139.1, on the reverse strand, counting down.
AACCTAGAAACCAGTATCTCTCATGAACATAAATGCAAAATTCCTCAACAAAATATTAGTGAATCATTAACTATGTATAAAAAGAATCACAGAGGGTGACATAAGCGAGATGGTTAGAGGAGGAGGCTCCTGGGGCTCCCTTTTCCCGTGGACACACAGAAAAACTCCCATCTACACACAAATCAACTCCCTCAGAAAGAAACCCAGAAACTAGCACATGGGGCAATGGAGAAAACATCCATATCGCGATGGGTTGGAAAAGCTGAGACACACTCGCACCACAAGCCCCACCATAGGCACAATACCTTACTGTGGGGAAGGAATCCCTGCGCCCAGCTTTCTCCTGGAGAGGCGAGGGTTTGGACCACACATAGGCAGCCCTAGCTTTTGCAGTTCCCACTCAAGGGCTTGGCTGCTAGCTCACCTAGCTCTGGCAGCAGACATGGGTCAGCAGCTATGAATCCTCTGCGACCACAGAGGGCAAAGAGGCAGTTTTAAATGGGCACGTGAGCTCTTCCAGCAGCTGTGCCCCTGCGCTCAGCACAAACAGGCAGAAATGCCAGGCTCCCAGTTTCTCCCTGGAAGGGTATGTCTGCGGGCTGTCCGACCTATTGCCCGAGGGATGGGCTTCTAGTAATAACCAGCCTGCACCTGGAGCCAATGGGCAGGTAAACAATAGATTTCCAGGAGTCTGGACAGGTGTGTGGGCAAGTCCCATGCCTTCTCCCACCCCCTGCTCCATGATAAAATCAGGTCTCTAACTTCACACATTGAGTACACAACGCTTACCCCTCTCAAACGAAGGACTAGCTCCTCCATCACCAAGCTTTGGGAGTTGACAAGGCTCTGTATTTCTGAGTCCCACAGGGGCACAGAGACCAAAAAACATCGCCCCAGGCCCAGTGCAGGGTGAAAAGGCAAAAAGGCCTGACTCCCACTGTCTCCCTAGAAGGAGTTTGTCTGCACATGTGCAGCTGCTGCCCTGGGGTTTCCATGCATCTGGGAGCTGACAGAGCAGGACACCAGTGCTCCTGAGACCCTGAACAGGCAGGTGAGCACTTCCACAGCAGCTCCCACTGGTTTGCTCAACAGATAGCGTCAAGCTTCCAACCTGTCTATCTCTAAGCAGAGAGGAGTCAGCATTTGCTAGGCCCCTGGAGGTGACAAAGAGCAAAACAATGCATTGAAGGAGTGTGCAGTTTAAAAATGAGTGCAGGCACTTGCCACAGATCCTCTGTCTGGCTTTTTGCAGAGCAAGTGGGGGATAAACTCATGCTCCCAGCTTTTCCTTCAGGATAGAATAAACTGGAACACACACTTAATGCCCCAACGTCTCCAGCTGCACCTGAAGGGGCTGGCTTCTATCTCCCCTGTCTGGGGCACTGACAGGACTTAACACATTCTAATCTCCTGAGGGCCGCTAAGAACATAAATGAATTTGGACAAGTACAAAGGGTCAAGAGGTGCTCTGAGTCTTTGGCAGGGCTAATTGATAAGTTCATCTCCTCTACAAGGTCAGTGGGACAAGACTGACCTCAGGTGATCCGCCCATCTCGGCCTCCCAAAGTGTTGGGATTAGAGATGTGAGCCACCGTGCCCCGCCTGACCTTGTCTCTTAAAAAAAAAAAATTCAAAAGACCAACAAAACAAAAAGTTGTTTTTTTGAAAAGATAAAATTGAACAATCTTTAGCTAAACTAAGAGGAAAAAAGACTCAAATAAGTAAAATCAGAGGAAAAAAAGAGACATTACAAATGATACCACCTGAGTTCGAGAGTTCGAGACCAGCCTGACCAACATGGAGAAACCTCCATCTCTACTAAAAATACAAAATTAGCCAGGTGTGGTGGCACATGCCTGTAATCCCAGCTACCTGGGAGGCTGAGGCAGGAGAATCGCTTGAACCCAGGAGGCAGAGCCACTGCACTCCAGCCTGGGCAACAAAAGTGAAACTCCATAAAAAAAAAAAATAAAGAAAAAGAAAAAATAAAAATAAAAGAAGATGCAAATCAATTAAGTTATCCTATGCTCATGGATTAGAAGAATAAATATTGTTATAATGACCATACAGCCAAAGCAGTTATAGATTCAATGCAATTTCTCTCTCTCTATATATATAAACAACCAATGACATTCTTCACAGAAATAGAAAAACAAAAATCCTAAAACTCATATGGCACCACAAAAGACCCTGAATAAACAAAGCAATCTTAGACAGAACAAGCTGGAGGCATCACACCACCAGATTTCAAAATGTATTGCAAAGCCACAGTAACCAAAACAGCATGGTAATGGCATGAAGACAGACACACAAAGAAATGGAACAGAATAGAGAACCCAGAAGTGAATTCACACACTTAACAGTCAACTCATTTTCAACATAATGCTAAGAACACACACTGAGGAAAGAACAGCCTCTTCAATAAATGATGCTGGGAAAACTAGTTATTTATATGCAGAAAAATAAAACTAGACCCCCCTCTCTCACCATATACAAAAAGCAAATCAAAATGGATCAAACAGTTACATCTAAGACCTAAAACTATGAAAACACAAGAAAATATTGAGGAAATGCTTCAAGACATTGGTCTGGGCAAAGATTTTTTGTGTAAAACCTCAAAAATAGACAAATGGGATTACATCAATATAAAAACCTTTTGCACAGCAAAGGAAACAAGGTGAAGACACAACCCGCAGAATGGGAAAAAATGTTTGCAAACTATGCCTCTGACAAGGGTTCATATTCAAAATACATAAGGAACTCAACTCAATAGCCAACAAACAAATAATCTAATTTTAAAATGGGCAAGATGTGAATAGACATTTTTTCCTCTCCCTTTCTCTCTTTCTCTCTCTCTCTCCTTTCTTTCTTTGTCTTGCTCTGTCACCCAGGCTGGAGTACAGTAGCACAATCTCAGCTCAACCCCAACCTCCGCTTCCTGGGTTGAAGTGATTTTCCTGCCTCGGCCTCCTGAGGAGCTGGGATAACAGGCACGTGCCACCACACCCAGCTAATTTTTTGCATTTTAGTAGAGATGGGGTTTCACCATGTTGCACAGGATGGTTTCAAATTCCTGAGCTCAGGTAATCTGCCCACCTCAGCCTCCCAAAGTGCTGGGATTGTATAGGCTTGAGCTACCACGTCCGCCCAGCCTGAACAGACATTTTTCAAAAGACATACTAATGGGCAACAGGTATATGAAAAACTACTCAACATCAGTAGTCACCAGGGAAATACCAATCAAAGCCACTATGAGATACCACCTCATCCCAATTAGAATGGCTACTATTAAAAACACAAAAAATGGCGGGGTGCCTGTAATCCCAGGGAGGCCAAGGCGGACAGATCATGATGTCAAGAGATCGAGACCATCCTGGCCAACATGGCGAAATTCCATCTCTACTCAAAATACAAAAATTAGCTGGGCGTGATGGCACATGCCTGTAGTCCCAGCTACTCAGGGGGTTGAGGCAGAAGGATCACTTGAAACCGGGAGACGGAGATTGCAGTGAGCTGAGATCACGCCACTGCACTCCAGCCTTGCAAAAAAGCAAGACTCTGTCTAAACACACACACACACAAATAACCAATGTTGGTGTGGATGTGGAGACAGGAGACGACTTAATATACTGTTAGGAGTGTAAATTAGCTCACCTGTTAGAGAAGGTAGATAGCCAGAAATGAGCACGCAAGGGAACCCCAGGGAAAAGTAGTACTGGAGACGCTGCCCAATGACAGCAAAAAAGACAACGGCCATACTGGCTGCTTGGGGCCTCATGGTTGGGCTCCTTCTGCCCTGAAGGGCGGATGTATCAGGCCCCAGCTGGAGATAAGTGTGGTATGCCATTTTTCTTGCTGATGAGCACGTGCATGCCTCCAAAAACGTGCCCTAGAGTAGCCTTTTGCTCATTGTAATACAAAAAAGCACACCCTTGGGTGGACATTTGAAATGCTAATGAGACATGGACATGTGTACTAGCCATGTACAACCACAAGCATGTGCACCAAAGGAGACTGCCTAAAACACGATTGCAAGTGACACTCCCTCAAGCCCCTCCGAGAATAATCACGAAGAGCCTCATAGAGTCCCAGCACGGCCGCTGTGGGCTCATTCACTCTCTCAGCAGCTGCTCTGCCTGTCATCTGGAGGGTGCTGTCTCTAAATAAACCTTGCTGCTGCTGTCGCTTTCCATCCCAGCCAGCTGCTCCTTCTTGGAATGTACTTTATCTTCTTCCAATAAACTGCTACTTAACCTTTGTGTCTCTTGGCTGCATTTTCTTCCAAGAAAACAAGAACTGATGACCCTGCCCCTCTCCCAGTAACACAACCACTATGGAAAACAGCATGGAGGTCCCTTGAAAAACTAAAAGTAGATATACCATATGACCCAGCAATCCCACTGCTGGACATCTACCCAAAAGGAAGGAAATCAGTATCCAAGGGATATCTGCACTTCCGGGTTTACTGCTGCACTATTCACAATAGCCAAGATATGGAATCAACCTAAGTGTCCATCAACAGGTAAATGGACAAAGAAACTGTGGTATAGGCTGGGTGCAGTGGCTCACACCTATAATCCCAGCACTTTGGGAGGCCAAGGCTGGTGGATCACCTGAGGTCAGGAGTTCGAAACCAGCCTGACCAACATGGCAAAACTCAGTTTCTACCGAAAATACAAAAATTAGCTGGGCGTGGTGATGCACACCTGTAATCCCAGCTACTTGGGGGGCTGAGGCAGGGGACTCGCTTGAACCTGGGCGTGGTGATGCATACCTGTAATCCCACCTACTTGGAAGGCTGAGGCAGGGGAATTGCTTGAACCCGGAAGGCAGAGGTTACAGTGAGCCAAGATCCCACCAATGCCCTCCAGCGTGGGCAACAAAAGGGAAATCTCATCTCAAAAAAGAAAAAAGAAACTGTGGTATATACACACAGTGGAATATTATTCAGTCACAAAAAAATAGCAACATTCTGCCATTTGTAGCAACATGGATGAAACTGGGGGACAGGATGTTAAATGAAATCAACCAGGCACCACATGTTCCCACTCATACCTGGGAGCTAAAGTCATTGATTTCATAAAGGAAGAGAGTAGAACAGTGCTTAGCAGAGGCTGGGGAGGGCTGGAGAAGGGATAGGGAAAGACTGTTCAATGTGTACAAAGCTACAATCAGGAGGAAAAAGTGCAGGCGTTCTGTTGGAGACTGCAGTTAATAGTGTATATTTAAAAATAGCTAGAAAAGGGTTTTGAGCGTTCTAACCACAAATAATAAAAGTGTGAGGTGACAGACATGCTAACTGCTCTAATTTGGCTGTCTTTTTGTTGTGTTTTGTTCTGTTAGGTTTTTGTGAGTTGGAGTTTTGCTCTTGTTGCTCAGGCTGGTTGCAATGGCACGACCTCTGCTCAGGGCAACCTCCGCCTCCTGGGTTCCAGCAATTCTGCTGCCTCAGCCTCCGAGTAGCTGGGATTACAGGCATGCACCACCATGCCCGGCTAATTTTTGTATTTTTAGTAGAGATGGGGTTTCACCATGTTGACCAGGCTGGTCTCGAATTCCTGACCTCATGAGATCCGCCTGCCTCGGCCTCCCAAAGTGCTGGGATTACAGGTTCAGCCACCGCGCCCAGCTGATTTGTCTGTTACACAGCGTATGCATGCATCAAAACATCCCTCTCTACATCAGAAATACGGGCAATTATTATGTGTCTGTTAAAAACAAACAAGAATTTTGACCTAACCAGGTGTTGGAAAAGATGTGGATAAACAGGATCATTTACATACTCCTACGAAGAGGCGTAAAATAATACAATTGCTTGGAAAACTATTTGCCATCGTCTTCAAGTTATAAATTCACTCAACTTCAACTCAAAAAATGCAAGAGAGATTATTACACAGGTCCTGGAGACATGTAACAATGTGCATAGCAACACTGTCTGTGATAGGAAAAACATGCAAAGAACTTAGGTGCTCAACCTGACCGGCAGAGCACAGGTGCCTAAGCCATAAGACACTCAAGCAATGGGGAAGGCCACTCACTCACTCATCAGGGAAAACTGGGTAACGACAGCACGTCAGGACATAGTGAGTCTCAGAAACAAGGTTGAATCAAAAAACCAATTCTTCAAAGACAATAGATAACGTTATTTCTTTTTACAGATTCAAACTATAAATGGAAATGGAACTTGATGTTGTTTATGGATCAATATATATGTGAGTAATAAAACTCCTTAAATAGATCATGAAAATCACAAAGCCAGGCAATTTCCTCTGAGGGGAGGGCCGGAGGATGAGGCAGACAGCTTATCACTGCGAGCAATGTTCTAGTTTGGAGATGAAGGAGTTTCTTAAGTGTTTATGTTGTTATTCATCAGTTAATGAATCAATTAAGACCTTGGAATCAAGGCCAGTGGTCTGAGGAAAGCAGCCATGGTCCGGCACAGGCCTGAGGGAACCATTCTCACCGCATACAGCATAGGCAGAGCCTCTGTGGTAGGTAATAGATCTGAATCACAAACCACTTCACAATCATCCCCCAGCAACACTCTATTTTGATTGACCCTTAAAGGCGGAAGAGCCTTCCCAAAGCTCAGACAGGCATGTCTTCCAGTGAGAACCACAAAAGCCAAGCCAAGTTTGGGTATTGTAGACACTACCCTCTAGTGAAATATATGAGGACCATCCAGGTAGAAATAAGCTGAAACAAGCCCCCTAAGCAGTGTACCAAGTATATAAAAATGAGCAAGCACTAAACAGCAAACAAAAAAACATGAGAACCACAAATCATATGGATAGATCAGTGTTCCCATCTATGGGCGGGCCACCTACTGAAAGTGGCACAGGATCCAAATACATTCTAAACATTGTATGAATACTTAAATTTTTCAGATAAACCATGAAAGCCCCCAAGTGTGGCTTCGACATCATTATTCAGCTAAGATCTGCTCTGTGGCTTCAGCTCTGGCCCCAGCCTTTGAAAGGCCAATTACAAACAAAATGCCCACTTAGTGTCATTTCTGGGGTCTCTGCACTTGCATATGGTCAAGTGATCATTTTGGTTACTGCCGCATCTAACCAGCATAGCAAAGAGGGAGGTCACTTGTATTAACTCTTAACATTGAACATACGGTTGCAAATATTCTACACATAGCTTGGGAAATCTCATATACTTTATATTTTGAGGTATAAAAAGTTTGTAATGCACAGGTATGATGCTGCAATAATGAATGGTTTGGATCATTAATGTTATGTATAAGACAGCTAAAAACCTTTAAAAAGAAGAAATTGAAAATTTATACATATGAAAAAGAGAATAAACTTGCCAAATAGTCCAGGAAGAATATTCTATTCTTTTTGGGTTAACAACTATCAATTAAATTAACAACTATTAATTCAATTTAAAAAATAATTCAGTTAAGAGTCTATCAGTTCTATGTTTTGTAAAATTCTTTGGTACATTCATATTTGTCAGATTAAAGTAAATAATCTTTTCACAATTGTATTTGAGTTTTAATTATTCAATTACAACTAAGCCATGAGTCTTCCAAGAAAAAAATCCTATTTTGCAAATTCTTCGCATCTTGTAAAGATGAATTAAAACCAGAATGTTGATTTTACCACATCAAATTATTATGATAGAAAAATTCCAAACATATATACAACATCAGCAATAAATTATCATTGAGTCTAGATACAATAAAACATATTTAAAAGCTGGAACAAAGGAAGAAATGTTTTAGAGAAAAGCAAAGTACCCAAAACAGTTTGATCTCACCAACCAAACTTCAGAAATCACAGACTACACAAATGCCTGCGGCACATGCTCTTTGTCATGTCCAGTCCATTTACAGGGACTGAAAATTGTTGTCCAAATGACCACTTGAGATGATCACAATTCAACAGTGGAAGATGAAATGCTCAACTTTTGAGAGTTGACCAAACGACGAATCATAGGAACAGCATTACCTTTGGAAAACATGTTCCTAAAGATAATTTTCCTGAATTATATTCTGTCACGGACCATGGACCAGAAAAATGGTAGCTTTAAGTGTGCTGTTTCTTTATTTATTTATTTATTTTTGAGACGGAGTCTCGCTCTGTCGCCCCGGCTGGAGTGCAGTGGCTGGATCTCAGCTCACTGCAAGCTCCGCCTCCCGGGTTTACGCCATTCTCCTGCCTCAGCCTCCCGAGTAGCTGGGACTACAGGCGCCTGCCACCTCGCCCGGCTAGTTTTTTGTACTTTTTAGTAGAGACGGGGTTTCACCGTGTTAGCCAGGATGGTCTCGATCTCCTGACTTCGTGATCCGCCCGTCTCGGCCTCCCAAAGTGCTGGGATTACAGGCTTAAGCCACCGCGCCCGGCTTGCTGTTTCTAAATCATGTATTTCAGATATTTGGACAGGCAGAACTAAGCACAACAGAGTCTTTTTAACTTAACATCATGATGAATTAATCATGAACTCAGTGAGGATTCTCTGCTGGAAAATCTGATTGAAGAAATCAGTTACAGACTGGAAAGCCAGTTTTTAAAATGTCAGTGTCATACGATTTTCATCAACAGTAGAACAAAGAAGATGAAGGCTAAGAATGGGTTAAGAATAGCCAACACACCAGGCATGGTGGCTCACAACTGTAATCCCAGAACTTTGGGAGGCCAAGACAGGAGGATCACTTGAGCCCAGGATTTCAAGACCAGTCTGGACAACACAGTGAGACCTCATCTCTTATAAATTAAAAAAAAAAAAAAAAAAATAGCAAGCAGCCAGGCGTGGTGGCTCATGCCTGTAATCCTAGCATTTTGGGAGGCTGAGGTGGGAGGATTGAGCCCAGGAATTCAAGAGCAGCCTGGGCAATGTGGCAAAACCCCATCTTAAAAAAAAAAAAAAAAAAGAATAGCAAACAGAGTTGGAGGCTTCATGAGCATGCAGCCTGTGTCATGGCCCAGGGCCCTGGCTCAGAAGAGTCCCTGGCTTCCTTTAATGCTCTCCTGTTCCCAATTTGAAATTCTTAATAATTTTTTTAATCAAAGGCTCTGCGTTCTTATTGCCATGGGACTCACAAACTATGTATGTTTGTCCTGTGGACAGTGATTTGTTCACATTCCTCAGATCGGTGGTTCAGGAATTCACTGTGGCACAGCAGAAGGTAAGAAATTTTGGCCAAAGAAAAAAAGCCAGTTGCATCATCCTTCATCAGTCAAGACATCTGACAGCACAGAGCCTCTAGAGTTGCCTTGTCAGGTACTTTTGCAACATGTTCAAACACTACAGAATAGCAGCCATCATACGCTTAAAAGGCTACTTTAACAATAACGACCACAAAAGCCTTAATTCTATAGTTTGCAGAACTTAGTACCTGTGATCTATCCACCAGAACCTAGCAAGGAAGTAACTGAACTAAAAGTCATCTTGAGAATCCAAATATTTCTCATGTGATACCTGCCACAGAGACCCTCCTAGCCTTCAATTCCAGTGGAGATGCTGAAATTCAAGTGCATTTAAGGAAAACTGAGAGGCAGATGGCCTCAACTGTTACTGTATCTTAACATCCAGCCCTTTAGCATTATATGAAAAGTTGCCAAAATGTAGGCAGATGCCATTACCTATAGAAATGTAAGTTCGTGTAAAATCTTTTCTGAATGCATGGTCATTTTCAGTGTGTTTTCACAACTAATGGATACTAAAAGTACAATTATCTTGGGGAGAGGTCCTGAATCTTTTTGTTCTGTTTTGCTAAAACACTAGGAACCACTTGTCTAACAGTCTTGCTACTCTAAAGGCAGGTCCTGGGACCAGCAGCATCGGTATTATCTGGGAGCTTGTTAAAAAGGCAAACTGTTAAGCCCCACTGCAGATCTGCTGACCTGGCTTGGGAGGAGAGAGAGAGAAATCAACTAGCGTCCTCCGAAAGTGCTGGGATTACAGGTGTGAGCCACCGTGCCTGGCCTACTGTCTATTGACTTTTGACAAAGGCACGAAGAACACACCAAGGGGAAAGAACAGTCTATTTAATAAATGGTGCTTGGAAAAGTGGCTATTCATATGCAGAAAATAAAATTAGAGCCTTATCGTATACCATGCCCAAAAATCAACCCAAAATGGATCAAAGACTTAAACATTAGGCCTGAAACTGTAAAATTACTATAAGAAAGCACAGTTTTAAAGCTCCATGACACTGATTTGGGCAACTACTTTTTGGGTATGTCCCCAAAAGCACAGGCAACAAAAGCAAAAATAGAAACAGGATGGCATCAAACTAAAAAGCTTCTGCACAGCAAAAGGAAAAAGTAATGAAGGAGACAACCCACATCGTGAGAATAAGTATTTGCAAACCACACATTAGATAAGGGTCTAATATCCAAAATATGTAAGTAACTCAAACAACTCAACAGCAAAAAAACAAATAAGCCAATATAAGAATGAACAAAGGAACCAAATACATTTTTCCAAAGTAGAAACATACAAACAGCCAACAGGTTCATGAAAAAATGCTACCTGGGAGCAGTGACGTCAGTATCATCTGGAAGTTTGTTCAAAAGGCAAAATATCAGGCCCCACTGCAGACCCACTTACCTGAAAGCTGCATTTTGACAAGATTCCCAGGTGATCCATATGCACGTTAAAGTCTGAGATGCTTACTATACACAGCAAGTACTAAAGAAGCTCTGGGGCCCAGAACTGACTGGTGGCAACCTAAATCTTTAGGAAAATACAAACTAAAACCACAGTGACATAACACTTCCCTCTCATTAGAACAGGTTTTATGAAAAAGATGGAAGGTTAAGTGTTGGCCAGGATGTGGAGAAAGGGGAACCCTAGTACACTGCTGGCATATAGTACAGCTGCGATGGAAAATGGCATGGACGTTCCTCAAAACACTAAACATAACTACCATGTGAGCCAGCAATCCCACTTCTGAGAATATATCCAATGGAACTGAAATCTGTGTTCAGGGATATCTGCACTCCCATGTTCACTGCGGCCCCATTTACAGGAGCCAAGATGTGGAATCTGCCTAAGTGAATCAGCCTAAGATGAATGCATACAGAAAAGGCAGTGCACATGTACAACGACACACTATTCAGTCTTAAAAAGAACAAAACTTGACTGGGCGCAGTGGCTCATGCCTGTAATCCCAGCACTTTGGGAGGCCAAGGCAGTCAGATCACCTGAGGTTGGCAGTTTGAGACCAGCCTGACCAACATGGTGAAACCCTGTCTCTACTTAAAATGCAAATATTAGCTGGGCATGGTAGCGGGCAACTGTAATCCCAGCTACTTGAGAGGATGAGGCAGGAGAATCGCTTGAATCCAGGAGACGGAGGTTGCAGTGAGCTGAGATCACGCCACTGCACTCTAGCCTTGGCTACAGAGTGAGACAACATCCCAAAAAATAAAAAATAAAAAAAAAAAAAAAAGAAAAATAAGGAAGAAGAGTGATGGTTACCAGAGCTGGCGAGGTGGCAGAACAAGGGAATGGAGACTTCCTCTTCAAAAGATACAAAGTTTCAGCCAAGCAGGAGAAAAAAGTTTTGAGGTCTATTGCACAGCAGGAGACTATACTCAATAATAATGAACATTTCAAAATAAGAGGAAATTTCAAGTGTATCACCATAAAAGAATGCCAAGTAAGTGAAGTAACAGGTATGTTCATTAGCTTCACTCAATCTTTCCATATTGTATTGTTAAGTTAAATCTGGTCTAAAAACTGCCTCCACAATTCATACTAGCACCTAACTGGAAACAGCTCTAAAGTCCAGCCATAGAAGAGTAAATGGGCAAATTATAGTACATTTGTACAAGGGAATACTACTCAGCAACAGAACACACAGCAACACCAAGGAATCTCAAAAATGTCATCTACAAAAGAGTACATACTGCATGACTCCCTCTATATGAGATTCTAAAAGAGGCAAAACTAGTCTATAATGACAGAGGGCAGACCAGGGGTTGCCTGGGGCTGGGTGGGGGAACTTCCAGCAAATGAGTCACAGGGATTTAAGGTTATGGGAATGTTCTGCATCACGATTGTGGATGTGGTGCACACATTTCTGAAAATTTTGTGGACATGGACACCCCCACCCCCATAGAGAGGTTATTCTCATGAGAGAATACACATGGTACATATCAGATTATTCATTTCTCTTCCTCAAGTTGCAAAACTTCTGGGGTGCAAGAGAGATGGGCAGGTGACTGTGGGTAAGAACGATTCTACAGGAATGGGAGAGACCCAGAAAAGGTAGAAACAGTGTCAGCATCCTAATTATCATCAGTTTGTTGTTGTTATTGTTTTTAAGATGGAATCTCGCTCTGTTGCCCAGGCTGGAGTTCAGTGATGTGATCTTGGCTCACTGCAACCTCTACCTCCTGGATTCAAGCGATCCTCCTGCCTGAGCCTCCCGAGTAGCTGAGATCACAACCAGCTAATTTTTTTTGTATTTTTAGTAGAGATTGGGTTTCATCATGTTTGCCAGGCTGGTCTCGAACTCCTGACCTCAAGTGATCTGCCTGCCTCTGCCTCCTAGACAGCAACACTAAGGTTGCAGAGCTCAGGAGTCAGTCCTGCGCCCCTGCCTCCTCCCTCATGAGGTTCCCCTGACCCCCCAGGGCCTCAGCTTCCATATCTGCACATCTGGGAGAGAAAGACACCATCAGGGAGGGCAAATCATACCTGGGAAGGGCCAGACTCCAGCAGTTTCAGCAGTGGCTGAAAGATTATGGTTATTTTTGCCATCATTACAATGGAATGTCCACTCCCCCCAGCCAGCTCTACAATACTCAACACCAATGTCCAGCTGCTCCACGTGGAGGCGTTGGGAAGAGAGCACAGGCCTCTTGGCTTGGCTCTGGTCACCAGGAGGGGTCAGGGAGGGACACCTGCCAAGAGAATGGGGGAGGGAGCCCACCACTCAGGAATGCAGGGGCAGGACTTGGGACAAAGGGCTGCCTCCACCCACCAGTGGAAGCCTGACCCTGAGCCTAAAGAAACTGGCCACCAATGTGCTGACCCTAGGGCCTGAGGACAGGTCCCCGAGTAGACCTCTCAAAGAGACAGTCCCACATTCCAGGGCATGGGGGAACTCTGGCCATCTGGCAGCTGGAGTAGAACAGGAAGGGCACAGCTGTCTGAGACCCATGAGGCTTCCCAAAAAGAGGTTCCAGGCCTAAGAGGCCACCAGTGCTCACAGACTCCTGGTTGCCAATCTTGCCAGGGCAACAAGGCAAGTGAAGGAAACCCTCTTTTCATGGAGCGCTCTGCCTTGCAGTGTGAGCTGAGATCCCTGCGGGAAAGCTGGCTTCCGCTCATCTAGAATGAGCAGGCAGGACTCCATCAGGCCTGGCTCTGGCTCCAAGCTGGGCAGCAGGCCAGCCCCAGGCTCCACCAGCCCCTCTGGCAAAGGAGGGCCCTCAGGAGGCAGAACATGATTCATGCCCTGCTGGAATTTGTTGAGCCTGCCAAGATTTGTAGCTCCTCTGAGGAGATCAGGTCCTGCCCTGATCAAAAGAAAAGATAGATGAGGATACTATAAATAGGCCAGAGTCACCCAGCTGGCCTCAGGGATGCAGGAGGTACATGTTCTAGGTTCAAAAGACGCTAAGAAACTCCAAATCCAGGTTGACATCGTGGTACACCACCACCTGCTTCAGGGGGATGCAGGGGACGAGGAGGAGCTATTGGCACAGCGTTCAGTTCCAGCAAGTTCCGACTTCTGCTAAAATTGGTTAATTGGCTGCTTTGCATGATTCAGGGCACACAGGCTTTTCTGTCAGAGTTCACTCACTCACACACCCAGAAAAATGGACTCGGCTTGCTTTTTCCTAACGTTTGCCTCTGCGGAATCAGCGGTGGACATGTGAACTGGGGTTTCTGTCCCTGTCATGTGAGGAAGACAGGCAGGGAGCACTGTGCAATGAGTCAGGAGGCCTGGTGGGGAGCTTGGGCATATCTGGGCCTCAGGCTTCTCCTCTTTAAAATGGGGTACAATCGTCTCCCGTGGTTGATGTCATAAAATTCCACAAACGTAGTCTTTTTTTATTTTTTTTTTGACAGTCTCTCTCTCTTACCCAGGCTGTAGTGCAGTAAGGCAATCTTAGCTCACTGCAACCTCTGCCTCCCGGGTTCAAGCGATTGTCCTGCCTCAGCCTCCTGAGTAGCTGGGATTACATAGCCGGCCACTATGCCCAGCTAATTTTTGTATCTTTAGTAGAGACGGGGTTTCACCATGTTGGCCAGGCTGGTCTTGAACTCCTGACCTCATGTGATCCACCCGCCTTGGCCTCCCAAAGTGCTAGGATTACAGGCATGAGCCACCATGCCCAGCCACACAAACTTAGTCTTAACCACAGACACTGATTATCTGCTGGTTGTGGAGGTCAGAGGTCTGAGATGGCACTCTCTACATGTGCTAACGTCACGATGTCTGCCACGCTGGGGTCAAGTTCTGTTGAAAAGCCAGCGCTCATGGTCTGCCAGAGCCCAGGATGGGGCTGTGTGGTCAGCAGGAGGGTGAGGGATCAATCAGCATCACTCCTGGCCAGGGTGTTCTGGGAGGGAAAGGGGGACTTTGTTCAAGTGGAAGCCAGGAGTATTCCCAAGACTGGCCTTTGAGGGGTACCCACTGTGACCTCCAAATCCTCATCACCCTTCAGAGAAGCTTCCTGGGGCCAAGACTGGGAGAAGGCTGCTTCATTTCATCTGAGCCATGCACCACTGTTGTGGGCCTGCCCTGTGCCCAGTCCTGTGCTGGACTCAGGGCCTAAGTTTTCAGCGTGTGACCCGCCCTTGGTGAGTCCTGTCTGCTGTGCTGGGGAGACAGACATACACACATACTCGGTCAAACACTGTGGAGCAAAACCAAGGGACAGGTCACTCCAGAGACAGAGTAAAGCGGGGGTGTCTGAGAAAGCTGTCCAGGGTAACTTGGTTTTGAAGGCTCACCAGGCAGATGAGAATGTAGAATTCCAGCCAAGGGGAAAAATGTATACAAAGACATCAAGGAATCAAACAAAGTGTCCGTGTGGTAGGGGAGGGTTTGGGACTATAAGCAATTTAGTATTACTTAGGAGTGAAATCGCAGGGCTGGACAGGGGGGTGGGAGATGAGGCCAGAGGTAGGCAGGGGTGGGTTAAGGGGTCTGGCCTTCACACTGCAGGCACTGGGGATTTTCAGCTGTGGAGAGAGAAGGTCAGCTGTGCATTTGACAGCATGAGTGGCTGGGGAAGAGCAGGGGTTGGGGAGGAGACCAGCTGAGCACAGAACCAGATGCCCATGCTGAGATGTTGCCAGAGGACACAGAAGAGGCGACTTTCCACCCTGAAAGGATGTCTGCCCAGCACAACACACAGGACACCAGAACCCACACCCCACAACACTGGACAGCTGAGAGGTGGCTCACTCCAAAGTCCCAGCCAGGAACTTCTTTGATGGAGGACGGGGCTACCGTCCCCAGGCTGCCAGTCTCAGAGACAAGAGAGTTCTTGTCTTTCTCATAATCAGCAATTCCAGCATTTGAGAGTCACTCCTTTGACTATGACCCTGCTCACCCACCGGCAGTGATGAGGGGAGAGCTGGGTTTGGCAGAAGTGACCTGGAACCGAGTTCCACGCTGGCTGCTGGCTAGCGTGCACTCAAGAAAGAGCTGAATCTCTGTTTCTACCTCCGTAAACGTGGACATCTGGCTCCTTTACTGTGGCAATACTGCTGGGTGAGGTCCCCCAACCCATATGGAGAAGGGGCTCAGAGAGATCCCCACTCCTGCATCCCTTTCAGGTGAATATGACTGTGTCTTCTACCATCAGCATGGGGACAGCAGCGGGAATTAGAGCAGTGAGGTGGGTGCCAACACCTACTCCATCAGGCCGGTCTTTTTCCTCATCTCCCACCCTGTTCCCTCCTGCGAGGGGCTCTTCTCTGGCCAGTGAGGTAAAGTCCAGAAGAGAGGGGTGGGGAGGCCTACCCTGTCCTACCTGCCTTCACTGCAGAGCAGGCAGTCAGGGCCAGTCCATGTGGCAGGTTCTAGCCCACGGGACGGGCCCAGAGCCAGGCAGCCTTTCTCACCGGGTCTGCCTGGGTGGGCTCCTGGGGGCAGGGATGGTGTATCTTCAAGGAGAGGACTGGAAGTGAGGCTTGCAGAGGGGAAGGTGGACCTGGGGCAGGAGGGAGGGATTCCAGAAGCTTCTGGGAGGTGGACTGTAGGCAATGTGGGATCTCCCCAGAGAGCCAGACATCCCTGATGTCAGGAGCTGGGCTGCTGGTGGGGGAGATTGGTGAATGCCTTGGCCATGGCCCAACAGGGTAGAGCTTTGGCTTTAGTGTAAACCTGAATCTCCCTCTACTTTTGCATGGGGTGTGGAAATGGTAACTGGGGCTCTTCTGGGAAATAAGAGGGGGATGGACCCCACATTTCCAAGCATCCAAAAAACTCCACCTCCCTCACACGTCCAGAGAAGGTGCAGCTTCTCTCCTTTGCCTGTAATCTTCTGAGTGTCTCCTGAGCCCCTCCCGCTGGGCAGTGGGCACAAAATGAGGCCAGGCCAGTGACATCAGACCCCAGATACCTCCCCTCCTCCACTGCCATCTCTCCAGTTTCTGGGTGCTTGAGGGGACGATGTGGCTTATGTGGCCGCCTGGTGACAGGGATTCTCAGGACCTCCAGCCTACTGTACCCTGGAGGACCTGTGTCTAGCTGTCCTGGCTCCCACTGGCATGGGCAGTGAGGGCTGACGACAGGTCTCCTGTGGACCCAGCCTGACCTCAGCTTGCCCTAGAACCTGGACCCTCAATCCGCTCCCCCTGTTGCCATGCCCCTGCAGGCCCTAACAGTCTCCCAGCCGCTTGAGGGTCCCAGGAATGCCAAGCCCCTGGCCTCCAGCTCTCTGACCACATGGACCACGTTGCATAGGCTGGTGCTGGAGCAGCCCATGAGGCCATCTCTCTCTGAGAAGGAGAATTCTGACAGGAACCCAAAAGCTTTGTGGCTCTCTGTAGAGCTGATGGCCCAGGAAGCATCTCGATTTTAAAACAATAATGGCACCAGATGGGCAGAGCTGAAGATATGTTACATGACCAGGACATGTGAGGGTGGGCCCAGCAGCTGGAAGACCCCTGGACCCAGGGCAGTCTTCCCATGGGGCCATGGGGAGCCTTCTCCCTCTCTCCCTCAACATGGCCTTCCTGAGCCCCTTTTTTCTTCTTTCTCTCTCTGAGCTGCTTTCTCTGCTTTTCCAGGCACCCTGTCATCGGCCAGAGCTCCTGGGCTCAACTGTCTCCTCAGTTCAAATGAACGGCTCCTCGTGAACGAGAATCTTGTTTCTAATTCCCAGTTCCCAAGCTGGCCCAGGGTGTGTGAAACATCCGCACAGTCAAGTCATCAGGGTCGGACAGGGTCATGAGAGTACACACAAAAGGTGTCCACCAAGTGGTGCACAGGGCCTGAAACCCAGCCTGGCCTGGCTTACCTAGCCAGGCTACCTGATGTGGGCCGGCTGCTGCTGGGAAGGGCCCCTCTCAAGTGCACACAGGCACAGTGGCAGCTGATGACAAACGGCTCCACTCCTTCCTGCCTTCACGCCTTTTGCAGGGTGACACCTCAGCTCATCAGAAGGTGGGAGCTATTTCCCCATCCTGCAATCTGGTAGATGGCCTTATAATTTGTTTTGACCAATACAGTGAGGCAAAGTGATACCAGTTCTGAGCCTAGCCCTTAAAAGTGCACTTCTGGCTCTTCTGGAAACCTGCACTAGAGGATGAGAGACCACATGGACCCAAAAGCAGCTGTCCCAGCTGAGGTCTCAGAAATGTGAGTGAGCCCAGCTAAGACCGTTGAGCCATGTTGCCAACCCATAGTGAACTCAGACTCACAAGTGACCTCATCTCAGATCAGCAGAACCACTCAGTGGACCTGGAGGCTCATGAGAAATAATAAATGGTTGTGTTTTCAGCTATTACATTTGGGAGAGTTTTGTTACACAGCAATAGACAACTGATACAGACATCCCAAAGACTCTGAGTGTCACACACTAAAAATATGACTGCAGGAGCACTTATCAGAGAAGTGGGGTCTCACTGAGACTCAGAGACCCCCAACTGTGGCTATGGCCTCTCCAGAGAAAAGTCATAGTGGTTAAGATGCATAGACAGAGTCTGAAGGCAAGGTTCACTGTGCAGCAGCCAGTCTCCACAGATGGCCACAGGGAACCAACGCCTCCTGGTGTTTCCACCCTTGTTTAGTCCCCTCCCACACGGAATCTGGACTGGCCCTAACCCTCACATTAACCAACAGAATGCAGTGAAGTGCCACTCTGCTAGTTCCAGGCCTAAGCCTTAACAAGACCCAGTAGCTTTGGCCCTTGCATTCTCAGAAGACTGCTGCCACCTAAGAAGTCTGACCATCTTGATGGAGAGGGCCCACCCAGAGGGCATTGAGGATGCAGAGAGGTGAGTGGTAAGTCATCTTGGACATTCTGCCACCATCTGATGGCAACTGCATGAGACCACAAGCAGAAGAACTGCCCAGCTGAACCTAGCCAACCCACAGAACTCTGAGAAATAACAACAAAGTGTTGTTTCAAGGCATGAGATTGTGGGGTGGTTTGTTATGCAGCAGTATGTAGCTGGCACACTCCACTTACCAGCGAAGTGTTCTTGTGCGAGTCATTTGCATGAACTCTACTGCGCTTTGCAAATGGGGGTGATTCTCATTAATCTAGGCCAGGAAGATGTACCTCCTCACCCTGGGTATCACAAAGAGCAGCTTCAGAATACTTTAGTTCCCTCTTATGAAGCCATAAAGACTTCAGAAATGTGGGGTTCAGTCTCAGAAAACCCAGTAATATATCTTCCAAAACACATCTGAGAAGGTCACTCCCCTTCTGAAGGGTCCTGGGCAACTCCTCATCTCTGGACCTTTCCGGGTCTGCCCTGCCCATCAGTCAGCCTCATCTGTCATCCCCCATCCGCCCCTCCCCCAGTTTGTACATTTGACAAAGTATGACTTGGTGTTCTAGCCACAGCTCAAATGCTGCCTCCTCTGACACCTTCTCTGTCCTCTGGGCAGGCTAGGGTGCTCTTCCTGTGTTCCCACAACCACAGCATCGTGCACTACAGCTGTCACTGTCCTGTATTACTGTCTCCCTAATGATGACCCTTTCCCTAATTATGACCCCAGAGAGCCAAGACCAGCTCCTTCCACTGTGTAGCACTGAGCAGAGGGCCAGGTGCAGAGCAGAGATCAATAAATATTCGTGGTTGAATGTGGCTGAGGCCAGGGCTGCCTTCAGGGGAGCAGCATCTCCTAGGGAGACAGCCCCACCCCCAAACAGGGACACAGGTAGCAAGGCTGGGCTGGGGATGAGTGAATGTGGACAGTATGGGTCTGAAAGTGCCTGAGAGGAGGAGGGTGTGAGGGGCTGGAGAGCCCTGAGGACAAGCAGAGCTTAGACCTGTCTCTGAGGATATGTGGAATTGCCTTCTGTTGCACTCAGACATTTCTGTTTTTTGGTCATCTGCAAAGCAGCCCATTAGGTTGTATCTGTAGTACCTAAAAGGGAGAGGAAATCTGGCAGTTTTCTAGGTTATGTCCAATCCAGGTGACCAACTTGAACAATTCTAGGGCTATTCCCACCACCAACACACCCCAGTGCACTGCAGCACACACACAGGCACCCCCTCACTCTTTCTGCTATGCATTCTGGCTGCACTGAGTCACAGCATCTCACTGGCTGCCCTCAGAAGAACCTATGAGGTCACCGGGAAGTGGGGCTGCTGCAGGACCCCAAAGCTTGGTAACAGGCATGAGAACTGAAGAGTAAGCAGCAGGGGCCAGGCCCCATTCCATGGCTTAGCCAGAAAATGTATATCCTGAATTCTCTCCAAATTACTACTCTGGAGCAAGCAAGGTGAGAACCATGTTGACAGCCAAGGATGTAACTCCCAGAATGAGCTGATAGGTCGACTTGACTTCTGGTAGCATAGTAACCAGATACCCTAAAATGCCATCTGCTACCTGATTACAAGTAAATGTCTACAGACATAACATTACTGCACTGCCAACATCACAATAAAGCCCTCCTTCCAAAAAAGAAAGAAACAATAAACAAATCAAATTATCTGGAACCAGAAATGAGCAACAAGCATTTACCTTAGATAATGCAAAATGTAGAGTGGTGGGTGGGGGGAGTGAACCTAAGATACCTACACCGACGTGAGACCCTCAAAGGAGGCTATCCCCCTGCAAGGAGACGGTGGTTCCAACAAATCTGCCTGCCAGCACAGGGATCCCTCTGGGAAATCTGGGTGTCCACTTCAGAGCTCCAGGTGGAAATGTTTAAGAACAATAATAATGTCCCTGGAAAATCTGCAACCATTTGCTCTCCAGCAGTGCTGAAGTTAAATTTACACTATCTTCATAAACAGGAAAATCCCAACTCAAGAAATTAAATTATACTGGTCCTGGTCAGTGAAAAACTTGTAGAAGCAAACAAATTCTTTCTGGAGGAAAGCATCCCAATTTAGGCCCTTCAGGATTCCTACAGATGAAGCACAACCAAATACGAACACACACACACACACACACACACACACACGAACACACACACACACACGAACACACACACACACAGATGAAATCCAAAGAAACATGCCACTGTAAGGTAAGACTCAATAGAAATAAATAGATTTAGGCCACTGAGAACTGCTTGAAATAAATGAAGTGCCAGGCACGGTGGCTCCACGCCTGTAATTCCAGCACTTTGGGAGGCTGACGTGGGCAGATTGCTTGAGCCCAAGAGTTCACGACCAGCCTGGGCAACATAGCAAAACCCCATCTCTACAAAAATATACAAAAGTTAGTGGATGTGGCGGACATGTCTGTAGTCTCAGCAACTTGGGAGGCTGAGGTAGGAGGATCACTTGAGCTTATGAGATCTAGGCGGCAGTGACCTATGATAGTGTCACTGCACTCTAGGCCTAGGAGACAGAGTAAGACCCTGTCAGGGAAGTGAAGGGAAGGGAAGGGGAGGGCAGGGGAGAGAATGGTAGGAAGGGGAGGGAAGGAAGGGATGAAAGAAGAAAGGAAGGAATAGATGAAGTCTATTCATCCATTTTTTCCTTTTTGATAGTCTTCCTTATTCCATCTAAGAAATTCCAGCTAAATCTGCCTGCAGATTAAGGAAGATTTAATGGAATAAGGAAGGTGATCAAAAAGGAAAAAGGGTCTATTGAAAAAAAAAAAAGGCCCAACAGATTTGAAAAATAACCAAATACACCTTTACAAGTGAAAAAATACAAATGTTGAAACTATGAATTAAACAGCTGAAGAGAAAATCAGTGAATTGGAACATAAATATAAAAAATTTCTTAGGATGCAACATAGAAAGATGAGAAGAGAAAAAATATGAAAGGTAAAGAAGCTGGGGGTAGAGAACGAGTGATTCTAATGTGCATCTAATCAGAATTCCTAGAATTCCAGATCCCCAGATGAGGTGGTACTAAGTGGGGGCAGTGGGTGGGGGTGCAGTGCAGGACTGTTCCAGGCAGAGAGAACAGCATGTGCAAGACCCTGAGGAAGCTAACCAAAGCCAGTCTGCTAGAGCTCTTTTCCTGTGCTGTCTTATGCAGGGCAATGCTGGGGCACAGATGGGGCTTAAACTCTGTCCCTGCAGTAGGCAGTCTGGTGGGGAGCCAGCCACAATGAGATGGACAACCATAATACTGCCTGGCCAACTCCATTTCCCCTTTGACTGCTAACTACACCTCGTCTCCCCAACTCTCAGGCCACATAGCCCAGGTAGAGCTAGCCCTAGTCCTTCATGCCTCAGGGAGGGACACGTGACCTTGGCCGGGTCAACCACAGCCAGTGAGGTCGGGTTCTGAAACTTGTTAGAATCACTGGGCAGAGGAAATCTCTGGTTCATCCAAGGTTGCTGACAGGGGAGAATATTGGTCTGGAACCACCATGAGATGGAACTAACAAAGAAAGGCCCCCTTTGAGCCCTGGATCCAAGTTTCCTGAAGATACCCTGGACATCACAATTACAGTAATACATTTCCTTTTCTGTTTGAGCTGGTCTGAGCTGTTTTTTTCTGTTACGTATATAACTCCTTGCTCAGAAATCCCAAAGGCTGGAGACCCCACGAGAGGACTCAGCCCAGCCTAGGGGTCAGTGAGCCTTCTTATAGGAGGTGATAGCAAGGGTGGGTCTTGATAGTTGCACCAGAGTTAGCTGGAGGGAAGAGGTGTGCCTTGTAGGCTGGTGCAGGTGCTAGCTGCCTTGCCAGGAGTCAGAACAGCTCACTGGCTCCTGGGCACAGTCTCTGCCCAGGCAGACCCTGGGATCCCAGATCAGCTGTCAGCAGCAGCTTCTGAGGGCCTTGGGGCTTGGCAGGAGCAGAAGGCCTAAAGAGGGAACAACTCAGAAGCACTGCATAGGGGTGGGGCAGGCCAGCCTCCCAAGGATCTTGTTTCATGAGTCATGTCGGTGGCAGGACCTCCAACCTCAGGATCCACTGAAGTATGTGAGAGGAGCTGTGTCAGGAGGTCACCACCTATCCTGTCCCTCCCTGGCCCACAGTAATGGCCAGTGCCATGGCCACACCTAGGTCGTGACACCAGGCAAGTGCAATGGGCAGGGCACCAAACCAAGTGGGCTTAAGAGTAGGCTTTCAGTTCTATAATAAAGTTGTTTCAGCTCCTTGATGCCAGCTGACTGGGCACCCACCCACGTTCAGTCTCTTGCAGATCAGCTGATCAATGGGCTGCATGGGTCTCTGCCCTATGCCTGTGTCACTACCAGCCCAGGCTCCCATGCCCAGTTTAAATGCCCTCTCCTCCAAGAAGCCTTCCCTGACCACCCAAGGCATAAATGTTCCATCCTGCCTCTACCAACCCTTTGAACCCAGGACCCCAGGCTGAAATGGGATGTGGTTACTCGTAGGTATGCTGTATTTTTCTTTGGTTCATCTCTGTCTACTCAGGGCCCAGCTAGAACATGGCAAGAACATCTGATAAGGTAAGTCCTAGCCAGAGAAATCACGACAAGGAAAGAAATAAAGGGCATCCAAATTGGAAAAGAGGAACTGTCTCTGTTTGCCAATGATATGATCTTATACCTAGAAAACACTAAAGATTCCTCCAAAAGACTCCTAGATTTGATAGATAAGTTCAGTAGTCTCAAGTTACAAAATCAATGCATACAAATCAGTAGCATTGGTATACACCAACAATGATCAAGCTGAGAATCAAAACAACTCAATCACCCCCCTTTTCTTTTTTTGAGATGGAGTCTCACTCTGTCACCCAGGCTAAAGTGCAATGGCATGATCTGAACTCACTACAACCTCCGCCTCCTGGTTCAAGTGATTCTCCTGCCTCAGCCTCCCGAGTAGCTAGGATTACAGGCACCTGACACCATGCCCAGCTTATTTTTGTATTTTTAGTAGAGAAGGAATTTTACCAGGTTGGCCCATGCCTGTAATCCCAGCGCTTTGAGAGGCCAAGGTGGGTAGATCGCCTGAGGTCAGGAGTTCAAACTCAACCCCTTTTACAGTACCTACACACAAAAAGTAAAATGCTTAGGAATATACTTAACCAAGGAGGTGAGAGATCTCTACAAAGAGAACTATAAAACAATGCTGAAAGAAATCACAGATAACCACACAAGAATATACATCCCATGTTCATGGATTAGAACAATCAATATTGTGAAAGTGACCATATTGTCCAAAGCAATCTACAGAGTCCTGCAATTCCAATCAAAATACCAGCATTGACTGGGCACAATGGCTCACGCTTGTAATTCCAGCACTTTGGGAGGCCTAGGCGGGTGCATCACCCGAGGTAGGGAGTTTGAAACCAGCCTGACCAACCTGGACAAACCCTGTCTCTATTAAAAATACAAAATAAGCTGGGCGTGGTGGCGCATGCCTATAATCCCAGCTACTCGGGAGGCTGAGGCAGGAGAACTGCTTGAACTCAGGAGGCGGAGGTTGCAGTGAGCTGTGATCGCGCCATTGCACTCCAGCCTGGACAACAAGAGCAAAACTCCATCTCAAAAACAACAACAACAACAACAACATCATTCTTCACAGAATTAGAAAAAACAATCTTAAAATTCATATGGTATCAAAAAAGAACCCAAATAGCCAAAGCCAAAGCAATCCTAAGCAAAAAACAAATCTGGAGGCATCACATTACCCAACTTCAAATTACACTATAAGGCTATAGTAATCAAGACAGTATCAAAGCAGTGTCCACTGGTATCAAGTACTGATATCAAGGGAGATACACAGACCAATAGAATAGAAAGAGAATCCAAAAATAGAGCAAAATACTTACAGCCAACTGATCTTTCGCAAAGTATACAAAAACAAACTGGGGAAATGACATCCTATTCAATAAATGATGGTGGGAAAATTGGATAGCCACATGTAGAAGAATGAAACTGGATCCCTATTTCTCACCATATACAAAAATTAACTCATGATGGGTTAAATACTTAAATCTAAGTACTGAACTCATAAACATTTTAAAAGGAACCCTAGGAAAAACTCTTACTGACATTGGCCTAGACTAAGAATTTATGACGAAGGCTCCAAAGAAAATGCAACAAAAAAATAATCAGGACCTAATTAAACTAGAAAGCTTCTACATAGCAGAAATAATCACGAAAGTAAACACACAACTTACAGAATGGGAGAAAATGTTTGTAAACTATGTATCTGACAAAGGACTAATATTCAGAATCTACAAGGAACTCAAATCAGCAAGAATAAAACAAAGAATCCTGGATGGGTGCAGTGGCTCACACCTATAATCCCAGCACTTTGGAAGGCTGAGGCACGCGGGTGACTTAAGGTCAGAAGAGTTCAAGATCAGCCTGGCCAACATGGTGAAACCCCGTCTCTACCAAAACTATACAAAATTACCTGGGTGTGATGGCAGATACCTGTAATCCCAGCTATTCAGTAGACTGAGGCATGAGACTCACTTGAATCTGGAAAGCAGAGGTTGCAGTGAGCCGAGATTGCGCCGCAGTACTCCAGCCTGGGTGATAGGTGAGACTGTCTAAAAACATAAATAAAATAAAAAAAAAACCTTTATAAACATAAACTTACTTCACTCTTCTTAACGACCTTGGTGGTATGCTCTGTTTAATCCCTATTAACATACAAGGAAACTCGGGCACAAAGAGGCTAGGGTTACTTGTTCAGAGTCACACAGCCAGTGTGCAGCAGAGCCAGAAGTCAAGCCCGGGGAGTCCCTCTTAACCCCGGGCCATGACACGTCATCACCCTAGGTGTGCAGTGAAGGGAGACGGGGAAGGGACTCACACCTGAGGCCACACAACCAGGGTTCAGCCCCAGGCAGACAGGGCCGGTTTCTCCACACAGACAGGGCCGGTTTGGGCCCCTCCTCCTTTCTCTTGGTGACATTTTGCCCGTGGGCATCCTGTGGGCAACGGGGAGGCTGAGTTTCTGGTTTGTGGGTGTGTTTCAGGGAGCACAGCTTGATGGGGTCAGTCTTTGTGTGCAGAGAGAAGAGCTGGGTGGAAGCTGGCTAGATGACCGGCCTAGGCCTCCAGATGAGGGAAACAGGAAGAGAGGACGAGGGAAGCGTCCTGGCCCTCGTATTGCTAAAAGAGACCCCAATCCCCAGGAGGGGCATGTAGCGGTGAGGTAGGGACTGCTGGTTCCCCCGGCTGCTGAGCAAGGGCTGGCTGTGGATGGGTCTCCAGGAGCGGAGGGGAGCTGTTAAAGATTGAGACCGCGCTGGGAGCGGTGGCTCATGCCTATAATTCCAGAACTTTGGTAGGCCAAGGCGGGCAGATCACCTGAGGTCAGGAGTTCACACCAGCCTGGCCAACATGGAGAAACCCCATCTCTACTAAAAATACAAGAATTAACCAGGTGTGGCGGTACACGCCTGTAATTCCAGCTACTAGGGAGGCTGAGGCAGGAAAAATGCTTAAACCCAGGAGGCGGTGAAGTGAGATTGCACCACTGCACTCCAGCCTAGGCGACAGAGACTCTGTCTCACACACACACACGCACACGCGCACACACACACACAAAGATCACACTCAGCCTCAGCCCTCTGTGTTGTACAAACTGTTCTCCTAGAGCAGGCTTAAAGGGGCCCATGCTGGGGACACCCAGGTTGCCAGGCAGCTTCGTGGGTACTTCTGGAGAGGCCTCCCTGCCTGCAGACCAGCTCTGGGGTGCTGCAGAACTCACTTCCATCTCTCCTATGGTGGTACTGTAGGCAGCCCCATTTGACACCATGTGACTATACCTAGTGGTCACGTGACCCAAAGCACCACAACATAGGTCAGCACACAACCAATAGCTGGTGGCAAGAAGCAAGGAGCTGAACAGGTGGATTCACCCCTAAGGACTTCAGCATGGACATCCCAGAAGAGGCAGCAGCTGATGGTGTCTCCTGGAGGTTTAGAAGATGCAGAGACGCCTGGAGGTCTTGGGGCCACATAGATCCTTGGGGAGTCTTGAGAATTTAGAGAGCCTAGGAGACCTTAGGATGGCCTAAAGGGCCTGGGGGGCCTTGGGAATCTTTGAGGGACCTGGGAAGGCCTTGAGGGGGGGGGTCTCTGGAGGATCTTTTGGGCCTTGGGGGCCTGGGGAGCTTTGGGGAATCTCCAGACACCTAAAGGAACTTGGGAAGTCTTTGGGACTTTAGGGGGACAGGGGATATAGGAGACCTGAGGGATCTGGGGCTTTGGGTGGGACTTGGAAAGCAAGGGGTGCTGGGAGGGCCATGGCAGGTGGAGCAGCACCCCCAGAGGGCCCAGGTCATGCTGCGGCCATGGCCTGGGCACCGTGCTCCAGCTCTGGGGGCCCCTGGTCATTCCCTCCATGTGATGGGGGATCCCAAGACTGCCCCAGTGTCCCTGTGAGGGTGAACTGACCCCAAAGGGACAGGCTTTGCCCCCTGCTCTCAGGCCTGCATGCCTCACACTCCACTCTCACGCAAACTCACCCGAAAGTACCTGAAGCTGTGGGGTCTACCAAAGGCTTTCTGGGGAGGTGGAGGAAGGAGCCCCATTGTAAGACATTCCCGTGTCCCCAGAACTCTTCTCATGCTGACAGCCACTCTCTTCACTGGTTTGTATGAAGTGTCCGGAACGGTGTCCAGCACACAGGTGTGAGCCGTCATTATCACTGCTGTCATCATTGTCACTGCTGTCACTGTCTTTCGGTTCTCTTTCCCAGGCGGCCTCTCAAGATCCCTCTTCTTGCCTCCAGTGACCTTGGGCCTTTCACATCATAACAGATGCGTCCTGCGATGCTCTGCACGTGAAACAGGAAGACCCTATAAATAAAAACAGGCAATCTTCCCCCATGGGGTTTAGTTTTTTGTTTTTTTTTTGTTTTTTTTTTTTTTTGATACGGAGTCTCGCTCTCTCACCCAGGCTGGAGTGCAGTGGCGCGATCTTGGCTCACTGCAACCTCTGCCTCCCGGGTTCAAGTGATCCTGCCTCAGCCTCCTGAGTAGCTGCAATTACAAATTACAGGTGCCCGCCCCCACCCCCGGCTAATTTTTTGTATTTTTAGTGGAGATGGGGTTTCACTATGATGGCCAGGCTGGTCTTGAACTCCAGACCTCAGGTGATCTGTCCAAATCAGCCTCCCAAAGTGCTGGGATTAAAGGTGTGAGCCACTGCACCCAGCCCACTGTGGGGTTTAGAAGCAGCTCAGCACAGCAAGTGGTGGGTGCCACCCAAGGAGGTGGCACAGAGAACAAAAGTCCACAGAGGACAAATGCAGGCGGTGTGGACATCAGGGCCCCACTTGAGGGGCCAAGGCCGTGAGCAGCCACAAGGGGGCCCCAGTGAGCCTAGTGCAGGGTAGGTGGGAGGTTAATGCACAGCTAAGTTAGGCTAAGAGAAATGTGGCAGGGTTCCCCTGGGGCAGCAGGTAGGGGCTCAGCTCACCCTGGCTCCTGGCTGCACAGTGGGCATCTCCTCTGCCTGAGGAGGAAGGGCAGCCTATGGCCAGCAGGTGTGCCAGGATCCTCCCACCTGAGCTGGGGCCCAGAAGGCAAACACAGGGCAGCTGAACCCATTGCAGAGCAGGGCCTGATGGCTGGATTGGGAGCAGGTGGTCACCAGCTGGCTCTGAACAGACCTCCACACATCCCCTGGATCACCCAAGCCCTTTCCAGGCCTCCACCCTCCGCCGCAGGCCACATCCACAGCCTGGGCCCTTCTGTGCTGAGGGCTGTGCCCCTGGAACTGCCTGGGCCCTGGAGCAGCGTTTCTGGGGCTTCGGCCCAGGAGAGCTGACTGTTCATGGCTACCCTCACACCACACTCCTTTTCCAGGCTGCACGGGGCAAGAGAAGGATGATGAAGAAGGGCTGGGCTGGCCTTGCTGGTCATCAGGGTCGCTCATCTCCGGAGATCTGGCTGGAGCTACGGGCTGAGAAAGGACAAGCTGGTAGCAGGGGCCAGGGCTGGGTTTCTAGTGGGCCAGGCCCCATTCTAGGGAGGTCTGTGCTCACTGCATCCCTTGGGACACAAGCTCAGAGTCAGGGCCTCAGGCATTCTGGCCTGTCAGGCTGCCTGCCTCAGCCCCGGCCTGCCCAAAACAAGGCATCCAGGGACACTGGCCTGTGGCACACATGCCCATAGCTTTGCTGTGTGCCCATCTTTGTTGCCCCTCCTTTTGGAGGGACACCCTGCACTTAAACAAATGAACCCAGTAAAGAGTCACTGCCCCCACCCACCATCCCTGACTCAGGCCAGAGAAGTGAAAACCATCTGAGCTCAGAGGAGCAGCCTGGGGGCACAGCAGGGCCCCAGGGGACTGGAAATCAGCCCAGAGTAAGCAGGCTGGAGGCCAGTTATCTGGAGGATCCTGAGCAGAGAGTAGGGCAGGCCCTTGGTGCCTTTCCTTCCAACAGGGGAAACTAAACGGAGTGAGTGATGTCAATCCAGGACCCACCATGCAGGTGCCAATGACAGAGGCCAGCGGAGGTGACCACAGGTCCTGCCCAGGACAGTCCTGAAGAAGGATGGTGGGGCTGGTGTCTGTATTAATTTGCTGCATTGCTAGAAAGGAATACCGAAGGCTGGGTAATTTATAAAGAAAAGATGGTGGCCGGGCATGGTGGTTCACACCTGTAATCCCACCACTTTAGGAGGCCAAGGCAGGCAGATCACCTGAGTTCAGGAGTTAGAGACCAGCCTGACCAGCATGGAGAAACCCCGTCATTACTAAAAATACAAAATTAGCTGGGCGTGGTGGCAGGTGCCTATAGTCCCAGCTACTTGGGAGGCTGAGGCAGGAGAATCACTTGAACCCAGGAGGTGGAGATTATGGTGAGGCTGAGATCGTGACTGCCATTGCACTCCAGCCTGGGCAACAAGAACAAGACTCTGTCTCAAAAAAACAAAAAAAGAAAAAGAAAAAGAAAAAGAAAAAAACCGGCAGTTTCTCCAAAAACTAAATATAGAACCAACATATGACCCAGCAGTTCTACTTCTGGGAATCTATCCAGAAGTGTTGAAAGCAGAGTCTCAGAATATTTGTACCTCCATGCTAATAGCAATAGTGTTCACTTCACAATGGCAGGAAAGTGGAAGCAATTAAGTAACCACCAACGGATGAATGGAGAAACAAAACGTAGTACAAATATACAATGGCATGTTATTCAGCCTCACAAAGGACAGAAATTCTGACACATACAACATAAAATACATTATGCTATGTTAAACCAATCACAAAAAGACACATACTGTATAATTCCACTTATATGGGGTACCTAAAGTTAGAGACAGAAAGAAGGGTGATTGCCAGGAGCTGAGAGTGGGAAAGGAATGAACAGTTGCATAATGAGCGCAGTCTATTCTGCAAGATGAAAAGAGTTCTGGAGACGGTGTACAGTGACATTAATATGCTTAACAGTACTGAACGGTGCGCTTAAACATTGTTAAGATGATAAATTTCCTTTTATGAGTATTTTAACACATTGTTTTTTTAAAATTTCAAAAGTAATCCCCAATGATTCTTATAAAAATTACTTTGAGAACTCATATGAATAAAGCTTTCCTCTAAATTTGCTCTATTGTATCAAATTATGTTTGGAATAATAAGTTATAAGGCAATATTTTGACTAGTAAATATATATTGTAAAATACTTCTCATATCACTTTATAATTGTTAGTCTATTTAATCAAGGTGCTTTCTGTAAATCTTCCCACGATTATTTGTAAATTTGTATTATAAAAACAATTCTAATTTGTTGTTTATATAAAGCATTGAAAAGCAGTTGGTGAATACTTTAATAATTTACTTTTAATTTAAAACATTATTTCTTCTCAGAATACATTTTCTGTAAAGACGTATTGGATTATTTTACTTCTCACATAACTGCATGTCTAGTTCTTCCAACAGGGCAAGTGGTGGCGCTTTTGTGCAAGTAATAGGCTCCAAATTATCAGTTCATCCCATAGGAATTTTTATAAGAGAGTAAGGTTAATGAATGCTAGAAAATGCATCTAGCACTTAGATTGATCAGTCACACACTGCAAGAATAAACAGTTTTCATCTTGTTTTGGTTATTTGTTTTGAAACGTAATCATACAGGTTAATTCTTATGGAAAGCATGGATTAAACTAAACTATGTAACACCATTTTAATTTCAGAAATTACATTGAAATATTAATCCTGTAAAAATATTCACTCACTAATTTATTTTTTTCTCCTCTGAACAGCACCTGATGCTATTCGGAGGAGAAAAAATAAATGTTTGAGTATATATGCATACATTTTTAAACATGGCAAATGTGAGATGCAATATTTCTCATAGATTAAAACAAAACAAAAACTCAGAATCAGTCATATTCCTGTTTCAAAATATAATGTATTTTGCTGGATTACCACACTTATGCTGTTACCAAAATCATCATTTTTGTACTCACATATCAATACATCTCAAAATACAAAAGAAGGTATCACAATTTCCGACCTACTCAAAACCTAATGGCCTGGCCATGGGCTGATACAGTAAGCCTTCTGTGACTCAGATTTCTCTGATGTAAAACAAACACATTGGACTGGATAATGGCACTGATCATTTACTCCACATTTTACAGAGCAGTTTTTAAAATAAAAAAGCGTAAGTCCTTGTTGATTCTGAAATAAGTGACATTTAACAAGTGATTTAAACTTCTATGAGACTTGATTCATAAACCCTACAAAGGGAGTCAGGAGATAATGACATAATAAACATATATAGAATGTAATTTATTTTTATTAAGTTCTCTCATTTAGTCCTCATTGAAACCTTAAAATAGAACTATTGTTAGCCCAAAATTGAATCTAAGATTTGACCAATTTGCTAACTTATCAAAAGTCATAATAATCAATTAACCTTTCTTGACCCAAAGTAATTCTTTTTTTTGACATTTCCACATATAATTTTTTCCCAACTATAATTTTGGATTTATGTACAAGTACACAGATACTACTTATTTTTCGTGCTTACCTTGAAGGACAGAAAACAAAATCATGTTTTATAAATGTGGTATAAAACTCCACATCATCTCATGGTGTCATGTCAACCATCCAGACACTAAACCAACTGTAACAAGGTAGTGCATGCTTCAAACATCCAATTAAGAATAAATCTGAGCCAACACCTTGATGACATGGGAATGTGCTGATACCATGTTAAACTGATGTGGCAGCAATCCAAGGGACTAAGCACATGATTATTCAAATTAAAAAATAAAAAGGACAAAAGGTGTGGATTTTCTGGGCTGTATCACAGAATATTTGTCTGGTGAAACCATAATACAGATTTGAGTGAAGGAGATTTTTAATAGATAACAAGTAATTCTTCACAGTGATTTGAGAAAGTATGAGAACACATGAGAAAAGCTTGGTAATTTCAGATTTACTTTTGTAAAACCATGTGGACAGATTAAATGTTACGCTTGCATTCTGAACGTTATAAATATAAAACATACAATGTTAAATACTGATCTCCCTGCCTGACCTGGGTTTAGATATTGAGTATTTCCCATTTTATAGAAAAAAACTTTCAAAGATTTGTCAATACTTAAGTGTATACTATTATTCCTCACCAAATTCTTCATGAAATTTAAAAGGCTGCTATTAAAAGTAGTTTTTTTTTCCCCCTCAAATATACTAAAACATGTGAGTTTGGATTAACCTTCAGATTTTCAAGGCATGAAAGATACACAAATAGAGTACCCAAGAATATGTTATAACACATTTAGGATCAGTTTGTTTCCAGTTGTGACAGGAATACCTTTGACTTTCAGGCACTGAAGAAAAATACCCTAAGCAAACACGGAGTGTTCTGGGTCATGTTACAATCTAAAAAGTATCAATCAATTTTTAAGCCAAATTCTTACATTAATTTGAGAAACACTTGCATTTTATAATTGCCAAACAATGCATTTATATAATAGAAGATACAACATTGAGAAAAAATTTCACACTATATTCCAAATACTAAAATAAAAGAGAAATTTGCAAATTAAGGTATTATCCATGTTCCTCAGAAACATGCTTTACTTTTACTCTGAAATTCACTTTAACTGCTTGACATATAATACTTAAAAATAATACAGTTAAGTTGTTTAATAGTATTTGTAGAATGTTACTTTTCTGGGTAGACATGTTTCACACAACAGTTTTCAATTAATGCTGAGCATTCATTTAATAATTTTAATCATAATTTGAATCCATGATTAATGGATTAATAATTTATTCACTAATTTAGATGCCATAAGAGAATCACTGAAAGGAATAATCTGATAGTTGCTCATTGTACAACCCTATCCATTAGTAATACTAAGCCGAGAATCTGATTGCTATTCCACTCTGTCGAATTACACATTTCCATGTGTGTGATTTTGGTCAACAACAAAAAAATCGATACACAATGTCATGCTTTTTCCTTTTCCTTTTTTTTTTTTTTTTTTAACAAGCAGCTCAAAGATTTAGGAGGTTGGTTAGTACAATATAAAGAACATAGGGAGAAAGTATAAAATGGCACTGAACACCAATGCCAATACTTACCTCATTATGGTTATAACAAAGGATATTATTAATATTTGTCTAATTTGCTTTTCTTTAGAACATAAATCAACGCCATTAACTTGAGGTGTATACAAAATACACACACAACCTTAACCAAAATACTTTTCATAAGTAACACTACATTTTAAAAGACTGAAAACTGAG
Organism: Macaca nemestrina; assembly: GCF_043159975.1. Classification (NCBI taxonomy): domain Eukaryota; kingdom Metazoa; phylum Chordata; class Mammalia; order Primates; family Cercopithecidae; genus Macaca; species Macaca nemestrina. The sequence goes on along the minus strand of NC_092139.1, from coordinate 89,314,235 downwards.
TATCTGTGCTGATTTGTATTTTGACTTAATGGAACAAGAAAACAACATTCAACTAGGGAGGGTTATACTGATAATAAAGCTCTGAAAATTCAAAATGTCTTCCTCTCCCTTTGTACTTACCACAGGCTACACAATGCCCTGAGAGGATTCGTTATGAGAAAAATATCATGGCTTTAATAACTTACTTTGGAAAAACTAATGAGAAAGCAAACTGGAAGGTGAGACTTCATCTTTGCTTTTTTTTCTTTTTGATTTTGAAAAAACCTGATTTTTTTCTGAATCAAAAAGAAGTATTTCATGTTAAATTTAGACTGTTTAGCTTTCCACTATTCTCAAGATACTTTCCAGATATTAAGAGTACTCAGAACTGTATAAAAGTGAACAACCAATACCATGTTTGAAAGAAAAATGTTTAAATGTTAAGACTAATGTCTTGGGGACATTACTAAATATATTTCTAAGAAACCCTTCTCAAAGGTCAAAATATTGGCAATTCTAATTTAAAAATTTAGAATTTTCAATTATTGGAAATTTAAGTAACAATAGTTTCAAGGGCGAAGAATCAGACTGCTTTTGAAAACAGAATTTTTTTTTTTTTTCCTGAGGGATTCATACTTGACAACAACTCCAGTTAAACCTAATACTCCACCCAAATACCAAATTCAAATGCATTATTTCACCTTGGAATAGTAACATTATAAAATGGAATTTCTAAATTATAACATATATACATAACACACCATTTTAACTGTCATGTTTACAGGCAGAATTATGAAATCAAAAACAAATTCTACATTCAAGAGACAAATGATAAATGCTCTTTAAGAGTCCATTCCATCCTTTGTTGTCTTCTACTCCCACATTGTTAAATTATGACCAAAGGACCAAAGGCCAAATCAATCCCCAAGTCAATCCCATTTCCCTGAACGCAACTGCCAGCAGGTACTGACCCTACATACGCATCCTTTTAACAAGCCCCGTTCTCAAAAGGCTAGGGGTATTTATATAAGAACTTATTCCAAATTGACTCTAAAATCCACATTCCCAAGATCTAGTGTGGGCTATTCATGTGTTCTGAGACATCTCCAACATGCAGGCAAACTTATCTGTTCATATTGAGGTAAAACAGACAAAGAAATACATTATTAACAGAAGCTACAGAATTAAAACTAATATTTTACTGCTTATTTAAGCTAATTATGTATTCTTACAAAACAGAGATCCTCAGGTCAATAATTTGATTTTAGTCACCCCCAAATTAAGCCTCTTCTTTCAAAGCCATTATTAGTTTAAAAACATTTCTTTAAAAGAAAAAAATTATTTTTTTCTGGAACCTGTATTTTGTAATTAGTGTGATGCAATTTCTTTTTATTTTTCAAACTTAGAAATAACTCATGTATGGGTACTATTTGATATTTTTTTCAGATACCAAGAAATACCGACAGGATTCATCAATAGGATTTTCTGACACTGGCAGGAAGGTCTGCTAACATTTACAAAACACCAAAGACTCCTCTTTCAAACTTCAAAGATGGCTGAGAATTAACAGTTATGATTAGTTTTTCAGTACAAATTAAAAATTTAAATCTTGATTTTTTTTTTGGCCAACATTTTAAATTTCACTCTACTTCAGGTTTCAAATCAAAACAAACAAACAAAAAACTAATGAAAATTACTCAACCAGCAACAAGTCCCGTATTCCAATGTTATTTTTAAACCAATTATAACCTACTGCCAGTAACTACTTGAAAGTACCTGCTTCCTTTATTAAGCACTGGTCAGTTACATAAAAGAATAATTTGCAAGGATGATACCTGGCAATGGGTTACCTTAATGCTTATGGAATAAACAGAAGCATTAACAAAACACCAGATCTTAAGCACTTTTAAACCTGTAATTTGAATTGCCAAAGGATTTTTAAGTGTTACTTTTCCATTAGTAGATTGTAGGGAGTCTAGTCCCAGCTAACATGGTTGATTTTAAAATACAAATCCCTAAGCCACATAGTAATGGAATACTACACTTGTGCTTTTTATATCATATGGAAACAGCTCCAGGCGGAGCACAAGAAGAAAACCTGTCAAATCAAAGTACAGTAAATAAAGTTCCTCTATGTACTCCAGTGAGAAAACCTCAAAAATCAGAAGACCATCCACTGTCACCCATCCCCAACAAAAAATCACCCCAAAACACTTTAGCTTTGAACCTAAAATTTCCCTAAGATGTTCACAGGAGAAGCTTTGAGGTAATTAAAGCCGCAGCAGTACAGTTGAAAGCCCCACACTACAGAGGAAATGCCCTAAAGGGTTCAGCAGCTGCCCACCCATCCCGAACCACCCCGCATCTCAGTAATATGTAAAAGCTCCTGTTAAAAGATTTTTTCTTATGGTAATAAAGGCATGCTACCTAGTGTGCTAAAGATTACAACTAGCAACATTAGAGCAGTAAAGTGAAAATAGGAAGCCTACAGGAATGATCTAAATGCCTACTTAAAAGAAACAAGGACAGGATCCTAGTCCTCTTGTCTATGTAGGGAAGCAGTAGAATGAAACTCAGATTTACCCACATTAACAAAAATTTAACAAAGCTTCCCGAAGACACCAGAATAAAACTTGACCTTTCCAGTCTAAAAGGCACAGAGAGGCCTCTACCATGTCCTGAAGTTGAATGAGTTCAAAGATTGGCAATAAAGGAAAAAAGAAAGCATCATGGGTATGTTGGGAACAAGCTTTGGAGTTTTTTGAACAGTCACACCAAGTTTCTCCAGCACACGGGCACCCTTTTCTTGGTACTCTTGTTGGGTCATCCAAAAGTTGTCTTTGTCTTTCATGGTATCTGCTAGAACTGCACCACCCAGGAATACCATGTGCTTTCTGCTGGGTGGGTCTCCAATGCGGATCTTAAATTTAGAAAGTTTTTCCACATCACCTTTTGAAACTCATTCTAAGTAAAGGTGTTTTCAGTTCTCTTTCCAACCGTGCAGGCAGGCCAGGATACATAGCAGACCCTCCAGAAAGCACAATGTATTTGTAGGATTCAGATTTGGTATCAGTGTCAGCTGTGTTAAAAAGCAATTCAGCAACACCAGCTCCTTCAACATTGATCAAGTGAGGCTGAAATAAAACTTCTGGTGCTTCAAATCTCTCTCTGCCAATTTTGATGACATGACCTTCTGGGAGTGTGTAAGATTCAACTAATACTGTGGTTTCTAAGGCCAGTTTCTGCTCTTGCTCAATATTATATCCAATGTAACAGTTTTTCTTTAATCATGTGAACCGTTTCAAAATCAGCAGGGTGGTTGAAGGCGTATCCTCGCAATAGAAGCAACCTGCTTCTATTTATATCCCTCCCAGCAATATCCGGTCTCCTGGTAAGATGAGGGAGAGAAAAACCTTCATCTATTGGGCATGTGAGTCACACCATCTCCAGAGTCTATGGCTACATCGGTCAGTAAACTTTGAGCGTAGAGTCAGAACTGTCTGGATGGCTACATACACACTGGAAAACTGCTAAGTTTCAAACATTACCTCTACAGTCTTCTGTTTTGGTTGGGTCCATAGCAGGTTCTGTGAGTAACATTTTACAATTTCTGGTATCCGTATTAAGTTTCTCTGCTCCAAACGTGTAGTCCCACAGGTGTTTCATGTCATTCCAATTTCGTACTATGCCATTTCCCACAGGGTAGTTAACTTCTAACATTAGTCGTAATTCGCTTGCCTCATCACCAACCATAAGATCCTTGTTCAGGGCCGGGCGCAGTGGCTCAAGCCTGTAATCCCAGCACTTTGGGAGGCCGAGATGGGCGGATCACGAGGTCAGGAGATCGAGACCATCTGGCTAACATGGTGAAACCCCGTCTCTATTAGAAAATACAAAAAAACTAGCAGAGTGAGGTGGCAGGCGCCTGTAGTCCCAGCTACTCAGGAGGCTGAGGCAGAAGAATGCCGTAAACCCGGGAGGCGGAGCTTGCAGTGAGCGGAGATCCGGCCACTGCACTCCAGCCTGGGCTACAGAGCAAGACTTCGTCTCAAAAAAAAAAAAAAAAAAAAAAATCCTTGTTCAATGTTTCCCACTTTGGTGGTTGATCTGGTAACAGGTCTTCTAACCAAAGCTGGGAAGATGTGTTCTGGAAAGTTAGGGCCTGCACATCCACACTTCACAAACCCGGTGCCATTGTCGCACACCACCACCTTCCTGTCCTGGCTGTCCATCCTCCGCCAGGGGAAGAGCCGCTGCCACCCGGCCGTTTTCTCTTCTTCCTCCTCCCTCTCCATCTTTCGTTTCAAATAAGTAGTCAATTTGTCCTCCTATAGAAAAAGTTTAAATCAGTTTATTATAAATATATCTAAACCATTAATTTTTGCAGCTTTCAGGTAAAGTCCAGCACTTCATTTATACAAAGTCAATGAGAAGAGGTCAGTAGAGATCTAATCTTAAGTCAAGACATCATCCATTCAAGTCTTCGGCACAATCCCTCGCCAGTTAGAGCACATCATGCCTGGATATGCCACTGGTGATCTTTAACAGAAGGTAGCTTCAAAAACTTGCCGATTTCTGCTACAGTCATGCATTCTTTAACATCTTGTTTATTAGCTAAACTCAGCAATCAGGCTTTTCTCAGGTCCTCAAGCACTAACATTTTAGAGTTCTTCTCTAGTTACAGAAATCCTCTCTGTACTTCCCACACTATTACAAACTCTGTGTTAGTATAGTAGGTGTTCCAGGAAGAACCAAGAGATTCTTGGCTACCAATATCCCACGTTAGGAAACGTGTATTATTAATCACTCTCTCTTGTACATGACTTCCTCTTGTAGGAGATATATGTACAACTTCATTCAAAGAAAACTGGTAGAGAATGGTAGTTTCCCTGCATTATCCAGCCCAACAATGAAAACTTTGTGCTCCTGGTGATGGAACAGTCTCCATGTTCTGGTGAAGAAAATTCTCATTCTCAGGCAGCGGACCCCTGCTCCAGACACCCGGGCTGCCTGGCCTCCCCTGGCTCAGGCTGACTGGGGAAGAGAGAGACGCACTGGAGCCTCTGCCGCTGCCCCGGCCGCGGGCCTGCTTCTAGAGAACCCGAGGCAGGCCAAGCCCAGGCCACCCTGCTGCGGGCAAAACCCCATAGCTGTGGACGCGGGACTGGCCTGGCTCGCGGACATAGCCGCCACATTGTCTGCGATGAGCCTCGTGGGCCAGCGCCCTCCCCCAGCTCCTCTAGGGCAGCTGCACCGAAGTAATTCTTTTTCCAACACACAAGGTCCCTTGCTTACCTAACAGGACCAAATGAAGTGAAAGCATGTTAAAACTGTAATCCACTATTCAAACATTACAAATGTAATTCACGCATACCACTCTACATGCAACGATGCAGTACTTTCAACATTTGAATCCATACCACTCTACATGCAACGATGCAGTACTTTCAACATTCAATTTTCTATGTCAAGTGTCCTATATAATTAAAAAACTATCAAGATTTCTCTTTTCTTTCATCAATGAGTTTGGTCTATTAAAACAACACAATAAACATAATAGACCATGTGACAGCTTCCCAACATCTATCTATAAAGTTTGTATAACATTAAATCTCACAAGAAGAAACGTAAATATAAGTAAAATAGAAGAAATGATTTAAAAATCAAAACAGATCATATAAGGGCTTGTGTTAAAACTTACAAATGCTTCAACAAAGAATTACAGTTTGAGAATTTTAAACTGTTCACGATATGCTTTGGAAGCAAGCATATACTGGTAGAAATGTGACAGTGAATAAAATGATCGGGTAATATAAATGAAAAATGGCCTCAAATCGGTGGTAGTAAGTAACCAATGTGAAAAACTGGATGGAGAATTAACTGCAATTATCTGTATTAAAATAACTTCTAGATTTCTTATGTAACTCAAAGTAAAACTACCATTCGATCCAGCAGTGACACTACTGGGTATCTACCCAGAGGAAAAGAGGTCATTACATGGAAAAGACAGATGCATATGCATGTTTATAGCAGCACAACTCACAATTGCAAAAGTATGAAACCCATCAACCATATGCCTATCAATTAAAAATGCCCATCAACCAATGAGTAGATGAAGAAAATATGGTATATATACACCGTGGAATACCAGTCAGCCATAAAATGGAATGAAATAGCCTTTGTAGCAATTTGCTGGCGGCAGCCGGAGGCCATTATTCTAAGTGAAGTAAACTCAGCAGCGGAAAACCAAGTATCATATGTTCTCACTTGTAAGTGGAAGCTAAGCTGTGAGGATGCAAAGACTTAGAATGATGTAACGGACTTTGAGAACCCGGAGGGAAGGGTGGGAGGGGGTGAGGAATAAAAGAGTACATATTGTGAGTGCTGTGTACACCAGTCAGGAACGGGTGCACTAAAATCTCAGCAACCACCACTACAGAACTTACTCATGTAACCAAAAACCACCTGTATCCCAAAACTATTGAAAAATGAGAGTCCTCGATGCAATAGGAAGGTATGCAACATAAAAAGAGTAATTGACCACATGTAGCTGAAAAAATAAAAAATGATTTTTCAATGCAAAATGAATGATTGTTGTACATAAGGCATTAGTTTGTCATGACAGATACGAGTGTGATTCTATTCACATTGCATTGCTAGGGTGAAACGGACACAGACATTGTACAGTTTGGGTGAATGTGGTATTTTTCTTGCCTAATTCAAACAGATCTTGTACAAGGAAAGACACTCATATAAAACCGAATTTGTTTCCACACATATTCCATTTACTCATCGTAAAGGAGACTGAAAATAGCATTCACAAAATGTAATATAAACTATATAATAAACGTGACACGGTAAATTTGTAATTACAGTAATCAGAAACTTCAAATTGAAAGAGCAATGAGATGATTTTATGGCCTGTATATATAGACAAGAACTAATGAAATTTATAGTATCTAATTGTGGTGTGAAGCGTGGGAAAACTGGTACTGGTACTATTACACAAAACTAATGAAAATAAGATTTTTGCCGGGCGCAGTGGCTCACGCCTGTAATCCCAGCACTTTGGGAGGCCGAGGCGGGTGGATCACCCGAGGTCAGTAGTTCGACACCAGCCTGGCCAACATGGTGAAACCCTCTCTCTACTAAAAATACAAAAATTAGCCGGGCGTGGTGGCACATGCCTATAATCCTAGCTACTTGGGAAGCTGAGGCAGGAGAACCGCTTGAGCCGGGGAGGCGGAAGTTGCAGTGAGCCAAGATTGCACCACTACACTTCAGCTTGGATGACAGAGTGAGACTCCATCTCAAAAAAAAAAAAGAAAAAAAAAAGTCATATTTTAACATGCTCATTGATTTTGGATCAGCAATTCCAAATCTCAGAAGCTGTCAGAAGTATGCTTAATTGCCCATAGTGATATATGCTCAAAGGCACTCATTATAACATTATTTATGGTGGGTGAAGATGAGAAAAACCCAGGCTATCTCTTGGTGGTGGTGAATGTTTTAAACAAACCAACAGAAAATAACACTTCCCAAGGGAACATTCTTACAGTGACTATGACCTAAAACTTGTGACATTCACCACTTCTAAAATATGTTGAGCATGTTTAATACATAGTTGCACTGTGAACTCATTAAATATTTGCAAAATTGTAAAAAGAAAACGTATGAAAATAAAAGGAAAGGTTACAATATAAACAAACAACTCACATTTAATTCACTGTTCTGATTAGCAGTGCAGTTATTTATATCAGTAATTGAGCTTAAGACTATATGCATGCTTTTTTTTTTCACATTTTTATTTTTAAAATAAAATCGAATATATTTAAGTGAACAGCCTGTTTTGATTCATATATATTAAAACCTTCATATGTATTTGTATATATACATATATACACATAAATACTACAGTCAACTAATGAACTTATCTTCTCATATAGACAACAGCATCTAAAATATACTCACTTTGCAAATTTCCAGTATACAGTATTATTAACTATAATCACATAACTGCAACTTTGTACTTTTGACCTACAGATCTCCTTTTCTCCCACCTCCCTGTCTCTGGTAACCACCATTCTACTACCCTGCTTCCATTTATTAAACTTTTTAAGACTCTGGCCGGGCGCGGTGGCTCACGCCTGTAATTCCAGCATTTTGGGAGGTCGAGGCGGGTGCATCACCTGAGGTCGGGAGTTCGAGGCCAGCCTGACCAACAGGGAGAAACCCAGTATCTTAAAAATACAAAAAATTAGCAGGGCATGGTGGAACATGCCTGTAATACCAGTTACTGTGGAGGCTAAGGCAGGAGAATCGCTTGAACCCGGGAGGCGAACATCGCAGCGAGCTGAGATCGCGCCACTGCACTCCAGACTGGGCAACAAGAGTGAAACTCCATTTCAAAAAATAAAGAACAGAAACAAAATAATACTACTAATAATGGAAGACCTACCTCAATACCCCACTGTGATCAACACACCACTATAGTCAATGGGCAGATCATCCAGACAACAAAAAATCATCAGATAAGCTGTACTCTATATCGAATGGATCTAACAGAAATTTACACGTTTGTATGACTCCACGACTTCACAATGCACATTCCACTCAGTAGCACATAGATTATTCTCCAGGATAGGCTGTGTGTTAGGACAAATAGCAAGTAACGGCACATTTTTAAAACTGAAATCATATCAAGTATCTTTTTTGACCACAGTGGAATACTACTAGAAATCTGTAACAGCAGTAACTTTAAAAACTGTACAAATATATGAAAATTAATATACTTACTCATGAACAATAAATGAAAAAATTAAAAATTCATTGAAACGAGTAAGGGAAATTAAAAATTAATTGAAACAATAGAAACACAACGTAAAACCTGTGGGATGCGGCAAAAGCAATTGTAAGAGGCAAAGTGCACAGCTATAAATGCCTAATCAGAAAAGTAGAAAGATCTCAAATAGCCAACCTGATAGTACACTTCAAGTAATGAGAAAAGCAAGAAAAATCAAACGCTAAAATTAGTAGAGAAACAAATCATAAAGATTAGAGAAGAAATTTTAAAAACAGAAACTAAAAAATTACAAAAAGACAAAGGAACAAAGAGCTGCGGTTTTTTTGAAAAAAAAATCAAAATTGACAAGGTATAATGAGCCTAGGAAAAAGAGAAAACTGCAGTAAAATCATAGATGAAAAAGGAGACATTACAATTGATTACACAGAAACACAAAGGATCGTAAGAGATTACTAAAAACACCTATATACAAACGAATTGAAAAACCTAGGAGATAATGAATACATTTCTGAAAACAGCAATTTCACAAGCTGGAATAACAAAAAACCTCAACAGACTAATAAAGTAATGCAATTAAAGCAGTAATAAAAATCTCCCATCAAAGAAAAACACAAGAATTATGGTTTTACTGAATTCTACCAAACATTTTTTAAAAACGTAATGCCAATTTTACTCAAAATATTCCCCAAAAAATGAAGAGGAAGGAGTAATTCTAAACTTGTTCTATGAGGTCAGCATTACCCTGCTACAAAAACCAGACCAGGACACGACACAGAAAGAAAACCACAGGCAAATATCTCTAGTGAGCACAGATTCAAAAAATCCTCAACCAAATACCTGGGGATTCATCGGAGGAATGAGAGAATGATTCAACAAACACAAATAAAAGTCATACATCACATTCAGCGAATCAAGAACAAAAATCATATAATCATGTCAGCAGATGCTGAAAATGAGTTTTAAATAAAATTCAACATTCTTTCATGATAAAAACTCAAAATGAGTACAAAAGGAACACAGCACAATAAAGGCCATATATGGCAAACTCAGAACTAACATCGTAATCAAGGGGGACAAGTTAAAAGCTCTTCCTCTAAGATCTTGAACAAGTGTGGCTACTTTCACCACTTTGATTCATCATGGTACTGGGAGCCCCAGCTAGAGCAATTACACAGGAGAATGCAATAAAACCCATCCAAATTGGGAAAAAAAGTCAAATTGTCTATGTTTGCAGGTTACATGATCATATACACATAGAGAACCCTAAAGATTCCACAAAAAAACCTACGAGAAATAAATTTAGTAAAGTTTTAAGACACAACATCAATATACAAAAATGAGTAGCATACACAGCAATAGTGAAACACATATGAAAGAAATCAAGAAAGCTGTTTCATTACAGTAACTACCCACCCCCTCCAAAAAAAACAAAAACAAAAACAAAAACAAAAAACAAAACAAACAAAAAAAACCAATGATACCTAGGGATAAACTTAACCAAAAAGGTGAAAGCTCCTACAATGACAACTATAAAACATAGATCAGGCCGGGCACGGTGGCTCACGCCTGTAATCCCAGCACTTTGGGAGGCCGCGACGGGCGGATCATGAGGTCAGGCGATCGAGACCGTCCTGGCTAACACGGTGAAACCCCATCTCTACTAAAAATACAAAAAATTAGCCTGGCGTGGCGGCAGGCGCCTGTAGTCCCAGCTACTCGGGAGGCGGAGGCAGGAGAATGGCATGAACCCGGGAGGCGGAGCTTACAGTGAGCCGAGATCGCGCCACTGCACTCCAGCCTGGGCGACTGAGCGAGACTCCGTCTCAAAACAAAAACAAAAAAACCATAGATCAAAGACATTAAAGTAGACACAAGTAAACAGGAAAATATCCCACGTCCATACACTAGAAGAATAGTGTTAAAATATCTCTATCAATACTCAATGTCATCTACAGAATCAATGCAATTCACGTTAAATTACAAAGACTTCGTTCATAGAAATAAAAAAAAAACTATTGCAAAATTCACATGGTAATGCAAAACACCTCAGATACAAAAATAATCTGGAATAAAAAGAAAAGCTGGAGGCATCACACTACCTGATTTCAAAATATGCTACAAGATATACTATAAATCCACAGTAACTACAAATCTATAGTATAATATCAAAACAGCATGGCACTGTCAAAAAAGGGGCAGGGGAGAGACAGAGACAAATGACAGACATAAACAGAATAAAGAACTCAAATAAATTCACACATTTACAGTCAACTCATTTTTAACCTACGCATCAACAACACACCTTCCGGAAGAGCAATCTCTTCAATAAACTGTGCTAAGAAACACTCAACACCCACATGTAAAATAAATCTAGACAATTATCATACACAAAAATCAACTCAAAGATTTAAATGTAGGACCTGAAACTATATGACACTACCAGAGAAGAAAATATAGGATAAATGCTTAATGAAATTGGTGAGGACAACGAATTTTCAGACAGACATCAAAACTACAAGCAACAAAAGCAAAAGTAGACAAATGTAATTACATTAAGCTTAAAAGCTTCTGCAAAGCAGAGGAAGCAGTCAGTACAATGCAGAAACAATCCAGATAATGGAAGAAAGTACTTGCAAACTATGCAACAGGCAAGCGATTAATAAAATGTAGAAACACTACTTAAAAACAAAAATACAAATAATCTAATTTAAAAATCAGAAAAAAATCTACCAAAAACCTGTGTCCCCCCCCATTTCCCCAACTTCTTTTCCCAATTGCCTTCGGCCCCTTCCCTCTTGCCACCCCTTTTTCTTTCTCCATCTACCCCCAAACTGTTTCCCCACCACTTTTCTGCAAAGCCCTCTCTACTCTCCCGCTCACCACCCTTTTCCCCACCATCTTTTCCCCTCTCCGCGGCCACCCTGTTTCACCCTATGTGCTCTCATTCCCGTTTTACTCCTCCATCTACCCAAAAACATTTTCCCCCGCGTTTCCCAAAGCCTTCTCCCCACCACTCCTGCTGCTCACCACCCACTTTTCCCCCTCCATCTACCCAAAAACTTATTTTCCCACCATCTTTTCCCCACCCCGTCTGCAACGCCTTCTCCTGCTTGCCATCCTTTTTCCATTTGGCACTCACCACCCTCTTTACCCCTCCATCTACCCCAAAACTATTTTCTCCCCTCCTACCCCTTCAGCTGCTGCTGCCGTCTCCGTGGCTGCCACCAACCACAACGAGGAGAGGTGCGATGTCACAGGCCCCAGCCTCCAACGTGGGGCACGTAGCTCTCCCATCTTCTCGACCTCTAACAGGACAGGAGCAGCTCCCACTGCCGGCGGCCCTCCTACCGCTCTCGCGGGGCTGCGGTCTCAGTCTCCACCATCTTACCACAGCGAGGCGAGAAAAGAGCCACAGAGCCGTGAGCTCCGGCCTCCGGCCTCCTGCCTCCAGCATGTAGTAGTAGGTGGCTTCCTAAGCTAGAACAGAACACCGCAGCCCACCCAAACAGAAAATCCTGGAACGGCCTGACTGCTCGCTGCAGCATGCTTTATATACTGAGGTCAGGCAATTGGGGGGGAGGGGGGGGGGGGGGTCCTGGGCTACATGTTCTGATTGGATGAGAGAAAACCGCTAGGCCTACTCTGATTGGACTTTATTTTCATGCTCTGATTGGTTGTTTTAATACTTGCTCTCATCCAATCAGAACATCACAATAAAGTCCAATCAGAGTAGGCCTACAGGTTTCCTCTCATCCAATCAGAACATGCAGTCCAGGAACACACATTGCCTAACCTCAGTATATAAGGCATGCTGAGGCGGGCAGTCAGGTCAGGCCAGGATTTTTCTGTGTGTATCTCCTGAGCTGTTCCATGCTAGCTTACGAAGCCACTTACTACACGCTGGAGGCTGGGGGCCGGAGGCTGGAGCCAGTAGCACTGCGGCTCGCCTCTTGCCTCGCCTCGCTGTGGTAGGTGGAGGTGACCGAGACCGCAGCCTCGTGGGAGTGCTGGGGGGCTGCCGGCAGCGGGAGCTGCTCCTGTCCGGCTAGAGGAGGAGATGGGAGAGCTAAGTGCCCCACATTGGAGGCTGGGGCCTGTGACAGCGCACCTCTCCTCCCTGCGGTTGGTGGCGGCCATGGAGAAGGCAGCACAGCTGAAGTGGTAGGAGGAGAGAAAATAGTTTTGGGGTAAATGGAAGGGTAAAGAGGGTGGTGAGTGCTAAAGAGAAAAAAGGATGGCAAGCAGGAGAACGCGTTGTGAACAAGGTGGGGATAAGATGGTGGGAAAATAAGTATTTGGGTAGATGGAGGGGGGAAAAGAGGGTGGTGAGGAGCAGGAGTGGGGAGAAGGCTTTGGGAAAAGACAGGGGAAAATGTTTTGGGGTAGATAGAAGAGCAAAAGAGGGTGATGAGAGCTCGAGAGGGGAAAGAGGGTGGCCAGGGAGAGGGGAAAAGATGGTGGGGAAAAGGATGATGAGTGGGAGTAGAGAAGAACTTTGTGAAAAGGTGCTGGGGGAGAAGTGGTGGGGGAAAAGTGTTAGGGTAGATGGTGAAAGAAAAAGTGCTCACAGGGAGGGGAAGGCAGTCGGGAAAAGAAGGTGGGGGAAATAATGGTGGGGGACAAAGGTTTTGGGTAGATCTTTTTCTGATTTTTAAATTAGATTATTTGTGTTTTTGCTTTTGAGTAGTCTTGTTTTCTGTATTTTGTGTATTAACCGCTTGCCTGATGTATAGTTTGCTAATATTTTCTTCCACTCTCTGGATTGTTTCTTCGTTCTGCTGATTGCTGCTTCTGCTTTGCAGAAGCTTTTAAGCTTAATGTAATTATATTTGTCTATTTTTGCTTTTGTTGCTTGCACTTTTGATGTCTATTTGAAAATTCCTTGTCCTAGCCAATTTCATTATTTATCCTATGTTTTCTTCTCTAGTAGTTTCATAGTTTCAAGTCCTACATTTAAATCTTTATTTTGAGTTGATTTTTGTATATGATAAGATAACGGTCTAGATTTATTCTTCTACATGTGGGTGTTGGGTGTTTCCTAGCACAGTTTATTGAAGAGATTGTCCTTCCGGAAGATGTATTCTTGATGCCTAGTTAAAAATGAGGTGACTGTAAATGCGTGAAATTATTTCTGAGTTCTCTATTCTGTTTGATTTGTTTATGTCTGTCTGTCATTTGTCTGTTTCTGTCTCTCCCCTGCCCCTTTTTTTTTTGACAGTGCTATGCTGTTTTGATATTATACTATAGATTTGCAGTTACTATGGATTTATGGTATATTTTGTAGTATATTTTGAAATCAGGTAGTGTCATGCCTCCAGCTTTTCTTTCTATTCAAGATTTTTGAATAAAAAGTTGTTTCTCTTAGTGTTGTATAAATATAGCTCCACTGCCTCCTGTTTGCATTGCTTCTTTTTTTTTTTTTGAGAGATGGTCTCACTCTGTCACCCAGGCTGGGGTACAGTGGCGCAATCTCGGCTCATTGCAAGCACTGCCTCCCGGGTTCATGCCATTCTCCTGCTTCAGCCTTACTAGTAGCTGAGACTACAGGCGCTCGCCACCACGCCCGGCTAATTTTTCGTATTTTTAGTAGAGACGGTTTCACTGTGTTCACCTGGATGATCTCGATCTCCTGACTTCTTGATCCGCCCACCTGGGCCTCCCAAAGTGCTGGGATTACAGGCATGAGCCACGGCGCCCGGCCGCATTGCTTCTAATACGAAATCTGCTTTTATCATTATGCTGTTCACCTGAATCTAACACGTGTTTTCTCTCTGGTTAATTTTAAGAGTATTTCATCATCACAGATTTTTTTTTCCCCCAATTTGAATACGGTGAGTGTTGCTCTATGTGTGTTTTTTTCTGTGTGTGTGTGTGTGTGTGTGTGTGTATGTGTGTGTCTGTTTGGGATTTGTTCAGCTTCTTGGATAGTGGGTTTGTATTTTTAACCAAACTTGGAACACTCGGATCACTAAATTGTTTTTCTGCCCTCCCTCTCACCACACCAATCTTATCTCCTTTTATGCCTCTAATTATACCATTATGCCAATTTGATAATGTCCAAAAACTCACACATACTCCGTTTACTTTTCTCATCTTTTCCTTTTTTGGTAACTTTTCGGGGATAGCTTCCATCGCTACATCATTGTTCACTCATCTGTTCGTTCATAGCATCTACTCTGTAATCAAGCTCATTCAGTGTGTTTTTTATCAGGGACATTTTAGGCATCATTTCTTAAAGTTTAACTTGGGTCTTTATGTCTTATATCTCTGCTTAACCTGGTAAATCCATCCTCTACCCTCATAATCAAGTAGAATATAGTTACAAGAATTGCTGTTGTGCTCCTGCTTGCAAAGTTTATCGTCTGTCAAATTTCAAGACCACTTTGGATTGATTAATTTCTTTTTGTTTCTTATAGCTTATTTTTTTTTTGTTTATTTCTTTGCAGAAAATGTTGATGGGATGCCGACTGTGTACGTTTGTCCTTGTTGGATTCAGAATATATTTTGCATTTCTTTCTCTATTTTTTTGGATCCAGTAAAAAATATTTGAAAACTGTTTGACCTTACCTTGCTTTTACACTGTCTTAGTAGAGAACCACGCAGTCTTATGTGACATTTTCCCCAGTACTGAGGCAAAGCTCTTCTGATGAGTCAACTTGATGCCCCTTACCTGGGGCCTTTTCTCTTTCTTTGACTGTAGTGTGTGTGTGTGTGTGTGTCCTCTGAAGAGTGTTCTCTCAAGTGTCTTTGGGTGTTTTTTTCTCTTTCAAAGGGAGTTTCTTCACACACAAGCGTAAATCAGTGCATGAGTATTTGCAGACTTCAGAGTTTTCTCTCTGTATAATTCTCTCTTCTTCAATACTCTTACCTCTAGCCTGGTTTGGTTTGTTTTTTAGTTTTTGAGTTCCCTGGAGTCCTACTCTGAGAGGGAGAATTCCGTGCAGTAGGGGTTCATGATATACTCCCAGGAAAGATGTGTGGGAGGAATGACAGAGAATGTGTGACAATTGAGTGCTAAGCTAGAAGGCACTTTAAGGACATCCTAGGTTAAGACATGATTTTGGGATCAAGGCATCAGGCAGTCGTTGCCGCTGAACTGTATTCTGAAGGGGGCACATTCTTATATGAAGCCATTCTTTGAACTCAATGGCATTTTCCAGTGGGGAAACAGCTGTAGAATCCAGGGCCTCCCTGCAGCCTTGGGTGGATGGAGGGTGGGTGAGCCCTGAAAAGGGGATCTAAGGGATTCTCAGTGCTCACTGTGAAAGGTTTCCCTGTTCAGAACATCAGGATGCTGTGAAGCTGGGGCTTGACGATCTCAGTGAAACGTAGGCAGTTCAGAAAAATAATCAGGGCATTTGGACCACAGAGTAGAGGCACTGACTTAGGTTCAGTCACCACATATGAGGAAATCCAGGGACCATGACCACTCAATGGCTGTCTCTTCCTGTCCTTCCACTCAGGTCATCTTGAGTCAAGACACTCCTATTCCCAAGACACCACCAGGACAACCTGATCCTGCCAGCCCCAAGTCCTCTCCTGACCCACCCTCTGCAGAGCCTGCCTGGAGGGCTGGAAAAAAGGGTAGCCTGGAGGGCTCAGATGCAGGTGAACTGGGACAGACCTGCTCACGGCTGTGTCCACAATCCTGCTGGGGCTGGAGTAAGAGGGTGACACAGACAGAAAAAGGGTAGTTGTCTCATTTCCTCATCTGCCTGTGTCACTGTGGGATGAGTACCACTGCTGTCTGGTGATTGTCAGTAACAGTCAGCCTTGTCTTCAGTCTGAGTCCCGGAGATGATCAGAGTGGCCGTGTTCCCTGATTTGGAGCCAGAGAATCAGTCTGGGATTCTGAGGGCTGGTTGTTGTTACCACAGATGATCAGCACAGGGCTTCTGGTACCGAGGCTTCTGCTCATACCAGTTTGCATAATAGGTTCCTATGCCATCTCCCTGGCAGGTGATTCTGGCTGGCTGTCCCAAGGCCACAGACACTGCAGGCTCCTGAGTCAGCTGAGAGGAAACCACAGAGCCTGCAAGAGAGGACAGGAGAGGTGTCTGAGGATGACAATCTTATTCCCAGAGCCCCACACTCTGCTTCACTCCTTATGCTGAGCTGAAGCTCAGGGCTAGGATGATCCCTGGTTCCATAGGGGCTGAGCCCTGGGAGGCAGCACGTGTACAGAGAGTGAGGAGGGTGAGCAGGGGAGGGGTCCAGACCATGGTGGAGATGCCCCAGAGGTCTGCCTCTGAGCCCACAGCTGGGGAGGGACCCCCAGGTCTCCCTTATTGTAGGAAGAGGAGTCTCTTCATGCAAATTTACTTCTGTTACCATTGTGTCTTTGTTAGGTGGCTCTGGTGAGTAGTGGATGCAAATCTGTTCTCCATTCCCTAAAATATTTGCCCCAGTTCTTGTCTGAGCCCTGAGCCTGAGGGCCTTCTCTGGGTAATTTCTCAAGATCAGAAGGGCCAGGTGGGTTTCAGAATTTTACCCAATAGAAGGAGTTTCAAAGGAAGCAACAGTTAGGCCCTGTGCACTTGAGAACCGCAGGGGAACTTGGACTCATTAGGGTCCCCAGACCAAGGTTCACGGTGCCCCCTGGTGCCCATAGAATGAATGCAATTTTCTATAACTAAATCACAATGACTATGTATGAACCCTTAATACATGCCAGATGCCTTGGTGATTGTTTTACAAACATTACCTCAAGAAGACTTTCATAACATGGAATAGGATGATGCCAAGCCCTATGCTCAAGGCCCAGTGTTTATTAGGAAATCAGTATTGGGAGGTTAAATGTTTTCCCAAGTCTCTCCCAAACAGTACTGAGTGGAGTCCAGATTCCATCCAGGAGATGCACATCAGAGCCTAACTTCCAACCCCTCCCTGCCCTGCCTCCTGCACCCTGCTCTGTCTCCTCCTCCTCCCACATCCAAGGTCTTTGGGGTCCGTTTTGTTTTCATTTGCTAGTGCTTCCTTAATGAGATACCAAAGACCTGCTGGCCTAAAGAGCAGACACATCTTTTCTCGCAGTTCTGAAGCTGGGGAGTCCAGATAAAGGTGTTGGTGGGTTTGGTTTTCCCTGAGGCCTCTCTCCTTGGCTTGCAGGTCACTACCTCCTTGCTGTGTCCTCACGTGATCTTCCCTCTGCACACTTGTCTCTGTTGTCTCATTTCTGTGTGTGCAAATTCCTTTTCTTAGGAGGAAACCAGCCAGATTGGATAAGAAGCCACTCTCATGACCTCAGTTTCACTCCTCTCTTTAAAGATCCTATCCCCAAACTCAGTCACACACTGTATGTTAGAGTTTCATTGTACAAATTTTGGGGACACAATTTAGTCAATAATCCCCTACCCTATAGACTCCAAAAATTCATGTCTTCCTCACTTGTAAAACACATTCACCCCATCCCAACAGCCCAAGTCCTTCACTAACTCGGCATCAGCTCCAAGACCCAACTCTCATTTGTATAAAATGTAAATCAAGTGTGAGTGATTCTCCAGGTGTGATTCATCCTGAGGATTTAAAGGATAACAGCTTTGGGGAGTTTCTCCTTCTGTCTGTTGCTATCATCTGGGTGTCTAGAAAATAAAATGCCTACTTTATTTGCCAAGATTGAAAGAAAAGCATGAGTCAGCATCAGCAACGTTTGTGAGTTCAATGCGGGGGTAGTCCCGTCTGTGCATTCTTGAAACAATTTAATAATCCAAATGCCCATGAAATTAAATTTAATAATCAGTAGGTATGGAATATCTCTGTCAGTGTTTAGAAAAGAGCTATAGTTGATACAGAAAACAAAACAAAATATACCAACAGTTGAATTGTTTTCAGAGTAGAATACATCCAAGTTAACGATGATGAATCATAAACAGAAATGGCTTAGTCCAAAGAAAATTAATCACTTGTATAGATATGAAATTACTAATTCCATTTTTAGCATTAAGCCTCAATATATATATAATTTTTTATTTTTTTATCTATTTTTTATTCTTTAAGTTCTAGGGTACGTGTGTACAACGTACAGGTTTGTTACATGTGTATACATGTGCCATGTTGGTGTGCTGCACCCATTAACTCGTCATTTGCATTAGGTATTTCTCTTAATGCTATCCCTCCCCTCTCCCCACCAGCCCCATGACAGGCCCTGGTGTGTGATGTTCCCTGCCCCGTGTCCAAGTGTTCTCATTGTTCAATTCCCACCTCTGAGTGAGAACATGCAGTGTTTGGTTTTCTGTCCTCAGGATAGTTTGCTCAGAATGATGGTTTCCAGCTTCATCCATGTCCCTACAGAGGACATGAGCTTATCCTTTTTTATGGCTGCATAGTATTCCATGGTGTATATGTGCCACATATTCTTAATCCAGTCTATCATTGATGGACATTTGGGTTGGTTCCAAGACTTTGCTATTGTGAATAGTGCCTCAATAAACATACATATGCCTGTGTCTTTATAGTACATGATTTATAATCCTTTGGGTATATACCAAGTAATGGGATGGCTGGGTCAAATGGTATTTCTAATTCTAGATCCTTGAGGAATTGCCACACTGTCTTTCACAATGGTTGAACTAGTTTATGCTCACACCAACAATGTAAAAGTGTTCCTGTTTCTCCACATCCTCTCCAGCACCTGTTGTTTCCTGACTTTTTAATGATCACCATTCTAACTGGTGTGAGATGGTATCTCATTGTGGTTTTGATTTGCATTTGTCTGATGACCAGTGACGATGAGCATTTTTTCATGTGTCTGTTGGCTGCATAAATGTCTGCTTTTGAGAAGAGTCTGTTCATATCCTTCGCCCACTTTTGGATGGGGTTAATTTTTTCTTGTAAATTTGTTGAAGTTCTTTGTAGATTCTGGATATTATCCCTTTATCAGATGAGTAGATTGCAAAAATTTTCTCCCATTCTGTTGGTTGCCTGTTCACTCTGATGGTAGTTTCTTTTGCTATGCAGAAACTCTTTAGTTTAATTAGATCCCATTTGTCTATTTTGGCTTTTGTTGCCATTACTTTTGGTGTTTTAGTCATGAAGTCCTTGCTTATGCCTATGTCCTGAATGGTATTACCTAGGTTTTCTTCTAGGGTTTTCATGGTTTTCGGTCTAACAAGTCAGAAGACAGGTGATTTCTGCATCAATATTTTTATGTACAAATAGGAAACTTCTCAATGGTTACAAAAAAGTGCAATTGTCTTCTACTTAATGTTAGAATTCCTTTGTGGGGTCACATTGTTCTCGACGGTGGGAAAAAAAGAATGTTCCATGAGAGGTTTTCTCATACCTAAGAAAAGGGAAAAAAAGACTTTTACAGAAAATAATAATTTGAGGCATAAACACTTTTCCTGGAAACTTGCTTTGGGGTATTTATATCTTAAAATCTCAAATTCTTTATTTCCTTGTCACATTCTGAATTTTACAGTCTTCATGCTTTATATAAATGTCCAGTACATTTAAAACTTCATTTACTTATCTGTTATAATCCCTAGAACTTTAATGATCTTGCATGTTTTGGTTTTAGATACCAGGCTCATCTTAGGACTTTTTTCTCTGAGCCTACGCTGGATTATTCATGACTTGGTACAAGCTGCCTTGACCATTTGCCCCTCCTTCTTCCTCTGTTTTGCCTCCTGGGGGGAGTCTATTCCTCATATACTAAAGCTCTCCCAAAACTCAAAGCAAATGGATAGAAATAAAAGTAATGAGATTGTGACACAGGGCTGCCTTGGGCAGACCTAAGATCCAATCAAACAGATGACACACATATGTTCATATATATATATACATATATATACACACACACATATATATATAAAGACTCAGGCCACTATAGGAGGTGAAATACAGGGTTGCCCTCAAAGAGACCTCCACCTAGAAAATATGCTGGTGGACTTTTTGAATTTCAAATGACTCTACAAACCAGGGACCACGTTCTATAGGCCTTCCCTTGTCTGCCACATGTGTTTCTATGGCCACAGAACTCAGAGTGGTGTTTATAGTTTTAAATGGTTACATCATGAATGGCATAAGTACCTGCATAATAGTCTCAGAGTTGAGTCTTGGGCACCAAAGACTAAAATCCTTCTTATCTGGACATTTAAGAAAAAGTTTACCGAATCCTAAAAAATACACAGCGCTGAAACATTTGTGAAAATGCTCCACTTCAAGCAGAATAGGTGAAATCAGAAATAAAAGTGTAACAAATAACATTTTAAAATCTGAAATATTGGCAAAAATTCAAACTTTCGACACTGTACTCTGACCAGGTGTTTGTGGCTGGCGTTACAAACTGGTGGAACCCCTCTGGAAAGGAATCTGAGAACAATGAGTAAAAATTACAAGTACATATCCTTTTGACTCAGAAATTCAACTTCTAGAAATTTAATTTATCTTATGTTCATATTCACACATGAACCCAAAGAAGTCTGCATAAGGATGTTCACTGCAGTGTTATTTGTGAGATGAAAATCAGGGCGATAACCGGTAGAGATGAGTTGGCTAAAATTCTACCGTGGAATACTCTGTAGCCTTAGAATGAATGGGGAATGCTCTATGCCTAGGGTGTCTCAGGAAAGAAGAAACAGTGCATGCATCGGATGATCTTTAACATTGAGGACAAGGAGAGGGGCCTCACACTTCACTCTCCTTTTCGGCTGAGCTCTCTACATCTGCCAAAGAGGTTAGGGACAGTGGCAGCCTCCCTCCAGTTGGGCCTGGCCACCTTCTCTGGCCTCTGGATGCATCCCAGCCTGACAGCTTGGCTGCAACTTTATGACCAACACACAGCCAGAACCACTGAACTAAGTGGCTCAGCAATTCTAGGTGCACCAAAGTATCAAGGTCACAAACGTGTTCTCTTAACATGCTGAATATTAGGAATGATTTTTATGTAGCAATAGACAATACCCTTTGGGTTTTAAAGTAAATTTAATTGTGTATATTTCAGGTACACAACATGGTGTTATTGGATACAAATATATTAAAATGGTTACTTTGTAATATAATCTATGTAATTGAAGTTCATGGGCCGGGCGCGGTGGCTCATGCCTGTAATCCCAGCACTTTGGGAGGCTGAGGTGGGCGGATCACAAGGTCAGGAGTTCATAATCAGCCTGGTCAATTTGGTGAAACCCCGTCTCTACCAAAAATAAAAAAATTAGCCAGGTGTGGTGGTGGGCACCTGTAGTCCCAGCTACTCAGGAGGCTGAGGCAGGAGAATCGCTTAAACCCGGGAGGCGGAGGTTGCAGTGAGCTGAGATTGTGCCACTGCACACCAGCCTGGGTGACAGAGCGTGACTCCGTCTCAAAAAAATAAAAAAGTTCATAAAAACCAAACTATATATGAGATTGGTACACAAGTAATTGTGGTTTTTGCCATTGATAGTAATGACAAAAACTGCAGTAACTTCTGTGCCAATCTAGTGTAATAATGGCTATGCTTAACAACTGGTTCAGAAAATATAAATTTTGAACCCAACTCTTGTATGAATATTTTCTAAATTAATTCTTACCATTAGTAGATTAATAAAGGTTTCAGCAACAGAAGTGTTGACACCCATGAAGATTAGAAATGCTGGATGTCAATGAGAAAGCGGGGCTGACTCAGGTTAACTCTTCCCTGGGGAACTCCCATCCTGTGTGGAGACCATCCGCTTGTGGGGAGTTTCTAGGACAGGGGCTCAGTGATATGAGGAGAAGGGGATTCTGAATGAACACTGAGCCCATCAATAAAATTCTCCCCAGCTCAGCAACCTTAGGTATTGGGGCAAAGAGCAGGAGCAATAAAAAGAAAACAGCTTCCTTTTTGTTCCTAATCCCTCAGAAACATCTTCAGATCTTATCTTAGCGGTCACTGCCTCAGGACAGAGGTGCAGGATATTAGCTCAGCCAGGAGGGCCATCCTCCCTAGAGTGTGGTGGACAGAGAGTTGAGTAAGATGCGGTTTCTGGAAACTCCCCTAATGGCTTCCGTCCAGATTGGGCTGCACAGCGTGGGAGATGGGGATGCAGTTAGAGTGAGGCTGTTCCTCAAAACAGCAGGGACTGCAGCAATCAGGAAGCTCCTTGTCACTGTCCTTGCATTTGAAGAGCTAGGAAGAGTTGCACATTCAGGGACCACAGCACAAAAGCATCAGGAAGCTGTCCCTGTGCTGGATGAGAAACCACAGGGCAGGTTTCCTTTTGGACTTCATGGTGGAAAAGGAGAGGAGCTGAGAGAGAAGAATTCTCGAGGCTGTGCTGCAGGAAGCCCCTTGCACTGGGTGAGGAAGCATCTTCAGAGCAAGGAGGAAACCTGAGAGCCCAGGGCAGGTTTTGGTCTCATTTCCCTATGAACTTGGACCACTGTGGAAAGTGATGCTGGTTGCATATGAGTAACAGTAATAATCAGCCTCTTCCTCAGCCTGGAACCCAGAGATGGTCATGGAGGCTGTGTTGCCAGACTTGGAGCCAGAGAAACGATCGGGGACCCCTGAGGCCTGATAAATCATGAGTTGGGGGGCTGTGCCTGGGTGCTGTTGATACCAGGAGACAATGTTATAATTCCCAACATCACTGCTGGTTCCAGTGCAGGAGATGGTGACCGACTGTCCAGAGGAGCCAGATACTGAGCGAGGCTGAGTCAGGGCAGACTGAGCCCAGGACCCTGGAAAGAAGGAGAAACACACACTAGTGAGTCAGTGCTGGGCCCAGGTGAGCCTGAGGAGCAGGAGACCAAGGATTAGGTCCCTGAGGCCCCTTCCCTGGAGGCATCACCTGTGTCCTGAGTGAGGAGGGGGAGGAGGAGCAGAGCCCAAGCCATGGTGATGTCCTGAGAGCACTGCCTCCTGAGACCCAACACTGGGCCTGCCCCCAGCCCTGTGTTATCTCTTCTGCCTCAGAGTAGGGCGGGGCTTCCATGCAAATCTGCATCCTGAGCTCCTCCCCCCACCCCATTCTCACCTGGTCCTGGGCTCAGAGACTTCTGCTTCCCTGGACAGCAGGGCTTAGCCGAGGGGATTGAAACTTCTTGACATGGATCTCCTGAGATTGAGCCCGTGACAGTGCTCGGGAAATGGAGCCAGCCTTGGGGTCCCTCTCCTTCCTGTCCTGGGGTTCACAGTGGTTCTGGCTGTAGAGTGCTTAGTACTTCCTTCCGTTGTGTGTGGTCCAGTGTGAGGACAGGGCCCAGAGTGGCTGGGAGAGACCCCAGCGCCCCCTTTCCCAGGACCACAGGCCCCACAGGGACCCCTCAGTCCCCCTCAGCCCTTCTAGGGCTCCTCAGGTCGGCTGGGTCCTCACACCTTGCTCTACCGTCTGTGTCTGCAGAGGCCTGAAGCTGCTGCTTGAATAAACCTGGGGTGGATTTATTGGCTTTTTTTTTTTGAAACGGAGTCTGGCTCTGTCACCCAGGCTGGAGTGCAGTGGCACAATCTTGGTTCACTGCAACCTTCACCTCCCAGGTTCAAGCGATTCTTCTGCCTCAGCCTCCTGAGTAGCTGGGATAACAGGCATGTGCCACCACGCTCTGCTAATTTTTGTATTTTTAGTAGAGATGGGGTTTCACCATGTTGGTTAGGCTGGTCTCGAACTCCTGACCTTGTGATCTGCCCACCCTGGCCTCCCTAAGTGCTGGGATTACAGGCATGAGCCACCGTACCCAGCCTATTGGCCCTTCTAGAAATGCATTTATGGGGGCACAACAGATTTAGGACCCAAGACTGCCTCTGTCTCTTTAGGGAGACTCAGGAGGAAGGAGCTCCTGAGACCGCATACCCAGGGTGAAGCCCAGCAGGGACCTTCCAGACCCAGGCCCGCACTGCCCCTAGTGGTCGCAGAGGGAGGAACCCGAGGCCCAGGAGCTCTCCTGAGTCACAGCTGACAGCCCCTGCCCCGCACCCCCTGCCTTCGGTTCCCTTCCCAGCTCAATCCTAGGCTGCTGGTCCCTTCTCATCCCCTCCACGCTCCCTCCCTCAGGGTGGAATGTGTCTCCCACACCAGGCTCCATATGCTCCTCCTGGTGCCTGTTTGCTTTTCCTAGAGGACTGTCCCACCGGTTGGTGTCCTTGAGGCAGCTCTGGCTCAGGGCTGAGGAAACCTCACATGAAATCAATCCACCCCCAGTGGGTGGGTGGGACAGGAACATGGGATGAAGAGAAAACCAACCGATTCCTCAAAATGTTGACAGAAAAATCGTGACATAGAGGAGGCAGTGCTCATGAAGGCTGTGACCAACCTCTTGAAAAGCACTGGGGTGGGGGTTGGGGGGTCCCAGGCCAGAGGAGCTAAGGAAAGGGGCCTGGGGTTAGGATTGGGTCAAGGCCAGGACCAGGAACCCCTCCTCAGGGTACGTGCGTCCCTCAAACTGTGACCGGGGACTTTCCTTAGTCCTTCCCTTTAGTGCACATTGAGTACCCCTCAGCCCAGAGCCGGGCGCCTCCCTGAGGTGAAGCCTCCCCACACAGAAAGCGGCTGACCCCATGTGTTCCTCAGAAACTCCTGGGTTTGGGGTAAAGACTCCAATCACGGTGACTTCTCTGTCAGAATAGAAATGTAAACGCCCTCTCAGGAGATGGACTTTGGGTTCTGCAGTGTGAGTGCTGGCGGTGGGGGTGGGAAATGTTTTGTGTCACTGTCCCTGTTAGAAAGCAGAGATTTCTAACAGCACAGGAGAGGGGAGCCCTGGGCAAGGGTGAGAGGAGGGAAGAGTGGGCTCAGGGGCTCAGGTGAGAAAGTATGTGGTGTGGGGAGGTGACAGCTTTGCATTTGAGACTACTGTTTCTGCATGTGTTGTTTAGATATTTAAGTGCTATTTTGCTGAATAAATAGTTGCAAGAAAATAATGTTTCCATTTGAGCTAGCACTAAAATGGAATTAGGTCAGTGACCAGCTCAAATATCAGTGATCATTGATTGACTGTGGAGCCAGTGGCCTGGATCCTTTTCCCCTGAGAACACTCCAGGAGCCCAGGCACTCCCTGCAAAAAGGAAATCTCTGGTCTTCAAGATATGCCACCTTGTCTTTTCTTCCATGTTCTGTTAGCACCAGGAGAAAACAAAGACCCTACCAAAGCTATTGGAGTCGCCAACCTCATTGAAACTCTCCTGGATGTGTGTGTCTACACAGAGGACCAGACACAAAAATCAGAAGCACTTGGTGAATCTGTTCTCACTGCAACCCAAGCAGCAATGAAGAGTAGCAAGGTTCTCTTCCAAATTGTGGTTTCTGCAAAGATTTAGTCTTTTTCTTTTTTTTTTTTTTTAAATTCAAAAATTTTGTCTCTTAAAAACTGAGGCCTGCAGGGACGTGTTCACTGGTTCATGTGATGGGTAATGTCTCCAGAGGGACTGCGTCTGTCCCA
Source organism: Macaca nemestrina (assembly GCF_043159975.1). Lineage (NCBI taxonomy): Eukaryota > Metazoa > Chordata > Mammalia > Primates > Cercopithecidae > Macaca > Macaca nemestrina. Next base: position 89,288,119 of record NC_092139.1, on the reverse strand, counting down.
CATTTGCACTTTTAAAAGTCACTAATTTAGACATCAGGCATGTTTGTAGAGCACAAGCTCTAATCAAGTATATATGGAAGGATGTGCTATGTAACCAAGGGAAAAAATTGGAAAGCTCCACAATCCCCTTCACGTCTAAACCATGTGGTCCATGTTGAGGAGGTGCACACAGATGAGGAGGCAGCTGAGACTGAGGGCTAGAGACCCCTCCTTTACAGCCACAGCTTCCTTTATCTTCCTGCTCCATCAGCAGATGTTGACCCATATGCGCATCAGGGATCGGGCATCCTCAACACCGTCTGTCCCTGGTGTCTATGCACATGTACATCCTCTGGGACTCCTCACTGAGGGATGTCACTCAAACCATCTGTGGGCACAGTACAGCAGACTGAGGAGGAAGTAATGAGTACCCAGCTTCCTCTGTCTGTTTCTCTGGTCAGAAGATCAGACTCCATCTTTGAAGGCCTGTGTTAACAGTCACCTTCTTCAAGTTTGGCCACTTGGCCATTTTCCCATACCATCCTCGCCTGTGCTTTGTCCTGGGACAGGCTCAGCTGGGCTGTGGACCTTCCAGGAGCCTGGCCATGGATTTGGACTGGGCCCTGCTGAGAGATCATCGATAACACCTCAGCAGCAGATGAACCTCAAACCCATCATCTTCCTCCTCCAGCTCCTCTCTGGGTTCTGCAGACTGACTTAGTCCCATCTTGGTCATTTAATTAGGATGTGGTTCTGTGCCTCTAGGATTGTGTGAATGATTTTCATCACCATAGTTTGGCCATTTGGGGAGCCACAACTCATGTGGATTCATCACACAGTCTAGTCTATTTCACATCTGGTGCTGCTCTTCATATGCCATATGCCAACCCTGCAATAAACTAGAAATTGACATGCTCAACTTTTCTTTTCTTTCTCATCAGTGTTTTATATAAACACATAGAAAGCATCAGAAACCCAGGCCTGATGAGAAACCAACTTTAGGTTACTTGGTCTCTGTGAGGCTCTTAGGATCATGGCCTCTGCACAGGACATGACCGCTGGAGGGTGGGGGGTTTCTGATCCCCCCAGGCAGGCGTATTCTGTCACTGAGCCCAGGGTAGCCCCTTGGTCAGAGCTGAGGCAGGTGAGAATCTGCTTCCCTCTGGAGAGCATCCTTTCAAGGAGGCTGGGGATGCCCATACAGTTCAGGGCCCTAAATGCCCCACGACACCCACCTGAGGCTTCCCTTAGCCCAGGAGCTGCCCCCTGAATCAAAGTCTTCCTGGAGCTGGAGGAGAGGTAGAGGGAGGAGGGGCTAGGTGTCTCTGGAAGCACCCAGGACAGAGGGCTCAGCTCCATAGGACACTGCTGCACAGGAAGGGACGAGGCCCTGAGAGTGGCAGGAGGCTCAAGGCAGCCATCCTGGGTGAAGGACTCGGGCCCTGGGAGTCCTGTCTCCTCACACTGTGCCCCCCTCCTAGAGCACCTCCACCTCGGGGCATCTCCCAGGGAATCCCAGACCTGCGGGAGCTGCCCAGGCTGACACCAGGGCCCAGACGCCTGCAGCTGCACTTGCCAGGTGAGGTCCTCACTGTGCCCGGGTTCCTGTTTGTGTCCGTAGGTGATGCTGTGGGAGTCTGAACCTCAGAACATGAACACCGCAGCCCCAGATGACAGTATACTACACCAGACTTCCAAACCAAGGACTAATCCTTAGTCATGTAGGACCCCGGGCTGGCGTCCCTGTTAGGTTCCTACTGGGCGGCCTCAGCCTCTCTTCTGGCTGCAGCTGAGCTGCCCCGTGCTGGTGAAGAAGATGGAGCCCAGGACTTCCCTTCTCTAAGTGACCCCAGAACACCTGTCACCTGGGAGGGTGAGGTGGGAGGGTCCAGCCTCAGTCTATGCCACATGTGAACTCCTCTGGCCCTTATGGCTCAGCACAGAGAGGTGGCGTATATGGTTGCAGGGAGGTGGGGCAGGTACATTTCTTGTAACTGAGTCTCAGGTTGAAATGCTCTTCTCTGTTCTGTGGTTTTTGGTCACAGAATACAGAGTGCAGGATAAACTATAGATCTTCTGTGAAAAACGTTTAAGTCCAGAGAAATGCAGTCATACCTTACATGTACTCCTGCTTCCCATATGTGTATGGAAGACGAGACTGATTTTCTCATCCCGATAAGAACAGCTGCATTGTAACTGGGAGCCGCTAAACCTCAGTTGTGTACTTAAACCATCGTCACTGTCGTTGTCATTGTATTTTTTCTATTACCGTTATTTTCACTTCCTAACATACTGATCCATGTTTGTGATGGGAGGTAGCACTAGCGTTTTTTGTTTTAATGAAATTTAAGACTTCCTGGACAATGTCGAATTGCAGCGGTGAAGGCAGGAGTCCTTGTTTTGCTTCTGATCTTAGTGGGGAGACGTTCACTGTTTCACCATTTACTGTGAGGTTCACTGTGGATATTGATAAAGGCCCTGCCTTAATCATATTGTGAAACGTTCCTTCCATTTCTAGTTTGCTAAAGTGTTTTTTATCTTGAAAGTGTGGTGAGGTTTGTCAAATGCTTCTGCATTTACTGGGATGATCATATGCTTTTTCCTGTCGCTCTATTGATATTGTTTATTACATTGATCCATTTGCTTATGTAGAACCATTCTTGCAGTCCTAAGATAAATTTGGTGTTTTCATGCCATGAGTTCTCTTTATCGTGCAGTTAGATTTGGTAATCTTTTGTTCTGTTAAGAAATTTTCCATGCTTATTCTTCAAGAATATTAGCCTATAGTTTTCTGTATTATAGTATCCTTGTTTGTCTGTGCTGTGAGGCTAAGGCTGGCCTCTAGAATGTGTTAGGAAGTGTCCTCCCAGTCTATTTTAGGATGAGATTGACTATGGTTGGTATTTTTTCCTCCTTAAATCTCTAGTAGAATTAGAAGTGAGGGCCTCTGGCCCTGGGCTGTGTTTTAAGAAAAATTGTGAATTGCTGATTTAATCTCTTTATTTCTTGATTTAATTTATTTCTTCTTTAGACTGGTAATTTGTGTTTTTCTATCAATGTGTCAATTTCTCCTAGAGTTAGCATATAATTGATTACAGTGTTCTTGTATCATTATCTTAATCCCCATAAAGTTGGTTTTATTGTGCCAAATTTTCAATTTTTCTTATTTGTGTCTTCTCTCTTATCTTCTTAGTCGGTTTACATAGCAGCTTGTTAATTTTTTTTGGTTCTTTTCCAAGTAGGAGTTTCTCATGCCTTTTGTATTGTTTATATTTTTTTCTTCTCTATTTCTTTGATCTCTGGTCTAATAATCCTTACTTGCTTCCGTCTGTGGTCTTTGTTTTGTTTTCTTTTGTCTTTCTTGTTCCATGAGCTGTAAAGTTGGGTTGTTGATTAGAGAGAGGAGGAGGAGCATTGCTTCATCTAAAACCAAGGCATGCTGAGAAGAATGGAACACAGGCCTTGCTCTTCCCCCAGTTTACTGCACTTACCTGATACTTTGTCTTATTTCTCCAAACCTCTACTCTGCTCATCAAACCTAAATTTAAAGTCCTAAATTTTAAGTCCTAAATTTAAAGAGTACAGGAGAAATATACTCTTAGAATCATATGTTTAAGTGGTTCTTCATCACCAAATTTTATTAATTTGACTGTTACGTGATTTGGGGTTGTTTGCTTCATGATTCTTGCACTTCAGTTTTGTTGAACTTCTTGGATATACCAGTTTTTGTGTTTTACCAAATGTGTAACACATTTGACCATTATTTATTCAAATATTCTTTTCTACTCACCCATTTCTTTTCTATTCCATTGATGTCAATTATACATACTTTAGGTTGTTGTATTTAAATTTTTTTTTTTTAGGCCAGGTGCAGTGGCTCACCCCTGTAATCTCAACATTTTGGGAGGCTGAGACTGGAGGATTGCTTGAGCCTAGGAGTTTGAGACAAGCCTAGGCAACATAAGGAGACCCCGTCTCTACAAAAAAAAACCCACAAAAATTAGCTGGGCATGGTGGTGCACGCCAGTATTCACAGCTACTTGGGAGGCTGAGCTGTGAGGATCACTTGGGTCTGGGAAGTCAAGGCAGCAGTGAGCCATGACTGCACCACTGCCCTCCAGCCTGAATGACAGATTGAGACCCTATATTAGAGACAGGAACTTGCTGTGTTGCCCAGGCTGGAGTCCAGTGGCATGATCATAGCTCACTCACTGCAGTCTTGAATTTCTGGGTTCTACCAACCTTCCTGCCTCAGGTTCATAAGTGGGTATGACTACAGGTGCAGGCCACGAAGCCCAGTTAATTTTTAAGTCTTTTTTTTTTTTTTTTTTTTTTTAATTGTAGAGCTATGTTGCCTAGTCTTGTCTTGAATTCCTAGTCTCAAAAGATCCTCCCTCTAGACCTCCCAAAGTGCTGGGATTATAGGTGTGAACAATTACTGCCAGTCAACCTCAGGCTGTTTGAAGTCATCCTATAACTCACCTTTATTTTCTTTATACATATCCAATAATGCTTTCTTCATTTTAATCATTCCTTTTCTTTATATGCTGCATTTTGAATATTTTCTGGTGCTACATTATCAAGTTTGCCAGTCTTTTGTTTTACATCATCTAATCTGTCGTCAATCACATCCTGTATGTTTTTAAAGTGACAGACATTGCAGTTATTAGCTGTACAAGCTCAATTAGTTCTTTTTTGTTATTTTACGCTTCTACTTAACATGTTCAATCATTCCTCTACTTCATGAAAAATTGGAATGTGATGATAATAATAGTTTGTGTATCCACTCCTGATTTACCATCTAATGAGTCTGCCTGGAGGACTGGAGGGAAGGGCAGCCTGGGGGTCTCCAATCTGAATGAACTGAGCCAGACCTGCTGATGGCCGTGACCACAGTCCTCTTGAGATTGAGGGAAAGAATGACACAGATGGTAAGGGGTTGGCATCTCACTTCACTGTGTGCTGTGTCACTGTGAGATGAGAAGCAGGGCTGTCCCATGAGTGACAGTAATAGCCTTGTTTCCATCCTGTGCCACGTTAATAATCAAGGTGGCCATGTCCTCTGATAGGGAGTCACAAAATTGCTCAGGAATCACTGAGGGCCGCTTGCTGTCACCATAGATTAGTAGGGACCTGGCCTACTTACTGGTACCAGTTTGTATCAGAGTCACCTATGCTGTTTCCTTGGCAGATGATCCTGGCTGTATGTCCCAAAGCCACAGACACTGCAGGCAGCTGAGTCAATTCAGAGGAGGCCACACACCCTGCAAGAGGAGACAGGAGACGTGAGACTGAGAATGAGGGTCTCATTCCCATAGCCTCATACCCTGCATCGCTCCCTGCACTGAGCTTAAGGTCAGGGCCAGGCTGACCCCTGGTTCCATGGGGCTTATTCCCTGAGAAGAAGCATCTATGCAGAGAGTGGGGAGGGTGAGCAGAGGAGGGTCCAGGCCATGGTGGAGATGCCCCAGAACTCTGCCTCTGATCCCACAACTAGACAGTGATTTTCCAGGACTCTTACCACAGAAAGGGAAGGCTCTTCATGGAAATCTACTTCTCTTCCCGTTGTGGCCTTGTTGGGAAGCTGCTTGGTGAGCAGAGAAGGATAAGGGCTTAATTGAGTGTATAAAAATAGGCCCTGACTCCATGTCTGTACCCCGTTTCCTCAGACTGTCTCTGGTGTTGAGTGAGGAAGTGCTTCCCGCACCATATTCATACACACACACCTCAGTTCATGTCTTACGTATTCGTAGGCATAGGCAAGAACCCAGATATATTCTCTGTTGATGTGAATATCCATGGGAAAGGAAGTTCCAACATAAATCCTTCTTGACGTGTTCTCGTCGTGAACCTTAAAGTTTCTTCAGCTCTCATAGCCCTGTCTTGAACATCCAGCAGCTGGGCTGGGTAATGGAGTTGAGTTGATCTTGAACAGGAGATAGTAGAAACAGGAGACATGCTGGGGGAGGGTCAGAGTTCCATGATGAGACTCAGTGAAATTGCTTGTAGCATCTTGGAGATTATTATTTTTATATGTTAAAAAATATAAAAATTGAACTCTCATAAATGGTGGGTGACAGGTCAAGATCCATGTCCTTTCTTGGGGCAGAGCCTGGTGATGGAGCAAGGGCACAATGAGACACTGGGACACGGTCCTCTCATCCTAGCCACTCTGTCAGGGTCCTTTTCCTGCCTGGGCTGCTCTAGTCTCTCCCAGCATAGTCCCCACAGGCTGTTGTAGAGGAAACAGAAAGATGAGTTTTCAAAATGGCCTCCATCATGGCCTGCATCTGCCTCTGCCTAGGAGTGTCTTGGGGGGGGAAAGACAGAGGTCTCGGGGTACTGGAGAGGAACCCAGGGCTGCTGACTCTGAGTCTCTGAGGAGAAAGGGGAGGTGGGAGGTTTTGGCCTCACTTCCCCTTCGTCTGTGTCACTGTGGCTCAACCGTCCTGGCCATCAATCGTGTGGCACTCTCCACAGTAATACTCAGCCTCGTCGTCAGACTGGAGGTTGGAGATGGTGAGGTAGCGGTCAGCCCCAGAGCTGGAGCCCAAGAAGCGATCGGGGATTCCATCCCCCTTGCTCTGGGTGCCATCACTGTTAACCTTCATTATATACCGGGGAGACCTCCCTGGTCTCTGTTGATACCAGAAAATAAAGTAGTTGCTGTGCTCACTGCTCAGGGTGCAGGTGAGCTTGACAGAGGCTCCCAACGAGGCGGATGCAGACGGGGGCTGAGTCAGCACAGGCAGAGCACAGAGACCTGAAAACAGAATTTCATGAATAATGCTGAATGCACAGGAGAACTGGAAAGAATGCCCCTGAGGACTGGAGTTATAATGGGAAAATAGCAGGGAAGGGGTTTCCCTGAGTTCCCTGGGATGTTCTGACCTGTGGAGAAAATGAAGGGCAGGAGGTAGAAGGAGACCCAGGCCATGGTTGGAGGGACCTCCAGGAGCTCTGCTCGAGGCTGCCCAGTGGCACCTGGACACTGTGAGCTCCTGTCTTATCCTCTTCTTGAAGCTCAAGAAGGGAGGAGCTTTGAATGCAAATCTGCTCTCCACTTTCCAGCATATCTGAGCTACTGTCTGAGCTCTGAGTCTGAGGACTTCATGTTGGCAATTTCTCAAGGTCAGAAGAAGGGCCAGGTGGGTGTCATGAGTGGAGCATGAATTTTACCCAATAGAAGGGGCCTCAAAGGAAGCATCAGTCATGCCCTTTGCACTTGAGCCTACCAGGGGAGTCATTAGGGTCCTCAAGACAAGGCCCACAGTGCCCTCTAGTGCACACAGGAGGAATGCCATCCTCCATGTATCAGGAGCTCAAGCAGAATGAGTGCTTTGAGGTCTTAGTATGTGCCAGGCCCTTTGGAGAGTGTTTTACAGGCGTGACCTCAACCACACATTCACAATAGCCCCACAGCAAGCAGAGGCTTAAGACACAACCTCTCCTTTAGTGTACTGATGGGAGAAGCAACATCAGGAGGTTACAAGATTTATTAAATCCTCCCAGAGAGTACTGAGTGGAGTCAGGATTTCATCCATCCTGACCTTCCACTCCTCCCTGCCCTGTCTCCTACCCCATGTCCCATCTTCTTCTCTTCCCTCATCCAGGACCCTGGACCCACTCATCACAGCCCTACATTTATTAATCAGGTGCCCTGTCCTCTGAGTTCTTTGGACACAGGTATGGATGCTTCCTCTGCTCCCTTCATGGCAAGTGACAGAGGAGCGTGTGTTAACGGTGACATCGGGGACATCCAGATGTGTGGTCATGCTCCTCATGCCAGGCTCCTCTCCAGGCAAGTTAGGATTAGGATTCCATTTCTAACAAGGTGAAGGGTATTGAATTTGGACAACTGTCACATTAGATACTGAAGCATTTTAACCTTAATAAATATGAGTGGCGGGAGAATATTTCCTACCTAATATCTTAGAGACATGTATGGCATTTCAGCCTAGAACTACTAAGGATGTGATGAAATGAATTCATTAACAAAACACTGGTTCATTAGAAATAGAAATAATGTATGAAGCCCAAGGTGTCCGTGGGTACAGACAGACGCCTCCACACATTGCACTTTGGAGTTTGGTGTAAAGAGAGAAGTGAGATAAGATGAGGCCACATGACACCAATATGCCTGCTCCTGTAGTTGGCTGAGCATGTCACTGCAGCTCTGCCAAGCCCTTTCCAACCAATGCTTCCACTCCTCCTGTCACTTGACACCTCAGAGTCTCCACATTGTTTCCTGCTGACCACTCAGGCAGGTCAGTTCTGACACCCTTGCTTGTGGGTCCTGATACAGGATTGGATGTAACTTGCTAAGACCACTCTGGGAAAATACACCTTCATAAAAATGATTGATGCTTGTGAGTTAGACAAAAACAGCCCTTTGTGAAGAATAGCTACACACTCACCTTCGATACTATATTCCTCATGATCAGCCCTCTTTCATCTAGATCTACATATAAAGTATAACTTCCTACTTTTAGTTGTTTTTTTTTTTTGTAAATCTTCCCACTGCAAGGGATCCTTGGAGCACAATTCACAGAGACCATTGCCATCCATTCCACTGACCAATAAGAAAAATGTCTTTGATGGCTCAGATTTATCTTCGAACTAGAATTTATAGTCCGTGTCTTTGAGAAGGGAAGAAGCGTGAAACACATTGTAAACATTCCCTAGTTTCTGAGAGTCCTCTGTATTTCTACTTTGGTTGGAAAATGGAACAGCCATTCTTCCCTAGGAAGGCCCTCTGGGTCATAGGACTCTCCGTTGCCCCAAGCTGGTTCTAAGTAAGTACTGGAGGGGCTGTGATCCAAATGGACCATCATTCATGTGGATCTGCTCTGTCCAATAGAGCAATCATGAGTCCCACGGAGCTGCTGAGTCCTTGAAATGTGGATAATTCCAGTTAAGATGTGATGTGGGGGTAAAACAAACCAGATTTTAAAAAGGTTTTAGGAAAATAACAAAATGTCTCAATATTTTTAAGTTGATTACATACTGAAATAATATTTGGATAAGCTCAGTTAAAGAAAATATAATATGAAAGTTACTTCCACCCATTCTTTACTACTTTTAAAATGTGGCAACTGAAAAATTTTAAAGTCATTGAAATTATATTCCTTGTAGACTCCTCAGCACCGAAGAATTCCCACTGCACTGCAAATCACTGCAAATATGAGTTACTTGATTTCAAAAAGTACAGGGAAATCTCTAGAGTCTTAGGAAGATGCCAGTGTTTTACCTTAAAGCACAATGACAGGCCCACAGGGTGTTGTTAGAGAACAGGGTCTCTGGGACTGGAAGACCTCAGGTTCTGCCCCTGGGTCAGCCGCTTTCTAGTTCTGACATCTGGCAAGTTCCTTCTCCTTTCTTTGCCTTAGCTTTCCCATGTCTCAAAATCTGTATCACAGATTCTCCAACTGGAAATGGAGAGATAATGACAATATTTGGCTCATGGAGTGGTTGATATTGAGTGATTTAATAAATATAAATTGTTTTGAAGAGTGCTTGATAGGAAACACGTAAGAATGAATAATTAAACATTATTCCTCCTCCTACTATTTCTGCCCTAATCATTATCCTTATTCTTACGATAGTACGAAGGTAGTAAAGATAGGAGTTAATTTAGGAAAACAGAAAAGTTTTGAGTTTGGGACATTTGGCACTGACAACCCTTCCTTTCAACACTCAGTGCACATGTACACATATGTACACACATACATGCACAATCAACACAGCTCACACATGGCACAAATTGTGCACAGCCTCCCAGCCTACTGTCCTGTTTAAGTGGGCTTTCAATTGCAGGGACCAGGACTGCTTCTCAGAGACATCACCAGGATGTGTCCCAGTAGGACTACAGCAAAATCCCTTTATAGTGTCCAGGCGCTGTGATGCATGTTACTCCCCCAGTTGCTTCTCTAGAGCTGGCCTTGCTTGTGACTTCCTGGTTCTGTGAGAAGGCACCCAGTTCCACAGAAACTGTCAAGATGATCTGCACAAATTTGGCAATCAGTTTATGATCTGTGACTGTTCACAGTAGGCGGTGTAGAGACCTGAATGGGCAGATGGGGATTGCTGGCCAATAGAGCAGTGCTGGTGCCATGGAGGAGAAGAGGCCCTGGGGGCAGAAAGCAGGGTCACCTCACACTGTTTACTCCAGGTTATTCCGTTGAGGCACAAGGGGGCGTTTAATGAGCTCTCAGGATGGCAAGTCCATGGCAGAGCTGAGCTAGGCTTAGGACAACCAAAAACTGTCCCTGGGGGAGAGAAGCTGATAAGCTTAGTGTCCTAGGAACACTTGGTCAGGGAGGCAGCTGCACTGAGCCCCATGCACTGAAGAAAGGGGATCTTGCCTCATAGTCTGGCTGGGAGTCCATGAGAGAAACTCTTACCCACATGTCAGAGATTTGCTTACTCTGGTGATGGTCAGAGAGCATGGGTGGATCCTGGACATTCGGGGAATATTTTCAGCTGGTGGCTAATATAACTCATTACCCACCCTGGTTTGATTCCTCTGGAACCAGCGTGGGCATCTACTTGGGACAACTGGGAAGGTGAAGGAGTCCCTCTTTAGAAAGCAGGGGATGAGTCTCCCATGTCAGCATGAAAAGGATGAGAAGGACAACCAGAAAAGATGTCCCTCAAGATGGATGAGAGAGAAGTCATTTTTCAGAGGGCCTGGGGTCCTTCTGGTGTATCGGGTAGTGCCCCACCTAAGAGGTTGGTGGTGCATATCCCACCTGCAGAGCCCCAAGGAGAGGCCTGAGCCATGGCAGACACACTGTTACGAATTTGAATTGCAGTCCCCTCAAATTCGTATAATGAGGTCCTCACTGCCAGGACCTCAGAGTGGGATTTTATATCAAAATAGGGTGATTACAGTTGAAATTAGTTAAGAAGAGGTCATACTGCAGTAGAGTACGTACCCAATCCAACATGACTAATGTCCTTATGAAAAGGGGAAACTGATGCAGACACGCACATGAGGAATACTCCATATGAATGTGAGGCAGAGAATAGGGTAATTCACCTCCATTCCAGGGAACAGCAAACACCTCAGCAGCCAGCAGAAGCTGGGAGAGGCATGGAACAGATTCTCCAGTGCTCAAAAGGAGCCAACCCTGTAGACGCTTGCATCTTAGATTCTAACATCATCTGCAGAATAGTGAGAAAATAAATTTGTGTTCTTTGAGCCACAGGGCTGTGCTACTTTGCTATGGCAGCCCTGGCAAAAGAATACATTCATCCCTAGGATCTCTGTGTTCAGGGCACCTCCTGTAGGGCTGGGCTCCTCGCAGATGCTTTGGTCTCTATTATCACAATCCCCTGGCGAGGAGCCTTCCAATCCTGTGTTTTCTTCCCCTAAAGTGTCTGAATTTTTTTTTTCAAGGAGCCTGTCCCAGCCCTCTAGGCAGCAAACAGTGTCTCCAGTAACCTTAGACCCATCCCTCCCATATCTTATCCCTCTGGGTGCTGGTGGAATCTCTAATCAGACTCACAGGCCACTCTCCAGCTTCTGCTGGTCAGCAGAAGAATGAGGCCCTGGGCAGGGAGAGATGGCCAAGGATCCCTGGGCCAGAAAACCTTAAACACCCTTCACACGAATTCAGCTGCCCCTTCCCAGCCCGTGACTACATCACTCTCTCGTGGATGAAGTTGTAGCCCCTGGTTCTGCAAACCCCTTTGCTTTCCTCTCTGGTTGATGTCACATTGAAACAGTTTCCGAGACATTGGAAAAGGTCGCAGTAAAATGGCCAGGGATGCTCTCCTCAGCCCCTAGAACTCGATTTTAAGTCACTTAAGTCTTTCTTGTCCCTAAACTTCTCGAACTCTCTGCACTGCAGTTTCTCCATCTGAGGTCCAATTTCTATGAGTGACATCAGCAATAATTGCTGCCAACTCATGAGCAGCTAGGGTGTGTCAGGCTCTGTGTTAAACAACACTGTAAATATGATCATTAAACTCCTGCAGTATTTTTAGGAAAGAACTTGCTTTCTGTTTCCAACTGCTTTCTGCACACACCAGCTCATCTTCACCTTCTGTCAGGAGTGGAAGCAGCTCGAGGTCTTCACTGGATGCTGATGCCCACTGTTGAACTTTACAGACATCAGAAGCATGACCCAAATAAACCTTTGCTTCTTTACAAATGACCCAACTTCAGATATTCTTTTTTAGCAAAAAGGACTGAGAGACATTAGTGAAGGAGAAATAAGTCACTTGTGCTTCTCAGAAGGTGCGTTATGTCAGTGTTTCTGCTGTGCATGAGTGAGGAGGGTGCATAGGAGCTAAGCCACCCAAAGTGTGTTCCTTGGAGGACCAGCATCAATCAACCTCAACTGGAGGCTACTGGCCATGGAGAACCTGGGGCTCCACTCAAACCTGCAAAGGCTGCACCTACAGCTTAACCAAACCCTGTATGGTTTGTGTACCCATTGAAATTTCATGTGCTCTGGTCTCAGCCACAATGGAAAATCTCACTTCCTCTGCCTTTGACAACAAGGTCTTATCTCCCTGATGTGCTCCCTAGGCCACCTGGGTTTGGTGGTTAACTGTCCTGCCCTCATTTAACTGAGCTTGATTCAGGTGCTACATGCTGTCATGATGCACAAGAGAGTTTTAAGAACAGACGTTTTTACAGTCCACGTGGGTGATATGTTGGGAGGAGACGATGCCCCAGTGAGTTGTCCAGAGAGAAACAGATGGTTCATGTCATTTGCCTTGTTTCCATTCAGCTCCAGTTATTCCGGACTTTGTTTATTTCTCAGACATGTTGAGCCATCTTCTGTGTTCAAGCATCTATGAGTTTTTTAATGAAACTGTTTCTGTGTGTGACACCTCCTCATCCAATACCTACCTAAATCCTCATTATCCTTTCAGATGTCTGTACTTATCACTTGCCAAGGAAGTGGTCTCCCACCACCAAGTCTCTGACACAAAATTACAGTCTTTTAGCATTTATGGCTAAGTATCTTCACGGTTGGACATGACATATTCGGTTTGCACGAAGTAGCACCCCATCCAATAGCACCACAAATCGTGCCTTTTATGATGCTTTAACAGGAATGGGAAAACAGCAGGAAGTCATGTCTGCTTACATGAAAACATTTGATGTGACTGTTGAAATAATCATGTGGTTTTATCCTTTGTTTTAATATGGATCATTAAAATAATTAATTTCCATAGGTTAAAAATCCCTTGAATTTTGAGAATGAATACTAGTTAGTAATGGTGTTTAATCCTTTTTATATTTTGCTAGTATTTTGTTGAAGTGTGGTGGTTTTGCATCTATTTTCATAGAGGCTATTGGGCTCCAGTTCACTTTTCATGTCTTTCTTTTGTTTTTGTTATCAGCATACTTCTGGCCTCATAGAATGAGCTGCTCATGTTCCCCTTTCTTATATTTTTGGAAAAGTTTATGAATAATTATTATTAATTTCTTAAACAGTTCATAAAATTCATCAATGAATCCCTTCATGCCTGGGCTGTTCTTTGTGGGAGGTTTCAATGACTAATTTAAACTCTTGTTATAGTATTCATCAGGCTTTCTATACCTCCTTGAGTCAGTTTAGTAGTTGTTATGTTTTTAGGAATTTTTTCTTTTCATCTATTTTTGGCAGGCAGCTTTTCACAGTGTTCTCATATAATACATTTTATTTTTCAATATCAGTGTTCAGAGGATGATATCATTTGTTTATTCCTTCCATATCTCATGCTGAAAGATGAACTCCACTATAGGAGGTGGGGCTAGCAGGAGGTGTTTGGGTCATGAGGGCAGACCCTTCATGATTGGCTTGCTGCTGTCCTCATAATAACGAATGAATTCTAACCATTAGTTTAAACAAGATCTGGTTGTTTTAAAAGAGTGTGGCACTGCCCCACTCTTTCTTCTTTCTCTCTCTCTCTCTTTTCCTTCCTTCCTTCCTTTTCTTTCTGCTTGCTTGCTTGCTTCCTTCCTCCTTTCCTCCCTCCATCCCTCACTCTGTCCCTCCCTCCGTCGTCCCTCCCTCCGTCGTCCCTCCCTCCATCCCTGCCTCCCTCCCTCCCTCTTTCCCTCCCTCCCTTTTCCTCTCCTTTCCTCTTCTCTCCTCTCGTCTCCTCTCTTCTCCTCTCCCCTCCCCTTCTCTCTCTCTCTTTCTTTTTCTTTCTTTCTTTCTTTCTTCTTTCTTTCTTTTCTCCTTCCTTCCTTCCTTCCTCTTTCCTTTTGCTTCCCTCCTTCCTTCCTTCCCTTTTTTGCTTCCTTCTTTCTTTCTTTCTTTTCTCCTTCCTTCCTTCCTCTTCCTTTCCTTTTGCTTCCCTCCTTCCTTCCTTCCCTTTTTTGCTTTTCTTTCTTTCTTTCTTTCTTTCTTTCTTTCTTTCTTTCTTTCTTTCTTTCTCTCTCTCTTTCCTTTGTTTCTTTCTTTCTCTCTCTTTCTTTCTTTCTTTCTTTCTTTCTTTCTTTCTTTCTTTCTTTCTTTCTTTCTTTCTTTCTTTCTTTTTCCCCTCCCTCCCTGTCTTGCTTTCCTTTCCTTTCCTTTCCTTTCCTTCTTTCTCTCTTTCTTTCTTTTTTTGCTTCTCTTGCCATGTGACATGCCTGGTTTCACTTTACTTTCCACCATTTTTGTAAGCTTCCTGAGGGCCTGACCAGAAGTAGATGCTGGCACCATACTTCCTATACAGCCTGCAGAACAGTGATCCAGTTAAACCTCTTTTCCTTATAAATTACCCACCCTCAGGGACATCTTTATAGCAATGCCATAAAGATGCTATAAAAATGCAGGAATGAAAGAACACAGAAAATTGGTACCAGAAGTAGGTTGTTGATGTAAGGATAACGCAAATGTGAAAGCAGCTTTGGAACTGGGTAAAAAGTATAGGTTTGAAGAGTTTAGAGGGCTCAGAAGAAGTCAGACAGATGAGGGAAAGTTTGGAGCTTCCTGGAGACTGGTCCGCTGGTTGTGACCAAGATGCTGATAGCTATATGGACAGTGAAGTCCAGGCTGATGAGGTCTCAGATGGAATGAGGTAGTTACTGGGAACTAGAGCAAAGTTCACCTTTGTGATGCCTTAGCAAAAAGCTTGGCTGAATTGTTTTCGTGACCTAGAGATCTGTGGAAGTTTGAAATTTAATTACTGCCCCACTAGGTTTAGGACTTGTGTGGGGTCTGTTCTTTTGGCTGTTTTCTCTCTTTTGGAATGGTAATGTTAACCCAAGGCCTGTACCCACACTGTATCTTAGATGTAAATAACTTGTTTAGAGTCTACAGACACGCAGATGAGAGGAGATTAGTCTCAGATGAGACTTAGGTTGTTAAACTTGATGCTGAAACAAGTTAGAACTTTGGGGGATTATTGAGAAGGGATTATTGCATTTCACAATGTGAGAAAGACATGAGATTTGGTGGGCCAGGGATGGAATTATATACTTTTAATATTTGTCCCATCCAAATCTTACGCTGAAATGTTACTGCCAGTGTTGAGGTGGGCCTAGTGAGAGGTGTTTTGGTCATGGGGCCACGTGGATCATTTGTGAATAAATTGGTGCTGTCCTCATGACAATGAGTGAGTTCTTGCTCCCAGTTCACGCGAGACTGTTTAAAAGAGCGTGGCACTTTCCACCTCTCTCTCTCTCACTCCTACTCTCACCACGTGACATGCCTGCTCTCATTCACATTCCACCATAATTGTAAGCTTCCTGAGTCTCTCACCAGCAGCAGATGCTGGCACCGGATTTCCTGTACAGCCTGCATAACCATGAGACAGTTAAACCTCTTTTCTTTATGAATTACCCAGCCTCAGGTACTTCTTTATAGCAATATGAGAGTGAAGTAACACAAAGAATATACTTTATAGATTTTCTATTTTTTTAAGGTACTCATTTTTTTTGCAGGTTCTACCCTGGAGAATGTTCCATATGTACTTGAGATGATTATATATTCTGCTGTGTTGGATGGACAGTTCTCTTGTTGTCTATTAAGTCTAGTTGTTTTGTAGTGTAATTTAAGTCTTTTATATCTATGTTTATTTACCATTTCTATATGTTTTTATGTAGTTCCTATACCTGATGTTTTTGTTTTTTTTATTCAGATTCACATCTTTAATATCATTTTCTTTCTATCTGAGAAGCGTTCTTTATTATTTCCTATAGTGTGTGTCTGCGAGTCATGAATACTGCAAGTACATTTTTGGTTAAAACCATTTTATTTTGCCTTCCTTCTGAAAGATATTTTCACCAAGTCAATAATTCAGAATTGACAGTTTTTTTTAATTTAAAGAACATGTTTTACTGATACATTATAATTATACAAGTTTATGGGGTACACGTGCTATTTTGATGCATGAATACAATATGTAAGGATCAAATCAGTGTTTAGGATGTCCATCACTTTGAACATTTGTCATTTCTATATGTTGGGAATATTTCAAATCTTCTATATATTTTGAAATATACAATAAATTACATTAACTATGGCCACTTTACTGTGTAATATCCAACACTAGATCTTATTGCTTTTATGTAACTGTATGTTTGTTTCCATTGACCAACTACTCCTCATCCCCCCAACCTCTCACCCTTCCCGGCCTCTCTGGGAACCATTAATCTACACTGTACCTCCAAGAGATCAACTTTTTTTTAGCTCCCACATGAGTGAGAACATGTGACATTTGTTTTTCTGTGCCTGTCTAATTTCACTTAACATAATGATCTCCAGTTCCATCATGGTGCTGCAAAGATAAGATTTCATTCTTTTGTTTATGACTGGAAAGTATTTCATCGTGTATACGTGCCACATTTTCCTTATGCATTCATCTGTTGATGAAAACAGGTTGATTCTGTAGCTCTGCTATTCTGAATAGTGCTGCAATAAACGTGGGAGTGCAGGTATTCCTTGGATATACTGACATTTTTTCCTGTGATAAATACCCAGTAGTGGGATTATTGCACTCTATGATGATAGTCTATTTTTAGTGTTTCTGAAACACTATTATGTTTTTCATAATGGCTGTATTAATTTACAGTTTACCTTCTCACCAACAGTGTATAACACTGCATCCTTGCCAGAATTTGTTATGTTTTGTCTTTTTGATAATAGTCATTCTCGCTGGGGTGAGATGATATCTTATTGTGATTTTGATTTGCATTGCCCTCATGATTAGTGATGTTGAGCATTTTTTAAAATACACCCTTTGGCCATTTGTATGTTTCTTTTGAGAGATGTGTATTCAAATTATTTGACCTCTTTTCGATGGTATTATTTGGCATTTTTTGGGGTTGAATTGTTTTACTTTCTTGTCTTATTGTCTTATTCTATATATGAATCCATTGCCAGATGAACAATTTGTAAATATTTTCTCCTGTTCTACAAGTTGTCTCTTCACTTTATTTATTGTTTTCTTTGCTGTGCAGAAACTTTTAGTTTAATGTAGTCCCACTGCTGTATATTTGTTTTTGTTGCCTGTGCTCTTGAAAGCTCAGGTATAAAAACTTTGTCTACACATAAGTCTGGAAGCATTTTCCCTATGCTCCCTATGTTTTCTTCTAGTAGTTTAATAGTGTCCAGTTTCATTTAAGTCTTTAATCCAGTTGGAATTCACTTTTGTATGTGGTGAGAGATAGGGATCTATTTTAATTCTTGTGCCTATGAATATCCACTTTTCTCAGCAGCACCGAGAAGGCTGTCTTTTAACCAATGTATGTTATTGGTGCCTTTGACAAAAACCAGTTGTCTGTAAATAATGTGGATTATTTCTGTGTTCCCTATTCTGTTACATTGGTCTGTGTCTGTTTTTATACTATAAAACAGTATTGGGTTACTATATCCTTGTAGTATATTTTGAAATCAAGCAGTGTGACACCTCCAGCTTTATTCTTTTTGCTCACTATTGCTTTGGCTATTCGGGGTCTTTTGCAATTCCATACAAATCTCAGGATTGATTTTTTTTTTCTGTTTCTGTGAATAATGACATTGGTGTTTTGATAGGGATTACCCTGAATATGTACAATGCTGTGCGTTAGTAAGCTTTAAAAAGTTTTATGAATGTACCTCCACTGCCTTCTTGCTTGTATTGTTTCTAATGGGAAAGCTGCTGTCATCATTATGGTGTTCACCTGCATCAAACATGTCTTTCCTCTCTGGCTGCTTTTAAGAGCATTTCTCCGTCACAGGTTTGGGTTTTTTTTTTGTTCGTTTTTTGTTTTTGTTTTTTTTGCAATTTGATCATGGCGGGTGTTGATGTTTTCTTTATGTGTGTGTTTTTTGTGTCTGTGTGTGTGTGTGTGTGTGTGTGTGTGGGTGGGTGGGTGTCTGGGTTTTGTTAAACTTTGTGAAATCATAAGTTTATAGTTTTCACCAAATTTTCCACATGCTGTTCGTTATTTCTTTAAGTGGTTTTTGTACCCTTCCTCTCCCTCCACCAATCTTGTCTCCTTTAGTTTATTTAATTATACCATTAAGGCTCCTTGAAGATGTCATGAAACTCACTGATGCTCAAAAAAATTTTTATCTTCTCTTTTTCAGTGCTTCATTTTGAAGAGCTTCATTGTTATATCTTCAGGTTCAGTAATCTATTATTTTGCAGCAGCTAATCTACAATTATTCTCAGACTTTTTTTTTTTTTTTTTTTTTTGAGACAGGGTCTCGGCCGGGCGCGGTGGCTCAAGCCTGTAATCCCAGCACTTTGGGAGGCCGAGACGGGTGGATCACGAGGTCAGGAGATCGAGACCATTCCTGGCTAACACGGTGAAACCCCGTCTCTACTAAAAAGTACAAAAAACTAGCCGGGCGAGGTGGCGGGCG
The DNA here is from genome assembly GCF_043159975.1 of Macaca nemestrina. NCBI lineage: Eukaryota > Metazoa > Chordata > Mammalia > Primates > Cercopithecidae > Macaca > Macaca nemestrina. The sequence continues at coordinate 89,269,355 of NC_092139.1, read as the reverse complement.
CCTGTAGTCCCAGCTACTCGGGAGGCTGAGGCAGGAGAATGGCGTAAACCCAGGAGGCGGAGCTTGCAGTGAGCTGAGATCGCACCACTGCACTCCAGCCTGGGCAACAGAGCAAGACTCCGTCTCAAAAAAAAAAAACAAAAAAAACCAAACAAACAAAAAAAGAGGCAGGGTCTCATTCTATCACCCAAGCCAAAATTCAGTGGCATGATCACAGGTCACTGCCATCCTGACCTGCAGAGCTCAAGCAATTCTTCCACCACTTCCTAAGTAGCTGGAACCATGGTGTGCACCACGCATCTAATTTTGTTAATTTTTGTAGAAACAGGGTCTCCCTGTGTCACCCAGGCTGGTCTCAAACTCCTAGGCTCAAATAATCCTCCCATGATGATCTCCCAAAATACTGAGATTACAGGCATGCACCACCATGCCTGGTCCTTATTCATTTTTTTTTTTTTTTTAAATTATCGCAGACATTTTAGAGGCCATTTCTGTAACTTTGATCTTTTTATGTCTTCCGTGTCTCCACTTAACATGTTCAATCAATCCCGTACCCTCTTGAGCCAGTGGAAGATAGTTTTAAGTATCGCTTTTGTATTCTTCCTACAAAGTCTATCATCTGTGCAATTTCAGGGAGACTTCGGACTGATGAACTTTTCTGCTTTTTATAGCATATATTTTCTTGCTTCTTGCAAGGAAATTTGATAGGTGCTAGACATTGTGAATTTTTCCTTGTTGGATTTAGAATATACTTGCACTTCTCTATTTTGTCTTTTATTCTTGGATTTAGTATAATTACTTGGAAAGTTGCTACTTTTTAAAATTTGCTTTTCTACTTACTTAGTTGAGACCAGACCAGCCTATTGTCTAGGCTGACATTTTCCCCAGGACTGAGGCAAAGCTGTTCTGAGGATTCAACCTCATGCCCCTTAACTCAGGCCTTTCCTCTGTGACTGTAGGAACAAGCAGGATTCATATTTGTGTGTGTGTGTGTGTGTGTGAGAGAGAGAGAGAGAGAGAGAGAGAGAGAGAAAGTGCTCTGTGAAGTGTTCCCACAAGTGTCTTTGGATGGTGGTTTTGTCTGAAAATGGAGTTTCCATCCACACGTGTGCTCCTTGATGCTTATTAATATTTGAAGACTCCAGAGTTCTCTCTTTGTACAACTTGCTTTTCTTTGATACTCTTCTCTCCATGTTGTTTTCTTGTTGCTGTTTAGTTTTTAATTTTTGGATTTCTTGGAAACTCACTCTGAGAGGGTGAATTCCATGCAGTAGGGTTCAGGCATATATTCCCAGAAAAATAAATGTGGGAGGCTCCACTGGGAATGTGTTACAATTGAGCACTCAGCAGGAGGCACTTCAAGGTCATCCTGTATTGAAGCATGGCTTTGGAATGTAGGCATCAGGCAGTCATTGCTCCCAGACCACGTTCTGGAGGGGGCACATCCTTGGAAGACACGGTTCTCTGCACTCAGTGGCATTTTCCAGTGAGAAAAAGCTGTGAGAAGCCAAGGATTCCCTGTGGCTTTGGGTAGATAGTGGGTAAATGACCCTGATGTCACAGTTGCCATTACAGTGGCCTTCCCTGTTTACAGTATCATGATGCCATAACAGCTGGAGACCAAAGGTCTCAAACAATGAGGAATCCAGAGGACTAATCCAGGGCATTTTGGATCAGAGAGCTGCCTTAAGTTTGGTCATTAAACAAAATGAAATCCAGGCAACATGACTGCTCAATGGTTATCTTGCTCTGACCTACCAGTCACGTTATCTTAAGCCAATGCATACCCAGCTAAGCAATCTCAGGAGAGCTTAGTCTTGTCATCCCCAAATTTTCTCCTAACCCCCCCCACCCGCAGAGCCTGCCTGGATGACTAGAGGGAAAGGTGCCTGGGGGTCACAGATCCAGTTGAGCTGGGCTAACCCTGCTCATGACTTTGTTCACAGTCCTCCTGGGGCTTAAGAGAGTGACACAGATGGTGATGGGGTTTGTGTCTCACTTCCCTATCTGTCTGTGTCACTGTGGATGTGTTTTTTATCTCCAGAAAAACAATAAGTCTTCAACCTGAGCCCCAGTAATGGTCAGTGTTACTGTTCCCCCTGATCAGGAACCAGAGAATCGCTCAGCGATCTCTGAGCGCAGCTTTCTATCATTATATACGATGAGCTTAGGGGTTTGGACTGACTTCTGTTGGTATCAGTGTGCATAATAGCTTTCTAAGTCCTCTCCATGGCAGGTGATCCTGGCCGTCTGTCCCAAAGCTGCAGACACTTTAGGCAGCTGAGTCAGCTCAGAGAAGGCCACAAAACCTGCAAGCAAGGACGGGAGAGAAGAGTCTGAAGATGAGGGTCTCATTCTCAGAGTGCCACACCCTGCATCACTGCCTGTGATGAGCTGAAAGTCAGGGCCAGGCTGTTCCCTGGTCCCGTGGGGGTTAAACCCTGGGAAGCAGCACGTGTGCAGAGAGTGAGTAGGGTGAGCAGGAAAGGGGATCCAAGCCGTGGTGGAGATGCCTCAGAGTTCTACCTCTGAGCGCACACCTGAGAAGGGAGTCTCTAGGTCTCTCATATCATAAGAAGGGGTGACTCATTATACAAACCTACTTCCTTATCTTATTGTCTAGTTAGGTGTCTCTCCACTAAGGGATGGATGCAAATCTCTTCTCCATTTCCCAGTGTGTCTTTCTGAGCTTCTGTGTGGGCCCTGAGCCTGAGGGTTTGGTGTGACAATTTCCCAAGTTCAGAAGATGGGGCACATGGCTGTCATGAATAGAGAGTGGACTTTACCCAATAGAATGGGCACCAAAGAAGCATCATTCATGCCTGTTGTACTTAAACACTAGCAGGGGACTTGGAATCAGTAGGGTCCCCAAACCAAGGCTCACAGTAACCCCTGCTCCTCCAAGAAAAATGCCATCCTCCATGTTGGAGTAGTTTATGCAGCTTGACTGCTTATGAGCCCTCAATATATGCCATATGCATTGGTGAGTATTTTAGAAGTGTGACTTCAAGAAGACTTTTATAATATGAATTATAAAATAGGAATATAGGAAGATTAGGAGTCCTAGGCTCACAGCCCAATCTTTACTAGGGAATCAATATGGAGAGGTCAACTACTTCCCCAAGTCCCCTGGATAGTAGTGACTGGAGTCCCAATTTCTTTTTTTTTTTTTTTTTTTTTTTGAGACGGAGTCTCGCTCTGTCGCCCAGGCTGGAGTGCAGTGGCCGGATCTCAGCTCACTGCAAGCTCCGCCTCCCGGATTTATGCCATTCTCCTGCCTCAGCCTCCCGAGTAGCTAGGACTACAGGCGCCGCCACCTGGCCCGGCTAGTTTTTTGTATTTTTTAGTAGAGATGGGGTTTCACCGTGTTAGCCAGGATGGTCTCGATCTCCTGACCTCATGATCCACCCGTCTCGGCCTCCCAAAGTGCTGGGATTACAGGCTTGAGCCACCGCGCCCGGCCTGGAGTCCCAATTTCACCCAGCAGACGCACCTCAGGGCCCGACCTTCCAGTCCCTCCCTGCCCTGCATCCTGCACCCTGCTCCATCTCCTCCTCCCCCTCATACTTGACCTCCAAGGTCTCTCTCGTTTTCATTTGCTAGAGCTGCCATAGCAAGGTACCAAAGAACTAGTGGCCCAACCAGCAGAAACTCATTTTCTCACAGTTTGAAAGCTGGAAACTCCAAGATAAAGGTGTTTATAGGTTTGGTTTCCTCTGAGGCCTCTCTCCTTGGCTTGCAGGTGGCTGCCTCCTTGCAGTGTCCTCACACGGTCTTTCCTCTGCACGCTCATCTCTGGTGTCTCATTTCTGAGTACATAAAATGTCTTTTCCCGGGAAGACATCAGGCAGATTGGATAAAGACCCACTGTAATGACCTCATTTTTACTTGATCATCTCTTTAAAGACCCTGTGTGCAATTTCAGTCACATAACTGTGCGTTAGATCTTTATTGTCTGAATTTTTAGGGGACACAGTTCAGCCAATAGTGCTGCACCCTATGGACTCCAGAACTTGTCTCTCTCACTTGTGAAATATAGTCATCCAAGAGCTGAAATTCGAAATACATTCATCCAACAGCTCAAATCCTTAAAGAACTCTGCATCAACTCTTTTAAGACCCAGATCTCATTTACGTATGATGCAAATCACGTGTGGGTGAGACTCCAGGTGCTATTCATCCTGAGGGTTTAAGGACAGCAGCTTTGGGGATTTTCACCTCCTGTCTCCTGTTATCATCTGAGTGTTCAGAAAAGTAAACCTCCACTTCATTTGCTAAGATTGAAGGAGATGAGTGAGTCAGCATCAGCAATATTTGTGAATTAGATGTGGGGGAAATCTCAACTGTGCATTCTTGTAATAATTTAAAGTAATGATTGAAATGCCCATAAAATCACATTTAATAATCAGCAGCCATGGGATATCTCTGGTAGTGTTTGGAAGAAAACACAGAAAATAAAACAAAAAGTATCAAATGTTGGATTTTTTTTCAGGATGGAATATGTCTGACTTGACTTAAGATAAATCAGAAACAAAAATGGTATAGTCCAAAGAAAATCACTGTGTTGTATGCATTAAACTATGAAGTCTAATTTTAGTATTGAGCATCAACATTTTGGTGTGCTAATAAGGAAACCTCTCAATGTTATTTATTAATACAAAGTGCAATTGTTTCCTAGTTAATGTTAACAGTTTTTTCATGGCGTGAACGTATTCTTGGCAGTGGGAAAGAAGGATGTTCCATAAGATGTTTCCTTATACCTAAGAAAATATAATTTCTGCTTTTGCAGAAGATGATAATTTGTAGCATTAACACATTTCCATTATCAAAGTCCTGTTCTTTTCCTAGCAACTTGTTTTGGGCCTTTAAAGCTTAAAGTATCAAGCTCTCTTTATTCCATTGTTACATTCTGGGGTTTACAGTCCTCATGCTTTATATAAATGTTCAATACATTTAAAACATACACTTCATTATTCATTTATTTGTAATCACAAGAACTACAACAATCTTGTATGTTTATGGTTTCATCTACAGTGTTGATTTTAAGACTTTTTTCTATGAGCCTACACTGGACTATTCCTGACTTGTTGCAAGCTTCATTGCCGCTTTGGCCCTCCTTGTCCCACTAATTTTCTTTTTTTTTTTTGAGACGGAGTCTCGCTGTGTCTCCCAGGCTGGAGTGCAGTGGCGTGATCTCGGCTCACTGCAAGCTCCGCCTCCCGGGTTCACGCCATTCTCCCGCCTCAGCCTCCCAAGTAGCTGGGACTACAGGCGCCCGCCACCACACCCGGCTAGTTTTTTTTTGTATTTTTAGTAGAGACGGGGTTGCACCATGTTAGCCAGGATAGTCTCGATCTCCTGACCTCGTGATCCACCCGCCTCGGCCTCCCAAAGTGCTGGGATTACAGGCTTGAGCCACCGCGCCCGGCCGTCCCGCTAATTTTCAACCTAGAGGGAGTCTATTCTTGATACACTAAAGCTCTTCTCCATGACTTAGAAAAATGGATCAAGATAAACGTTATGAGACTCTGGCACAGGACTGTTCTGGGAAGACCAAAGATTCAGTCAAATGAGTAATATAAATATGTTCTTATCCAAAGAAAGACCTCAGGCCACTATAGGAGGTGAAATACAGTGACCCTCACAAAGAGATCTCCACCTAGAACCTATGCTGGTGGAATTTTCAAACTTGCAATAACCCTACAAACCAGAGACCATTAAAGCACATCTTGTGGGCCATCCTAGCCCCTGTTTTTGTGTGGCCCCAGAGCTGGGAGGGGTTTTCATAGTTTTAAATGGTTACACGGTAAATGGTGCTATAAGTACCAACATAATATTCTCGAAGTTGACTTCCGTGTAGCAAAGGCTAAAATAGGTCTTATTTGGACATTTAAGAAAAAGTTTACCAAATCTTAAAAAATAGTGAACACTGAAATATTTAAGTAAATGCGGAACCTAAAGCAGAATAGGAGAAATCAAACATCAAACTGAAACAAGGTAACCTTTTAAAATCTGATAGGTTGGGGACAATGTAAACTTTCATCAGTGTACTCTGATTAAATATTTGTGGCTAGTGTTGTAAACTAGTAGAGACTGTCTGGAGGGGAATCTGAGAACAACAGGTGAAAATTATAAACACACATCCTTTTAACCCAGAAATTCCACTTCCAGAAATGTATCCTATGGTCGTATTCACACAAGAACCCAAATGAGCCTGCATAGGGCTATTCACTGCAATGTTATTTGTGAGATCAAATTCATGTTGATTACCATTAAAGGCTCCAAGGCTCAAATTCTACCATGGAATACTCTGCAGCCTTAGAATGGACAGGGCAGTGCTCTATGCCTAGGATGTCACAGTAAAGAGTGAGGAATGGTGCATGCGTGGAATGGTCTTTGATATGGAGGACCAGGGCAGGGGCCTTCACTTCACTCTCTCTTTTTACCTTGAGCTGATTTACATCTGCCAAACAGAGCAGGTCTGCATCTGGCAGCCTTCCTCAGGTTGGGCCTGGCCGTCTGCTCTGGCCTCTGAATGCAGCCCAGCCTCACAGCCTCATAGCCTCACAGCTTGGCTGCAACTTCATGATCAGCTGGGAGCCAAAACCACCAAACCAAGCTGCGCCCAATTCTAGATGGACTGAAGTCACAAGATCACAGACATGTGTTCTTTTAATATGCTAAGTTTCATGAGTAATTTTTATGCATCAACAGACAATAAATACAATTTGGTTTTTGAAATAAATTTTAATGTGTTTATTTCAGGTAGACAACATGATGTTTTGGGATACACATATAGTAAAATAGTTGGTTTTTAATATAATGTGTTTAATTGAAGTTTAAGAAGTCTAAGCTGTATATAATAATAGCTATATTTATTAAATATAAATTTTGAACCCTGCTCTTGTCTAGTTCCTAATTATCACTATTAGTAAATTAATAGGGATTTGAACTACAAAAGTATTGACCTCCATGGAAACTAGAAATGCTTGATGTAAATGAGGAAGGGGGATGGATTCAGGTTAACCCTTCCCTGTGTAACCATTTTGGAAACTCTCATTCTACGGGTGGAGGTGGGGCTTCCTGCAACATGTCACTCCACAATCCCTGTTACCTGAAGGGGCTTGTGGGACATTGCCAGGACAGGGGCTTATTGATGTGAGGGGAAGAGGATTCTGAGAGAACACTGATTCTATCACTCAAAATCTTCCCAGCTCAGCAACCTGGGGTATTGGAGCAAAGTGAAAGGGCAGTAAAAACAAACAAAAAAGTGGATTCCTCTTTCTTCTTAATTCCTCAGAAACATCTTCAGATCTTCCTCACAGTGCTCACTGCTTGGGGACAGAGGTGCAGGGGATTAACCCAGCCAGGAAGGCCATCTTCACCAGAGTGTGGTGGATACAATGTCAAGTAAGATGTGGTTTCTGGAAACTACCCCTAATAGTGTCTGTCCAGATTGGTCTGCACACAGTGGGAGATTCCAGTACATTTAGGATGAGGATGTTCCTCAGAACAGCAGGGACTGCACCAATCAGGAAACTCATTGTCACTCTCCCTGAATTTAAAAAGCTAGGAATAGTCGCACATTCAGGGACAACAACACTAAAGCAAAAGGAAGCTGTCCCTGTCCTGGATGAGAAACCACAGAGCAGGTTTCCTTTTGGATTTCATAGTGGGAAAGGAGAGGAGCTGAGAGAGAGGAATTCTCAAGGACGTGTTGCAGGGAGCCCCTTGCACAGGGTGAGGAAGCATCTTCAGAGAAAGGAGGAAGTCTGAGAGCCCAGGGCAGGTTTTGGTCTCAGTTCCCCATGAACTTGGACCGCTGTGGAAAGTGTCGCTGGCCTCATATGAGCTACAGTAATAATCAGCCTCATCCTCAGCCTGGAGTCCAGAGATGGTCAGGGAGGCCGTGTTGCCAGACTTGGAGCCAGAGAAGCGATCAGAGACCCCTGAGGGCCGCATATTGACTTTGTACATCATGAGTTTGGTGGTCGTGCCTGGCTGCTGTCGGTACCAGGAGACATAGTTATAACGCCCAATGTCACTGCTGGTTCCAGTGCAGGAGATGGTGACCGACTGTCCAAGAGACCCAGACACAGAGGGAGACTGAATCGGGGCAGACTGAGCCCAGGACCCTGGAAAGGGAGAAACACACTCTGGTGAGTCAGTGCTGGGTCCAGGTGAGCTTGAGGAGCAGGAGACCAAGGATCAGAGGTCTGCCCCTTCCCTGGAGGTGTCACCTGTGCCCTGAGTGAGGAGGGTGAGGAGGAGCAGAGCCCAGGCCATGGTGGAGACGTCCAGAGAGCGCTGCCGAGACCCCAGCACTGGGCCTGGCCCCAGCCCTGTCTTACCCCCACTGCCTCAGAGGAGGGCGGGGCCTCCATGCAAATCTATGTCCTGAGCTCCTGTCCTCGCCCCACCCTCACCTGGGCCTGGGCTCAGAGATTTCTGCTTCCCTGGACAGCAGGGCTCATCTGGGGGGATTGAAACTCCTTGACTTGGATTTCCTGACACTGAGCCCATGACAGTCCCCAGGAAATGGAGCCAGCTTTGGGGTCCTTGTCCTTCCTGTGCTGCGGTTCATGGTGGTCCAGGACGGCTGTGGGGTCCCAGGATTTCCCTTCCCTTCTTTGTGGGGCCAGTGTGAGGGCAGGGCCCAGAGTGGCTTGGAGACACCCCAGCGTTCCCCTTCCCAGGGACCCCTCAGTCCCCCTCAGCCCTTCTAGGGCTCCTCAGGTCGGCTAGTTCCTCACACCTTGCTCTGCTCTCTGTGTCTGCAGGGGCCTGAAGCTGCTGTTTGGATAAATCTGGGGTTCATTTATTGGCCCTTCTAGAAATGCATTTATGGGGGCACGACAGATTTAGGACCCCAAACTGCTTCTGTCTCTTTAGGGGGACTTAGGAAGAAGGAGCTCCTAGGAGTCACCCCACATGAAGCCCAACAGGGACCTCCCAGGTCCAGGCCCACACTGTCCCCTGGTGGCCTCAGAAGGAGGAGCCCGAGGCCCAGGATCCTTCCCTGAGTCACAGCTGACAGCCCCTGCTCTGCCCTTTCTGCCTTTTGGTTCCCTTCCCAGCTCAATCCTAGGCCCCTGGTCCCTTCTCATCCCCTCCACGCTCCCTCCCCCAGGATGGAGTGCGTCTCCCACACCAGGGCTCCACATGCTCCTCTTGGTTCCTGTTTGCTTTTCCCAGAGGAGCGTCCCACAGGGTTGGTGCCCATGAGGCAGCTCTGGCTCAGGGCTGAGGAAACCTCACACATGAAATAAACCCACCCCCAGCAGGCAGGTGGGACAGGAACATGGGATGAGGAGAAAACCACTGGCTTCTCAAAATGTTGACAGAAAAAGTGTGACATGGAGAAGGCAGTGCTCACAACAGCTGTGACCAGCCTCATGGGAAGCAGGTTAGGGAGGTGTCCCAGGGCCAGAGGAGCTGAGGAAAGGTGCCCGGGGTTAGAATTGGGTCAGGGTTAGCACCAGGGACCCCTTCTGAGGGCGCGTGCGTCGCTCACAGTGTGACCCAGGACTTCCCTTAGTCCTGCCTTTTAGTTCACATTGAGTCCACCTCAGCCCAGAGCCGGGCGTCTCCCTGAGGTGAAGCCTCCCGACACAAGAGAGTGGCTGACCCCATGTGTTCTTCAGAAACTCCTGGGTTTGGGGTAAAGACTCCAATCACAGTGACTTCTCTCTGTCAGAATAGAAATGTAAACGTCCCCTCAGGAGATGGACTGGGGGTTCTGTGGTGTGAGTGCTTGGGGGAGGTGGGGGGACTGTCTTGTGTCACTGTCCCTGTTAGAAGACATTTATAATGGCACAGGAGAAGGGAGCCCTAGGCAAGGGTGAGAGGAGGGAAGAGTGGGCTCAGGGGCTCAGGTGAGAAAGTGTGTGGTGTGGGGAGGTGACAACTTTGCATTTGAGACTACTGTTTCTGCGTGTGTTATTTAGATATTTATGTGCTATGTTGCTACATGAATAGTTGTAAGAAAATAATGTTTCCATTTGAGATAGCGCTAAAATGGAATTAGGTCAGTGACCTGCTGAAATATCAGTGATGTTGATTGTGGAGCCAGTGGGCTGGATCAAAGCCCTGAGAACACTCCAGGAGCCCAGGCACTTCCTGCAAAAAGAAAATCTCTGATCTTCGGGACACGCTACCTTGTCCTCTCTTCTATGTTCTGTTAGCACCAGAAGCAAACCAGAGCCCGGCCAACGCTGCCGAAGTCACCTACCTCGTTTAAACTCTCCTGGATATGTGCGTCCACACGGGGGAACAGACACAGACGTCAGAAGCACTTTCTACATCTGTCCTCGCTGCAGCCCAAGCAGAAATGGAAAGTGGCATGGTTCTCTTTTTGAATCGTGTTTTTTTCAAAGGTTTAGTTTTCCTTGAAATTCAAAAATTTTATTTTTTAAAATATGAGGGCTTTCAGAGATGGGTTCACTGGTTCATGTTATGGGAAATGTCTCCAGAGGGACTGGTGGCTGTCCCCATCTGCACTATCAGAAGTCATTAATTTAGTATCAGGTGTGTTTGTAGAGCACAAGCTCTAATAGAGTATATGTGGAAGGCTGCATTCTGTAACTAGGAGAGAAAATGGGAGAAAATGGGAAAGTTCTTCAATCCCCTTCACCTCTAATTCACATTGTCCAGATTGACAAGGTGCACACAGATGAGGAGGCCATGGACCACTGAAACTGAGGGCTGGAAACCCCACCTTTAGAGCCACAGGTTCCTTCATCTTCTGCTCCATCAGTAGGCTTTGTTCCCTTATGCACATCAGGGGCTGGGCATCCTCAATACCGTCTGTCCCTGTCTGAGACTCAGTGTCCAGCAGCTAGGAACCACCTTCCCATTGAGGGTCGAGTCTGCAGTGGACTCAGCAGCGGACAAGGCCCTACCAAACACAGGGTCGGAGTAGCAGCACAGAGAGCCCGGCCTGTGGGCACAATGTGCACAGCCCCGCTGCACACCTAGCACAGTCCTACTGTGTGGAAATGGTCCTGCTGCCAACAATGAGCATTGTTTTTTCTTGGGGAACTTTTTGCAAAACTTTCCACAAGTCTCTCATGACAAATGATTCTGGCTCACTTGTGCTGGCTCCAGATAGCTGAGAACAAAATGTGAGCAGAGGAAGCTTGAGGACTCTGCCTGGAAATAAATGAACAGCTACAACAGGCATTCCTGCACAACTGGGGAAGTGTGAGCTTGGACTGGAGAGAAGATCATTGCTCATTATTGAGAGAGAGAGTGGGGGAGAGAGGTCAAAAGAGCACAAGGGGATCAGTTGCTGCTATAGCAAAAGGGGAAATGGTGCTTACTACACTATTATTTTATTGGTATTCATTGAATAATTTCAAAATTAAACTAGGTTTACTTTTCTCCAAAGTATGCAGTATTTTTATTATGGCAAAATGATCAATTTTTAAACCATTTCAGTCATGTGTAAATGTGCATTCGGCAACAGTACGTCCATTCAGAATGCTTTGCAGCCACCACCACTATCCATCCCCAGAGATTTTCCACCACTCCACACGAACACTCTGGGCCCGTTAGACAGTGACTTTAGAAAGTTTGGAGCTTGGGAACAAATTGAGGAGTGTGTGGAGGAAGTTTCCTGTAAGGGCCCAAGGGGTGCCTGCACCAATCTCCCCAGTTTCTTCAAAATCTCAGGACAGCGAGGAGACCACCTCATCTAGGAAACTAGATGACACACAGCCCCTGTGCCTCCTCTGGCCTGGTTTGTCCCAAAGAGAAGAGAAGTTCCAGTAGGACTGCACCCTCTGAGACAGCATTGTCCTCTCCTGGAGGACTTGTAGTTATAGCTGAGGCCCTTGTGTTCAGTTTACTGAAATGATTCCTGCAGTTGTTGAATGGACCCTGGAAGATGGAAGTGGATTTCTACAGACGCAGTCAGCTGGTAGTTCCATTCGAAATTGCTGTGCCAGAAGAAGACCCTGATAGAACACAACACCATGCTTGGCTGCAGGTGCACAGCAGGCACCATCCATGCAGAAACTCATTCTATTCCTCTCAGAATAGAATCAGAAACCATGTGACTACATGGAGTAGACAACGGTGTAGGTTTATACTTGATTTTTTCAACTTCATTAACTCTCCCTTCTTTTTCGTGATATTGTCATAGGGGCCTTGACCATCTGAACACCCAGGAGAACCTCCTAGGGCTCTATTCTGTATTTGGACCAGATGTGCATGTAGGGGCCCTGTCTGTTGGAAGCTTTGGTGAGACCCATGCATTCCTGAGAGTGGGAAACAAACCGTAAGACCATTCATCCTGTGTAGTAGCTGAAATGTTGAGGATTAAGTTCTCTGGAGCAGCTTAGTATCTCTCACAAAATAAAGGGCACGTTATTAGATCTTACAGTTCCCACCAGAAAGAAATAAACACAAAGCTATAAGGTCATTCTGGTGTCTAGAGGCAGCATATTTAACCCTTGGGGATGTGGCTCCAACTCATATATCAGGAGGCATGAACATCATCCACTGTTTTCGTGCCCAGATCAGGGAGACTCTGCAGCAGATTCAGGCAGGGGTATGGATGTCCTTCTGTTGGGACCAGAGAATCCAGCAGACTCTACCGTAGTCATGGAATTGGCGATAAGAACTGAAGAATTTGTGATAAGAACTGAAAACTCATGTTTACGCCATCTCTCACGGGAAAATCCCAACGTAGACCGATGGGATTTGGAACAATTCCCTGTGATCTGCAATAGAGAATTATTTTCATTTTGAAAACAACTCTTCCCATGTGCTCTTGTTCCCTGGTAGATACAGGACAGCATCGAACATTCAGTGACCAAGAAGCCAGAACTACCAGATTCTCCCGTCATGTGCTCAGGCAGACCCAGCAACAATCCCTGGTGAGACAGATGTGACACACCTAGGAGGAAGCAGGAGCAGGGCCCCAGGGCTGAGTAGCCTGTGAATGGTCCACAGCCACGTTTGCATCTCTCTTGCTCTAGCACCGCTCTCTGGGTTTACACTTAGGTTCTGTGGGTAGCAGTCTCTCTGCTCAGTTGATGGAGCAAAAATTTCCAGAGTAGCCCAGGAATGAATTGGATCACCATGAAGTAGACACAGCTGTACTGTACGGGTCTACTAAGGGGTGGCATTAAGAGATGATGGAGAAGGGACATCTATCCATGCACCAGGGTATGGTGCCTGGTCATTCATTTTGTGAGGAAAGGTGAGTGGCTGGATGCTAGGGTAGATATGGGCTCAGGGCAGTGGGAAATGACTTGGGCAGGTGTTCCAGGGACTGCAAGAGAAAAATGGGGAAATGGGGGAAATGGGGTATGGGCGGAAGCCTGTGGGTGGTCTTTGGGCATGGGCGCCACACAGAAGAAACTTTGAGTCATAGGTTAATAGCCCATAGAGTGTCCATGGTGGACACAGTGCCAAACGCCCAAGTGGTCAGAAAGAAGAGATCGGGGGTTGTCAGTCAGCCTCTATCAGGTGACATGTGCCCCATCACATGGGTGCCCACTCGGTAGGCTCTGAGAGTGTGTGGGTCAACCTTAACGTGGAATTTAGATGGACCCCACAGCGTCCACCCTAGTTAACACTGTTCTGAATAGAAGACTGCCAGGAGCTTCAGGAACTGAAGTGCTAGGGAAGTTCTGAGGACTAATCTAGGACATCTGGGCCAAGGAGTGACCCAGGCTTCATCATACGGAACTCACGTCCTTTACCACTAGATGAAAGATACGCTTTATGTGTCCTTTCATTCAGACCCTCTTTCACCAGCTTTATCCTGGGTTAGAAAACCCCAAGTCAGCCTGTCCACACAGCCACTGTTTTATACCATCCTGGCCTGTGCTCTGTTCTGGGCCAGGCTCAGCAGGGCTGTGGACCTTCCAGGAGCCTGGCCATGGGGCTGAGCTGGGCCCTGCTGAGAGATCATCAGTGACACCTGACTCAGCAGCAGGTGGACCAGGGACCCATCATCTTCCTCCTCCTCCAAGTCCTCTCTGGGCTCCTCAGATTCACTTGGTCCTGTCCTGGTAGCTTAATTAGAATGTGGTTCTGTGTCTTTAGGATACTTGTAAATGATTTCCATGACCATGGTTTGGTCCTTTGAGCAGCCACAACTCATGTGGATTCATTACACAGTCTAGTCTTGTTTCCCGCCTGAGCTGCTCGTTGTATGACATCCCCCTTCCCTCTAATAGACTAGAAATTGCCGTCCTCTGCTCTTTGATTCTTTATTTTTTCTCATCAGTGTTTCATATAAATGTGTAAAAAGCACCAGAAACCCAGACCTGACTGACAGACTAACTTTAGGTTATTTGGTCTCTGTGAGGGTTCCAGGGTCATGGTCTCTGAACACGCATGAGCTCTGGAGGGTGGGGGATCCCTGGTCCCTCCAGCCAGACAGATCCTGTCACTGAGGCCAGGACAATCCCATGGTCAGAGCTGTGGCCTGAGGCAGGTAAGCATTCCTTTCCCTCTGGAGAGCATCTCTGCAAGGAGGCTGGGAATGCCCCATCTGGGGACCAGGATCCCAAATGTTCCATGCCACCCACCTGAGAATCCCCTGAGCATAGGAGCTGCCTCTGAGTCAGAGTCGGCCTGGAGCAGGAAGGAGAGGCAGAGGGAGGGGGAGGTAGGGTGTCTCTGGAAGTGCCAAAGATAGAGGGCTCAGCTTCCCAGGACGCTGCTGGACAGAGAGGAATGAGAGCCTCTGAATGGCAGGAGGCTCAGGCAGCCATCCTGGGTGAAGGACTTGGGCCCTGGGGGCCCCGTCCCCTCACACTGTTCCCCCTTCTAGAGCACTTTGACCTCGGGACATCTCTCAGGGAATCCCAGCCCTATGGGAGCTGCCCAGGCTGACACCAGGGCCCAGGCGCCTCCAGCTGTGTTTCCCTGGTGAGGCCATCGCTGTGCCTGGGCTCCTGTCAGTGTCCTGGGTGAGGCTGTGTGAGTCTGACCCTCAGAACATGAACACTGCAGCCCCAGGTGATAGGAGGGATTGGACCAAACTTCCGAAGTGAGGGCTGATCCTGAACACCTCTTGACCTCCCAAAGGCTGGCCTCCCTCATAGGCTCCTCCTGGCAGCCCCAGCCTCTCTTCTGACTGCAGCTCTGCTGCCCTCTGCTGGTGGAGAAGATAGAGCCCAGGCACTTCCCTTCTCCAGGTGACCCCAGAGCACCTGTCTGGGAGGGTGGGGACAAGAGGGTCCAGGCTCCATCCGTGCCACACGTGAACCACTCTGGCCTTCATGGTTCAGCACAGATAGGTGGCATATATAGTTGCAGGAGGGTGGGGCAGGTGCAGTTCTTGTAACTGAGTCTCAGGTTGAAATGCTTTTCTCTGTTTCATGGTTTTTGATCACAGAATGGAGAGTGCAGGATGAACTGTAGCTCTTCTGTGAAAAACATAGCTCTGGAGAAATGCAGTCATACCCTACGTGTACTCCTGCTTCCCAAGTATTCTGAAAACAAGATCGATTCCGTCACCCCAGTAAGCACAGCTGCACTGTAATTGGAAATACCGGATTTCTGCCACTAAACCTCAGTTGTGTACTTAAACCATCATCACGGTCATTTATAATTTTTCTATTACCATTATTTTCATTTCCTAACACACTGATCCATGTTTCTGGTGGGAAGCACTAGCCTTTTTTGTTTTAATGAAATTTACAACTTCCTGGACAATGTCGAATTGCAGCTGTGAAAGCAGGAGTCCTTGTTTGCTTCTGATCTTAATGTGGAGGCGTTCACTCTTTCACCATTTACTGTGAGGTTTACTGTGGATTTTGATAAAGGCCCTTCTTTAATCAGTTAGTGCAGTGTTCCTTCTATTCCCAGTTTGCTAAGTGTTTTTGTCTTGAAAGTGTGATGAATTTTGTAAAATGCTTTTTCTACATCTTCTGAGATGATCATATGCTTTTTCCTGTCACTCTATTGATATTGTTTATTACATTGATTCATTTGCTTATGTGGAACCATCCTTGCAATTCTGGGATAAATCTCACTTTTTCATTCCATGTGTTCTCTTTAATGTGTGGTTAGACTTGGTTTTCTCTTATTTCATTTAGGATTTTTACATGCTTATTCTTCAGGAGTATTAGCCAATAGTTTTCTATATTATAGTATCCTTGCCTTTGCTATCAGGCTAATGTTGGCCTCTAGAATGTGCTAGGAAGTGTTCCCTCCTTATCTATTTTTGGAAGAGATTGAGTATGATTGGTATTACTTCCTTCTTAAATCTCTAGTAGAATTACCAGTAAGGATATCTGGCCCTGGGCTTTTGTTTTTAGAGAAATTGTCAATTGCTGACTTAATCTATTTCTTGTGTTGATTTTTTATTTCTTCTTCAGTTAGATTGGTAATTTGTGTTTTTCTATGAATTTGTCAATTTCTCCTAGATTTGACATACAATTGCTTATGGTGTTCTCTTATAATCATTTTAATTCCCATAATGTTGGTTGTATTATCCCAAATTTCTGATTTTTGTTATTTGTATCTTCTCTCTCATGGTTTTAGTTGGATTGCCTAACAGCTTGTTAATTTTCTTCTTCTTGTCCAAGTAGGAACTTTTTATGCCATTTATATTCTTTACAGCTTTTTTTTCTCGTCTGTTTCTTTAATCTCTGGTCTAATGATTCTTATTTCTTTCCTTTTGGACTTTGGTTTAAGTTTTCTTTTCTCTTTCTTGTTCCATGATTCGTAAAGTTGGGTTGTTGACTAGAGAGAAGAGGAAAAGGGAGCATTGTTTCATCTAAAATGAAGGCACACTGAGAATGAACATAAGCCTTGCTATTTCCCCCATTTACTGCATTTACTTCATTCTTTGTCATACTTATCCACACCTGTATTCCCCTCATCGAACCTAAATTTAAAGTCCTCAGATTCAACCATTTCTGAGTTTTCATTTCCTTGTGAGAGCTCCCATGCCAAGTAAAAATTATATTTAATAAATGTTATGAGTTTCTCTTTTTAATCTGTCTTGTGTGATAGGGACCACTGGCCAATAAAACTAAGTTGAGCAGAAGGAAATATTGTTCCTCTCCTACCCAAACTTCATTTCATGGTGGTTTTAGATGACTCCCTGTATGAATTTGTTGTGGAAAGTCAGGGACCCCTAATGGAGGGACTGGCTGGAGCCGTGGCAGAGGAAACATAAATTGTGAAGGTTTCATGGACATTTATCACTTCCCTAATAATACTCTTATAATTTCTTAGGCCTGTCTTTAATTTCTTAATCCTGTATCTTCATAAGCTGAGGATGTACGTCATCTCAGGTCCACTGTGATGATTGCATTAACTGTACAAATTGATTGTAAAACATGTGTTTGAATTGAACAATGTGAAATCAGTGTACCTTGAAAAGGAACAGAATAACAACAATTTTAGGGAATAAGAGAACACAACCATAAGGTCAGGCAAAAAAAGCCATATTTTTCTTCTTGCAGAGAGCCTATAAACAGACAGGCAAATAGGAGAGATATCTCTAAATGCGTTTCCTAGCAAGGAATATAATAAGACCCTAGGAAAAGAGTTGCATTCCTGGGGGAGGTCTATAAATGACCGCTCTGGGAGTGTCTGTCCTATGTGGTTGAGATAAAGACTGAGAGACGCCCTGGTCTCCTGCAGTACCCTCAGGCTTACTAGGATTGGAAAACCCCAGCCCTGATAAATTTGAGGTCAGACCGGTTCT
Source organism: Macaca nemestrina (assembly GCF_043159975.1). Classification (NCBI taxonomy): domain Eukaryota; kingdom Metazoa; phylum Chordata; class Mammalia; order Primates; family Cercopithecidae; genus Macaca; species Macaca nemestrina. The sequence continues at coordinate 89,251,673 of NC_092139.1, read as the reverse complement.
CTGCTTTCGAACCCTGTTTTCTGTTAAGATGTTTATCAAGACAATATGTGCACTGCTGAACATAGACCCTTATCAGGAGTTTCTGATTTTGCCCTGGTCCTGTTTCCTCAGAAGCATGTGATCTTTGTTCTTCTTTTTGCCCCTTGAAGCATGTGATCTTTGTGACCTACTCCCTGTTCATACACCCCCCCTCCTCTTATGAAATCCCTAATAAAAACTTGCTGGTTTTGCGGCTCAGGTGGGCATCACGGGCCTACCAATATGTGATGTCACACCCTGCATCCCAGCTGTAAAATTCCTCTCTTTGTACTCTTTCTCTTTATTTCTCAGACTGGCTGACACTTAGGAAAAATAGAAAGAATCTGTATTAAAATATTGGGGGTGGGTTACCCTGATATGACTTCAATTTTTAAAAAACTGTTGAGAATTGTTTTATGGCCTAAAATAGCATCCATTCTGGAGAATGTTCCATGTGCACCTGAGTAGTTGTGTATTCTGCTTTTGTTTTGTGCAGTATTTTGTATATATCTATTAGGTCTAGCTGGATTATAGTGTTCAATATCTGCATTTTCTATTAATGTTTTGTTTAGATGTTCTATTCTTTTTTTTTTTTTTTTTTTTTTTTTTTGAGACGGAGTCTCGCTCTGTAGCCCAGGCTGGAGTGCAGTGGCCAGATCTCAGCTCACTGCAAGCTCCGCCTCCCGGGTTCACGCCATTCTCCGGCCTCAGCCTCCCGAGTAGCTGGGACTACAGGCACTGCCACCTCGCCCGGCTATTTTTTGTATTTCTTAGTAGAGACGGGGTTTCACCGTGTTAGCCAGGATGGTCTCGATCTCCTGACCTCGTGATCCGCCCATCTCGGCCTCCCAAAGTGCTGGGATTACAGGCTTGAGCCACCGCGCCCGGCCTAGATGTTCTATTCTTTTTTAAAGTGGGGTACTGAAGTCTGCAATTTATATTATACATCTCTACAGGTTTTCTTTTAAGTGTGTCTTCCTTCACATATTTTGAAGTGCTATTGCTTGGTGCATATGTGTGTATAATTATTATATCTTCTTGATTCATTGACCATTTTATCAATAGAGAATACACTTTTTTCTTGCTTGAAACCATAATTAAAGTCAATATTGCCTCATGTCACAACAGCCACACAAGTTCTTCTTTTGTTACTATTTACTCAACCTATTTGTGTCTTTAGGTCTAAATTGATTCTCTGTAAACACCATGTAGATAGATGATGGATTCTATTTTTTTTTTTTTTTACTTTTAAAAATTTCGTTTTGTTATTTTGCTTCAAGTGGTGAATCTAACCCATTTATATTTAAACTAATCACTGATAATGAAGAAAGTCTGTCATTTTGCTGTTTGTTTTCTACACGTGTTTTATCTTTTTGTTGTTGTTGTTCCTAAATTACCCCAATAATTTTTTCCCATGTGTTCTATTTATTTTTTTCTGGGTCCGTTTTGATTCCTTCTTCATTTTCTTTTCTTTATATACTCAATTTAGTTTTTACTGGTTACCATTGGAGTAATAATTAACATTTTAAAATTGTTAGAATTGCTATGAATGTAGTCTCAGTAATAGCCATGAATTCTGTTCCTATCCAGCTCCATGTCCTCTCTTTCTAGACCTTGTTAATGTCACAAATAACATCTTTAAACATTTTGTGCCTATGTACATGGTTTTATAATTATAAAATTATAATATTTTTCCATATGTATCATAAATAACATAGAAAACACAGCAGCTCCATACCAACAATACAACAGCACTAGCTTTATATTTATAAGAGATCTTTAATTCTTCACATGTATTCAAATTATGTAGTGTCTTTTCTTAGACTTAAGGACCTCCTGTAGTGTTTCTTGTAGGGCAGATCTACCAGGTCTACTAAATTTTGCTTATCTGTGATTATTTTAATTTTTTTATTTTAGAGGATTTGTTTGACTAAATGTAGAATTGGTAGATAATATATTTTTATAAATCACTTTATAGATTATTGTGCTGCCTTTTGGACTGTTTTGGTTTCTGATCAAAGACCAAATGTTAATCTTCATGAGAATGTACTGTTTATGATGAGTCTCTTTCTCTTGCTGCTTTCAATATTTTTCTTTTGTATTTGGTTTTTGATGGTTTGAGCATATCGTGCCTCACTGTGAGTCTCTGTCAGGTTAACCTGATTAAGGCCACTGAGCTCCTTGAAAGTATAGATTCGTATCTTTCATCAATTTGGAAGTTTCTAGCCATTATTTTTACGTGTATTTTATACTTCCTTTTTTCTCTTCCGAGTCTCCCACAATGGTATATTGATATGCTTGATGATGTCCCATATAGCTCTTAGGCTCTGCTCATTTTATTTATTCTTTTAAAATTTATGCTCATTCTGTGCAATTACAACAATGTATCTTTAACTTGACCGATTATTTTTCTGCCTGCTCAAACTGCTGCTGAACTCCTCTGGTGAAATATTGGTTTTAGCTATTTAACTTCTCAGTTCTAGAAAATCTGCTTGGGTTCTTTTTTATTGTTTTTTTTTTTTTTTTTTTTTTTTTTTTTGAGACGGAGTCTCGCTCTGTCACCCGGGCTGGAGTGCAGTGGCCGGATCTCAGCTCACTGCAAGCTCCGCCTCCCGGGTTTACGCCATTCTCCTGCCTCAGCCTCCCGAGTAGCTGAGATTACAGGAGCCCGCCAACTCACCTGGCTAGTTTTTTGTATTTTTTAGTAGAGACGGGGTTTCACCGTGTTAGCCAGGATGGTCTCGATCTCCTGACCTCGTGATCCACCCGTCTCGGCCTCCCAAAGTTCTTTTTTATAACTTCTTTTTCTTTATTGATATTTCTCACTTGTTCTGACATCATTCTTCCGATTTTCTTTAGTCGTACTCCCATGGTTTTCTTGAGTGTTTGAACACATGTAAATGGTTATTTGAAGTATTTGTGTCATTTGTCCAGTGCCTCTCCTTCCTTGGGAATATATTCAGTTCATTAAAATTTTTTCCTGTGAATGGGTCATGCTTCCTTTTAACTTCATCTGTTTTGGAAGTTTTTGTTGAGATCTGTGTATTTTGAATGTGTGATGTTGTAACTCTCAAAATCAGATTGTCTCCCTGCTCCTCCTGGGCTGATGTTGCTGCTGAAGGATGGAGTTATTCATTTGTGTAGTGACTTTTCCAAAATAATTTTGCAAGGACTTTGTTGTCAGAGTGATCCATGAAGTTTCTGTTCAGTTACTTCTATGGCCAAAAATTACCTGGCAGAGATTTTCTTACGCCTGTTTCTTTCTTCATCAGTACTTCCCTGGATGCTACGAATGTGGGACTAGATTTCCTCATTTTATTGTGGTTAATTCTGATGGTTCTTACCCTTCAGTAGTTATTTCACAGAAAGGACCATTTCCTGGAATTTCCTACTCCGTCATCTTCTATAATGAGACTGTGAGAGCAGGTACTTTGTCTCTTTTGTTCACCAATGCATCCCAAGTACCAAAACAGCATCTGGGACAGTTCATTGAATTGGTTTCAATTCATATGTGTTCAGTTTGTGAGTAAACATAATGAACTGCTAACAGTTTCTGTTTGTTTCCCATGAGGTTGGCCTTGTGGTAGCAATGTTATACATATGCAGTCACTTGCTTTTCATTTTCTTGCTTTATTCAACATACATTTTCTCAAGTTTTCTGGACATATTGGCCCCAATTTTTTTCTTATTTTTAAACTTTTTTAAAATTTTAAAATATTTTTTTGAGATGGACTCTCACTCTGTCGCCCAGGCTGGAGTGCAGTGGCACAATCTCGGCTCACTGCAAGCTCCACCTCCTGGGGTCACGCCATTCTCCTGCCTCAGCCTCCCGAGTAGCTGGGACTACAGGTGCCCATCACCGTGCCTGGCTAATTTTTTTTGTGTGTTTTTAGTAGAGACATGGTTTCACTGTGTTAGCCAGGATGGTCTTGATCTCCTGACGTCGTGATCTACCTGCCTCGGCCTCCCAAAGTGCTGGGATTACAGGCAAGAGCCACCGCACCCGGCCTCCAAATTTGTTTTTTAAAAAATCTTCATTTACATATACCTCACCAGTGGAGGCACCTCACATGATCATTCAGTGCTCCCATGACATCACCAACTGAGGCTTGAACTCTGCCTTTTCTTCCTAGATTAGTCTTGGGAAATCATAAAAGGCCTTTTGTCAGAAGAATAAAGTATTTAGACCCATGATTTGAAAATTTCCTCTCTCAAAGAATCAGAAATTCTAAAATTAGTGTCAACTCATTCCAGTAGCACCCTGACAGTGATCTACAAAACAACTATACAGAAATTCAATAAAGATACAGACTTGATGGTTAGCCAATTTATCCTTTTTTTTTTTTTTTTTTTTTTGAGAGAAGTCTCACCCTTATCCCCAGGTTTGAGTGCAATGGCTTTATGTTAGTTCACTGCAACCTCTGCCTCCTGGATTCAAATGATTCTCCTGCATCTGCCTCCCAAGTAGCTGGGATTAAGGCACCTGCCACCACACCTGGCTAATTTTTGTATATTTTTAGTAGAGTTGGGGTTTCACCATGTTGGCCAGGCTGGTCTCGAACTCCTGACCTCAGGTTATCCGCCCGCCTCGGCCTCCCAAATAGCCAATTTATCCTAATTAAATTTGTAGAAAACTACACCCGCAGTGGCAGAATACCCATTACACTTTCAAATATGAGAGCAGAATATCCATTATGCTTTTAAATACATTTGGCACATTTTTAAATGATTTTAAAATAATCTATGTTCTAACTTACAAATCAAATCTTAGTGAATTTTAATGGATGAATATCATAGAAGGTATTATTTAATGCAGAAATAACTAATTAAATTGGACCTAATACCCGATGAACTATGGGAAATCTTCAATTATTTGAACAGGAAAGAACAGACAACTAAGTAATCCCGTGAGCCAAAGTAAAAACACAACATAAATTAGAAGATACTGAACCTTTAAAACACAAAAAGACAACATATCAAAAGTTAAGAAATGCAGCTAAATCAGTGCTTTGAAAGAAATCTTTTGTATTTAATGCTTAATGTTGGAAAGAAGATCTAAAATGAATTCTCTAAGCTTGTACCTCATAAATTCAAGCAAAAGGTGAGCATTTAAATTCAAAATAAAAAAGAAAAGATAAACAAAAGCAATAGACAACCTCTAGAAAACAAAACTTGGCTCTTCAAAAAGATAAATACAATCTATTGACCTTACTTTTAAGTAGACTAACCAGGAAAACATAAAAGAAGACACAAAGTACTAAAACCGTGATAAAAGAGTGCCATGACTACCAACCTTACAAAAGTTAAAATGGTTAGAGAAATTATTACAAGCAATTAATGCCAAAAGTATAAATAACTTCAGTGGAAAAATTCCTTAAAAGACATAAATGATCAAAACTGACTCAGGAAGAAATGGAAAATCCAAATAGATCTATGGTACTTGAAGGTATTGAATTGGCAATTAAAAATCTTCCTGCTAAGAAAAGCTCACCCAGTTTTAAATGGTAAATTTCTATCAAATTTTTAATTAAGAAATGATAGCAATCCTACAAGAACTTCTTCAGGTTATACAGCAGGGGAAACATTTTTCTACTTACTCTTTGAGGCCTGCATTACTCCAATACCAAAGCCAAAGTCATGACAAGAAAAGAAAGTTACAGACCTATGTCCACCATGAACATGGACAAAAACTCATCAATAATGTATCAATCAACATTCTGATGCAGAAGCTGCCCCATGCAAGTGGGGCCCTTGTGGTTTCAATTCCCTCATTCTGTTTTCACCTACCTCTTGAGGGTAACCCTCAGTAACCTTATTTAACATTTGTGTGCCCTGTTTTCCTGCAACTCTGGTACTGGGATCTAGGCATTAGAGGCTGAAGAGAGGTGAGAGTGTTGGTGGAGGTGAGGAATATGTCTTAACTACGTGTTAATCCCTGTGAATTCTTTTTGTACTGCTTTGTGGAGCAAACCAGGGGTTGGGAAGATTGTCCCTGATTTGTATTTGGCTTTCTGTGGCTTTAAAATTTCTAGTAGGTTTATTCTAGGTAGCATATATAGTTGAGTCTTGCTGTTAATTTCAATTTGACAATATTTTAGTTGTGGTATTTTGGCCATTTACAATTAATGTGATTAGTAATATAATCCTACTGAAATATACCTTCTTGCTCATTTTTAATTCATCCCATACGTTCATTATTTTTTCCCTTCTATTGTTTCCTTTTCTGATTTATTTTTAGAATTATTTTTAAAATTTTCTTTCTGGCTTAAGTGATGGTTAATTTTAAGTGTCAGATAGGCTAGGATATGGGCCAGGTTGATTTTGTCAAATACCAGTATAGGAGTTGACATGAAGATAATTTTCAGATGTGATGAACATTTTAATTAGTTGACCTTGTATAAACAGGTTGCTCTGCACAGGGTGGGTGGGACTCATTAGTGAGTTGAAGGTGTTTAGAACAAATACGGAGGGTTCCTGATGTGCTGGCTTGCTAAATTTGCATGCATGACTGCAACATTAACTCTTACTTGAATTTTCAGACTTCAGCATGCCCAACAGATTTCATCCTTGTCGGCCACTACAGTCATATGATCCACTTCCTCAAAATACATTTTTTTCACTCTTTCTGTCTCTCAGTACATACACACACACACACACAGACACACACACACGCATATCTGATTGATATTGTTTCTATGGAGAATCCTAATATAGGTTACTACTAGTCATAATTCTTTTTTGTTAAAAGGGTTTATTTTAATAATTACTTTAGGGTTAATGGTACATATATAACTTATCAAAATCTGTCTTCAAGTGTGATTAGATATTCATACAGAGTATATGACCATTATAACATGTTCTTCACTCCTCTCTGTTTTTGTGCTGTTTGTCATATAATTTAATTTTGCTTTCATGATAAGTCACAGTGATTTTTTACTACTTTTTCTTTGAACAGTTAATTATCTTTCATAGACGTTAACATAATACAGGGGTTTCTATAGGTATCTATGTCATTGCCCTATCTGATGTTTTCATTTCTTTGTGTAAATTCACTTTTCCATTGGGTATGATTTTCCTTCTGTCTATGGATCTCCGTTACAATTTCTAATGGCAAAAGTGATAGTGATCAATTTTGTAAGTTTTTATGTGTCTGAAAACATTTTATTTACCCTCTGCTCTTGAATGTTATTTCTGTTAGATAAATAACAGAAGGTTCACAAGTTTTTCCTTTCAGCGTTTTTGAAATATTGTTCCGCTGTGCCTTGCATTATTTCTGATGAGAGATGTGCTCTTAGAATTAAACTCTTAAGTGGCTATTCATTACTAGATTTTACAATTTGATTATGATGTGTTTTGGAGTCATTTTCTTCATGTTTCCTGTGCTTGAGTTTTGTTGAGCTTCTTGGATATACCAATTTTTGATTTTCACCAAATGTGGAACATATTTGGCCATTATTTATTCAAATATATTTTCTTCTGACCCTCCACCACATCTTTTCTATTCCATGGATGCCAATTATACATACTTCAGGTTGTTGTATTTAAGTATTTCTTCACATCAGGTGGGGTGGCTTATGCTTGTGATCCCAACACTTTGGGGGGCTGAGTCGGCAGGATTGCTCAAGCCCAGGAGTTTGTGACCAGCCTGGGCAACATAAAGAATTAACCAGGCATGTGATGTGTGCCTGTAGTCCTAGAAACTTGGGAGGCTTAGCTGGGAGGATCTCTTGGGCCTGGGAAGTCAAGGCTGCAGTGAGCTGTAATTGCACTATGGCACTCCAGCCTGAACCACAGAGTGAGAACCTATATTAGAGACAGGAACTTGCTTCGTGGCCCAGGTTAGAGTGCAGTGGCATGATCGTACCTCACTTGCTGCCATCTTGAATTTCTGGGCTCAAGCAATCTTCCTGCCTCAGGCTCCTAAGTAGGTAGGACTACAACTGCAGGCTATGATGCCTAGTTAATTTTCTTAAAAAAATTTGTAGAGATTAAGTCTCATTATGTTGGCTAGTCTGGTCTTGAACTTCTGGTCTCAAAGGATTCTCCCTCCGAGACCTCCCAAAATGCTGGGATTTCAGGTGTGAGCTCCCACTCCCAGCCAACCTCAGGCTGTTTGAAGTTGTCCTATAACTTACTCTTCATTTTCTCTATAAATATCCTATAACACTCTCTTCATTTTCATCATTAGTTTTTCTTTATGTGCTGCATTTTGAGTATTTTCTAGTGCTACATTATTGAGTTTGCTAATCTTTTGTTTTGCATCATCTAATCTGTTGTCAATCACGTTCAATATGTTTTTTAATGTCTCAGATACTGTAATTATTAGCAGTACAAGGTCAATTATCCCTTTTTTGGTACTCTGTGCTTCCACTTAATATGTTCAATCATTCCTCTACTTCTTGAAAAACTGGAGTATAATTCTAATCCCATTTCTATTGCAAAGACTTCAATTATACATACGTTAGGCTGTTGAAGTTGCCCTACAACTCACTGATGTTCTGTTCATTTTCATCATTATTTTTTCCTTATCTTTATATATTTTGTTAATCTTTTCTTTTGCAGCATCTAACTTGTCAGTCTTACCCAGTATATTTTTTAAATCTTAGATATTGTGGTTTTCATCTCTGCAATTCCAATTTTTCCTTTTTTTTGGAAAAACGTGAACATGTTTTGAGTTAACATGTTCAGTTATTCCTCTACTTCTTGAAAAAAATGAATAAACTTATAATAATTGTCTGTATATCAACTCCTGACCCACCTTCTGCACAGCCTGTCTGGAGGTTCAAGGGAAGGGCAGCCTGGGGATCTTAGATCTAGGTAAACTGGGCCATACCTGCTCATAGGTTTGTCCACAGTCCTTCTGGGGCTGGAGAAAGAAGGTGACACAGATCGGGAAGGAGTTTCTCACTTTCCCATCTGCCTGTGTCACCGTGGGATAACTACCACTGAGGTCTACCAACCAGCAGTAATAGCCACATCTTCAACCTGAGCCCTAATGATGGTCACTGCAGCCGTTGCCCCTGAGCTGGATACAGGGAACTGCTCAGGGATCCCTGAGGGCTGGTTGATTTTATCATGGATAACCAGCATGGGAGCCCGGCCTGGCTTCTGCTGGTACAAATGAATAAGAATCTTCTGTGCTGTCTCTCTGACGGGTCATCCTGGCCATCCGTTTCAAGGTCACAGACACTGCAGGTAACTTAGTTAGCTCAGAGGAGGTCACAGAAACTACAAAAGAAGACAGAAGAGGTGAGTCTGAGGATGAAGGTCTCATTCCCAGAGCATCACTCCCTGTGCTGAGCTGAAGGTCAGGGCCAGGCTGACTTTGGTCTCATTGGGGGCTGAGCCCTGGGAGACACCACCTGTGTAGAGAGTGAGAATGGTGAGCAGGGCAGGGGTCCAGGCCATGGTGGAGATGCCCCAGAGCTCTGCCTCTGGACCCACTGCTGGGTAGAGGCCACCAGGCATCTCATCACAGGAAGTGGAACCTCATCATGTAAATCTACTTCCTTCCCTGTTTTGCCTTTTTGGGTGGCTCCCTGGTGAGCAGCAGATGCAAATTTCTTCTCCATTTTCCAGAGCATTTCTCTGAGCTCTTGTCTGCAGAAGGGCCAGGTGGGAGTCATGAGTGGAGAGTACATTTTACCCAAGAGAAGGGGCCTCAAAAGAAGCACCAGTCATGCCCTTTGCACTTGAGCATTATTAGGGGACTTGGTGTCATTAGGGCCCTAAATGAAGACTAACAGTGCCCCCTGCGGGACACAGAATAAGTGTGTTACAAGCATGACTTCAAGAACACTTTTATAATAGGAATAGGAGGATGAGTCCTATTCTTAAGATCCAGTCTTCTTTTGGGAATCAATATTAGAAGGTTAAACATTTTTCTTCAAGTTCCCAGGCAGTACTGAGCGGAGTTACGATTCCACCCAGGGGACGCACCTCAGAGCCTGATCTTCCAGCTCCTCCCTGTCCTGCCTCCTGCACCCTGCTCCATCTCCTCCTCCCTCATCCCTGGCCTCTGGGGTCCCTCTTGTTTTCATTTGCTAGAGCTGCCATGATAAGATGCCAAAGAGCTGGTGGCCTAAACAACAGACACTTAATTTCTCAGTGCTGAAGCTGAAAAGTCCAGGGTGAAAGTGTTGGTGGGTTTGGTTTCCCCTGAGGCCTCTCTCCTTGGCTTGCAGGTGGCTGCCTCCTTGCTGTGTCCTCACGCTCATCTCTGGTGTCTCACTTCTGTGTGTGCTCATCTCTGGTGTCTCACTTCTGTGTGTGCAAATTTTCTTTTCTTAGGAGGACACCAGTCAGATTGGATTGGAATTCACCCTCATGGCCTCATTTTCACTTAATTGCCTCTAAAAACTCTCTCTCCAAATTCAGTCACACACTGTGTATTAGCACTTTATTGCATGAATTTTAAGGGACAGGATTCAGCCAATAACCCCCCACCCCATGAACTCCAAAACTTATTTCTTTCTCACTTGTAAAATACATTCACCCCATCCCAACAGCCCAAACTAACTGAATCCTTAACTAACTCACAACCAATCTAAGACTTAACTCTCATTTATATACCATCAAAATCAAGTGTGGGTGAGACTACAGTTGTGATTCATCATGAGGGTTTAAAGGATAGCAGCTTTTGGAGGTTCTACCTCCTCACTCCTGTTACCTTCTGTGAGTCCAGAAAAGTAAACTGCTTTATTAAGATTAAAAGAGATGAGTGAGTCAGCATCAGCAATGTTTGTGAGCAAGATGTGGAGGAAGTCACATCTGTGCATTCTTGAAATAATTTAGAGCAATATCAAATAATTCAAATGCCTATAAAATTGAATTAAATAATGAGTAGCCATGGGATATCTCTGGCAGTGTTTGGAAAAGAGCCATAGTTGATACAGAAAATAAAACAAAAAATATCAAAAATTGAGTTGTTTTTAGAACACAATATGTCTGAGTTAACTAAGATAAATCATAGACAAAAATGGTATAGCCCAGAGAAAAAAATTAATCTATTGTAAGCATATTAAATTACTAAATCCAATTTTATCATTGAGCATGAACATATTGATGTGTTAATAATGAAACTTCTCAATATTGATACAAAAGTGCAATTGTTTCCTCCTTAATGTTCTAGTGTCTTTGTGGGATAATGATACTCGTCACAGTGGGAAAAAAGGATGTTTCATGAAATGTTTCCTTATACCTAAGAAAAAGGGAAAAAAATCTACTTTTACAGAAAATGATGATTTGTAGAATAACACATTTCTGCTATCAAGGTTCCTTTCCTGACAACTTGTTTTGGGGTCATTACAGCTTAAAATCTCAAACTCTTTTTTATTCCATTGTTACATTCTGAGTTTTATAGTGTTTATGCTTTATATAAAATTGCAATATGATGAAAACTTAAACCTTATTCACTTAAAATCCCCAGAACTTCAATAATCTTGCATGTTTTTGGTTTCAGGTACACAACTGATTTTAAGACCTTTTTCTCTGAGCCTGCCCTGAATTATTCCATATATAGTGCAAGCTTCCTTGCCCGTTTGTCCTTCCCTCTCCGTCTGATTTTCCATCTAGTGCAAGTCTGTTCCTGTTATGCTAAAACTATCATATGACTCAGAGCAAACAGATGAAGATAAAAGTTATGAGACTGTGACACAGGGCTGTCTCGGGTAGATTCAAGATCCAATCAGATAGATACACGTATGTTCTCATCCAAAGAAACACCCCTGGCCACTGTAGGAGGTGAAATCACCAAGAGATCTCCATGTAGAACTTATGCTGGTGGAATTATCAAACTTCACCTACCCCTACAAACCAGGAACAATGAAGCTACATCCAGTGGGCCTTTCCTGACCTGCCGCCTGTTTTTAATGGCTGTGTTTAACAAGAGGCTCAGAAAGTGGTCCTAGAGCTGAGAGTCGTTTCTATAGTTTTAAATGGTTGTGTACCTGAAAATGTCACTCTTGAGCAACAAAGACTAAAGTACTTTTTAAAAAATTAATTAATTTTATTTTGTTTCACGGATGAGGTTTTACCATGTTGTGCAGGCTGGTCTTGAACGCCTGGGCTCAAGCTATCTGCCCACCTTGGTGTTTTGAAGTGCTGGGATTATAGCTGTGAACCACCATCTGTGACCACTAAGACTAAAATCGTTTTCCTCTGGGCATTTAAGAAAAAGTTTACTGGATTCTGTAAAATAAAAGACCACTGAAATATTTGAGAAAATGCTAAACCCAAAACAGAAGAAGAAAAATCAAAAATAAAACAATAGCATAACATTTTTCAATCTGACGGGTTGGCCAAAATGTAAAGTTTCAACAGTGTACTCTGATCAAATATTTATGGCTGACATTATAAATTGGTGGGACCCCGCTGGAGAGGAATCTGAGAATAATGGGTGAAAATTACAAACATACAACCTTTTGATCCAACAATTGGACTTCTAGAAATTTATCCTATGGTCATATGCACATGTGAGCTACAAGGAGTCTGCATAGAGGTGTTCACTGCCCTGTTTCTTGTGAGATCAAAATCATGGTGATAACCATTAGAAGATAGTTGGCTTAAACTCTGCCCTGGAATATGTTGCAGCTTAGAATGAATGGGACAGGGCTCTATGCATAGGATGTCTGAGGAAAGGAAAAATTATACATGCATGGAATGGTCTTTGACATAAAGGAACAGACAGGGGCCTTACACATCACTCTCTCCTTATACCCTGAGCTGATCTACATCTGCCAAAAAGGTTAGGGACAGTGGAACCCCTTCAGGCTGAGCCTGGTCACCTGCTCTGGTCTCGGAATGCAGCCCTGCTTGACAGCTTGGCTGCAACTTCCTGACCAATCTGGAGCCAGAACCAGCAAACCAAGCTGCCCTCAAAATCTAGATGCACCAAAGTGACACGATCACAAACATGTGCTCTCTTAACATGCTGAGTATGAGGAGTAACTTTCATGCAGCAATAGGCAATGAATACACTTTTGTCATTGAAACACATTTTATTGGGCATATTTCAGGTACACAACATGATGATATAGGATACACATATAGTAAAATGGTTACTTTGTTTTTAATACAATCTGTTTATTTGAAGTTTGTGAAACCTAAAATATATATAATAATAGTTATGTTTAATAACAGTCTCAGAAAATTTATTGGATCCAGCTCATGTCTGAATATTTTCTAAATTATCACCATTAGTAGATTAATAAAGGTTTCAGTTACAAAAGTATTGACGCCCATGGAAATTAGAAATGCTGGATGTCAATGAGGAAGAAGGAATGGACTCAGGCTAACTCTACCCTGTAGAGCCACATGGGAATCTCCCATTCTATGGGGAGACCGTCCACATGTGGGGCCTTTCCAAGACAGGGGCTCAGTGATGTGAGGGGAGGGGGATTCTGAGAGAACACTGAGCCTGCCACTCAAAATCTCCTAGCTCAGCAACCTGAGGTATTGGGGCAAAGAGGAGGAGCAGAAATAAGAAAAACAACAGCTCCCTTTTTGTTACTAATTTCTCAGAAACATCTTGAGATCTTCCCTCAGTGGTCACTGCCTCCGGACAGAGGTGCAGAGTAATAGCCCAGCCAGGAGGGCCATCTTCACAAGAGCATGGAGGACACAGAGTGGAGTAAGATGCAATTTCTGGAAACTCCCTCTAATGACTTCTGTCCAGATTGGTCTGCACAGTGAGGAAGGCGGGGATGCATTTAGGATGAGGATGTTCCTGAAAACAGCAGGGAATCAGACAGCTCCTTGTCACTGTCCCCTGCATTTGAAGAGCTGAGAAGAGTTGCAATTCAGGGACCACAACACACAATCATCAGGAAACTGTCAACTGTCCCAGAAGAGAAACCACAGCCCAAGTTTTCTTTTGGACTTCATAGTGGGGAAGGAGAGGAGCTGAGAATTGTCAAGGCCGTGCTACAGGAAGCCGCTTGCACCAGTTGAGACAGCATCTTCAGAACAAAAAGGGAACCTGAGAGCCCAGGGCAGGTTTTGGTCTCAGTTCCCCATGAACTTGGACCACTGTGGAAAGTGCTACTGCTTGCGTATGAGCTGCAGTAATAATCAGCCTCGTCCTCAGCCTGGAGCCCAGAGATGGTCAGGGAGGCCGTGTTGCCAGACTTGGAACCAGAGAAGCGATCAGAGACCCCTGAGGGCCGCTTACTGACCTCATAAATCATGAGTTTGGGGGCTTTGCCTGGGTGCTGTTGGTACCAGGAGACACGGTTATAACCACCAACGTCACTGCTGGTTCCAGTGCAGGAGATGGTGACCGACTGTCCAGGAGACCCAGACACAGAGGGAGACTGAGTCAGGGCAGCCTGAGCCCAGGATCCTGGAAAGAGGGAGAAACACACTCCAGTGAGTCAGTGCTGGGCCCAGGTGAGCCTGACGAGCAGGAGACCAAGAATCAGCCCAGAGGCCCCTGAAGCCCCTTCCCTGGAGGTGTCACCTGTGCCCTGAGTGAGGAGGGTGACGAGGACCAGAGCCCAGGCCATGGTGGAGACGTCCTGAGAGCGCTGCCTCCTGAGATCCCAGCACTGGACCTGCCCCCAGCCCTGTCTTATCCCCTCTGCCTCAGAGGAGGGCGGGGCCTCCATGCAAATCTACACCCTGAGCTCCTCTCCTCACCCCACCCTCACCTGGGCCTGGGCTCAGAGGCTTCTGCTTCCCTGGACAGCGGGGCTCAGCCAAGGAGACTAAAGTCCCTGATTGTCTATTCTGATGACAGGAAGTTGATTTCTTTGCACGTGATTTGCTTAGGAGAATAAGATCTGCTGAAATCCCTCACCTGAGTGAGCTCCTGGCCCTCAGCGTCTCTGCTGTGCGGTGCCTGTGTCTGTGAACCTCCAGGCCTGGGCACACCTCGAAGTGCCCTCTTCCTGGCACCCATTGCCAGGTTCTCTCTATTCTCAGGAAATGGGGCTGCCTGCCCCGTGGAAACCTCTGCTGGGTGTTGTTGGTCTCTGGTCTCCCCAGCTGCAGCCTCGTCCCATCCCCACCCCCATGCTTTGTGCTGAAGCATCTGCAGCATTGAATCCCTGGAGCACATCAGTCACCCCAGGCAGTGCACCCACATCCACAAGGGGCACGTGTGGGAGGGACCCTGTGGAGGGAACAAGGAGCACCGACTAGGGCTGCAGTCCTGAGTCTGAGTCCGCTGCTCGCAATCCTGCCTTTCCCACTCACAAGCAGGCGACTTGTCCTTCCCACCCTCTGGTTCTCAGCCTGAGAAATGGAGACCACAGAATCCACTCTGCACACTGGTCATCCATGGGGGTAAGACCCAGCAGGACAAAGGGCAAGTTTGCTGACAGGCCTTTCTGTGTGTACCAGAGTGATATTTATTATGAATGTTTGATTTATTGAAAGATTGATTTCCATTACTGTGATTTATGTGTCAGGTCACGGAGACGCGTGTTTCCTGCTTTCTTGCTTTCCCCCATCTGAGCACATCCTCAGGGCAACCTAAAGCTGACCACTCTCAATCCTGCAACACTGAAGACGCACACACATTCGATAAATACGTTTCTGTTTTTTCCTCACAATGCTTTTAATTTTCTTCATCTTTTCCCATTGCCTATGACATGACTCTTTGAATATTCCATATTAAAATAACTATGAAGGGATTCAGGTTCTATTTAAATATTGTAACATACACTATCCTGTCTTGCCACCTGGATTCATCTCTGAAACCATGACAAATGCATGGAGCAGCTATTTGAGCACCAGGAAAGGAAATGGTACACAGTGGTTTGGGATGGCCCCAGCAGATGAAACAACAGTCAGTGTGAGACTCCTGGATTTCTCAGTGTCCCCTGGCTGGGATCCAGCCATCCCCAAACCTGAAGTGGCACAAACCTGGAAACAAAAAGACGTCCAGAAAGTCCTCTTGTTCAGGATTGAAGATAGGAAAGGAAACTTCTTGGGCTCAAAGTGAAGGCTCAGTCCCCTGCACAAGCAGGTGGTTCACCCCTGGGTTCTCATCTCTCTTATAGCAGCACCTCTCCCTGGGTTCACACTGATGACCTATGGATGGAGACAGGGCTTCCTGCACCAGGTCACTCCACAGTCCCTATAACCTGAAGGGGTGCAGACCAGCACTGTTCATTCACAATATGATATGAGCCTCATGGGAATCCCACTGTCTAGTTACCACGTTAGACATACAACGAGAAGAAGTAAATGAATTTAAAGAATATATTTCATTTACTTAGTATATCAAAAAGAGTATCATTTTCATATGTAATCTAAGTACAATTATTTAGGAGACATTTTTTATACCTTGCATGGCTACTGTTATTATGTTTTGAAGAATCTGTGGAGATTGTGTGGTTGATGGAGATGTGAATGGGTTTCCTGTTGACAAGCGTGGGCTGTGGTGGCTTTTTAAGTGTCAGCTTGGATAGGCTGAAGGAGGGGTGGAAAGAATGATTTTTTGCACAGGGTGTGGAGGGTGGAGGTGGGCAGTGTCCATCCTGCAGCTCACCCTGTGGGTGCATCTGTGGTCCCTGCATGGGGTGAGGCTGCTCCTCATGCCCCGGGTTTCTGGGCGGGGAGATCTGACTCCAATTGTCCCTCAGAAGCCAGACCACCTGGCAGGTCAGGCTCCCTTTTCATTCCATACAAATGCAAGAAACACTCAGATCTCCCTGGGCATGTGGATACTCACAATGCTAATTTAGGATGCTTTCCAGTGTACTGTGGCCTACTGGGTTTCCCGCATAGCCCATATTGGGGATGGCTGGTCATCTTAATTTGGGTTCCCTGGAAGCAGACTCTGAGATGGAGAATTGCATGCACAGAGGATGTGAAAGGAGGTGAGGGAGGCAACACCGGGCAGGAGACCCCGATCCTCATTGAGGCCTCAGTGTTTCCTACAGGGAGCTGTGGAACTGGGAGGATTTTTAGGTCCTCCTGTATTGAGGCAGAGTCTTGAGATGTTGGCCTCAGGCAGTCATGAAACCTAACCTCACTGAGGCAGGGCATAAACCTGGAGGAGTCTGTTCTCTGCCCCGGCTACCACAGGATCCTGAGCTGAGCAGTTCTGGGGACTGATCTAGGACATTTGGGGCAAGGACTGGCCTGTCACCACCTATGGAAATCCAGAGCCAACTGTGGATGTCTACCTCAGTCTGATGTTCCATACAGGCCCTATTTTCCCAAGTCACAGCTGAGTCACCAAAACGCCAGTCCATCACATCACCCTAAATGAACTTCTGATGCACTTTCTGCAGACCCTGCCTGAAGCACTGGAGGGAGGGACAGGCTGGGGGCAGAGATTGAAGAAAATTGAACCAGATCCGCTTATGGCTTTGTTCATAGTACTCCTGGAATTAGAGAAAGAGGGTGACACAGATGGGGAAAGGGTTTGTGTCTCACTTCCTCATCTGCCTGTGTCACTGTGTGCAGTGCTGCTGTCCCACACCTGACAGTAATAGCCTCATCCCCGGCTTGGGCTCCGTCGATGGTCAGGGTGGCGGTGTTCCCCGAGTTGGAGCCAGCGAATCGCTCAGGGATCCCCGAGGGCCGCTTGCTATCCTCATAGATGACCAGCACAGGGGCCTGGTCTGGCTTCTGCTGGTACCAGTACACATATTTTCTTCCAATATTGTTTCCCCCACAAGTGATCCTGGCCATCTGTCCCAGGGCCACTGACACTGAGAGTGGCTGAGTCAGCTCATGGGAGGCCACAGAGCCTGCAAGAAAAGGGGAGAGAATAGAATAGACTTGGAACTGAGGGGCTCAGCCCAAGAACGCCTTCCCACCTGCCTGGCCCGTTTCAGGAATAAAAGTGTCCTCAGGGGATCATGAGCACAGAAGAACAGTATGGGGACATTTCACCCCCAGCAGCCCCTCCCCCTGCAGCAGGATCATGAGCATCCTGCATACCACAGGCAGGGCCCTGCTGAGGTAACTGTCAGGCCAGGCTGGACCCAGAGCCTTGGGACTGGGCAGATGCCTGGGACACTGAGGGCAGCACCTGTAAAGTGAGCAAGGAGGCTCAGAAGGAGAGCGGTCCAGGCCATGGCTTAGGCACCCCCGATGCTGCTTCCTGAGGCCCAGGCTGGGCAGGTTCCTCCCAGGTCTCTCTTATTCCCTTGCTGAAGAGAGCAGCCTGTGATGCAAATCAGCAGAGTCAGGGCTGCTGCTGGAGGAGATCTGTGGTTTCCAGAGAAGGGCTCAGCCCCAAAGGATGCAGAGAAGGGGAGGAGTGGCCTTGCACTCCCACCCTCAGCCTACAGTATCTCCTTTACAAACTGGTTCCACAGTCTCTGCAGATATCTCCACACCACCCTGTGCTCAACCCCCCTCCTGGGCTCACTTGGTCATGGTACAGCTCATAGGTGACTTTGGGTGTTTTTCCTATGACATATGAAGCCCCTCCTATGGGATTGTCCCTGACTGTTGCAGGAGGTGGCCATAGAGTCACAGTGGTGACAGGGAAATTATCTGGGGTCCCCAGTCCCCTCCTCCATTCCATCCTGACTCAGGAGGGAGGTGGTGAATTTTGGTCTAGGCCTCTAGATGTGTGCTGATCATAAATAATTTGTGTCAGTGAGGAGATTTTGGGTGTAGGCCTAAATCTATTTTTGAAGACACTTTCCAGAACCTAATACAAGGACCCTCTTTGTCCCCACTCTCCAGGTGACAGCACCTGCCTTGGATTGGTACAGGCCCCACCCCAGGGCACAGCTCCTCAGTGCTAGAGAAGAGGAAAATTTCTTGGTTGCCAAGTGCACACGGAGTGTTGGAAGATCCATGGGATGCTCCAAGTTTCTACGTTGGCTGTGAGCTCTAGGGCAGGTCATAGATGCTGTGCCCCAGTGTCCCCAGGGTGCTGTGAGGACCAGGGACAGATAAGGAGGTCAAGAAAATGTTTGCTCCATGAGAGAATGAGAGGGGTCAGCAAACTGCAAGACTCCTGGAAGTCAATGTTTATTATGACTAAGGCGTCTTCAGTTGCTGGGGAAAACAAATCAAGGGATTAAAAACTTAATTAAGTCAACAGAAGGTTAATGAGCAACTATTTTGTGCCTCACAAGGAAATCTAGAGCTGTGACTTGGCAGCTTTCCCAGGAGAGAGATGGGAATGCCCAGGGACAGTGGAGATGGGGTGCAGCCAGGGACGGAGAAGCTGCCGTGTCTACAGGACAGGGGCTCCCAGGGCATAGGGCATGGAGGGGGACATGTGTAACCTCAGGAAGGACAGTGTGTGTGACAGGGACAGCATTTTAGCACAACTGGGTGTGTGAGGAGAGGGTGTGTGGGGAAGTCAAGTGCCTGGACCTTTGTCAGGGAAATAGGAGCATCTACAAGAGCTGAAGATAAAATTCGATTCTAGATTTTTTACATCAGTGTCAAGGATGATACTCTAGAAAAAGAAGGACCTATTTCCCTCCAGGTGTCACGTCATGGTCACTGACCCTCCCTGCATGTCAGCATCTCCTTGATGCCCAGGCCCACCCCATCCCCAGGTGACTTTCCCAGGCGACTCTCTGCTGCCCCTCTGGTGGCTGCTCCATACTGGCTGCTGGAGGCTCAGGGGCCTCCTGGGTCCAGGCGTAGGAACAGAACCTGCTGCTCAGGTCCCTGATGCCTTGATCCATGGACTGCTGGCCCCAGGGGAGGAATCCCTCTTCTCTGTGTGGCCCCTGCCTGACTCAAGACCAGGTAGAAGGGGCTCAGCTTACCCATGAAAATACAAAAAATACAGAAAGAGTGAAAACAAACCCCCATCATATTGGAAAAGAGTAACCTGTAACAGGAGTGTGAGGGGAAGAGTCTGCTGTGTGGGGATCTGAGAGGACGGCGGCAACCTGAAGGGATCTGGGACCCAGACCAATCCATGTCTGATTTGATATTGTCTTGTAAGCGAGGAGCTGGGGGCAGGTGTGTGGTGCGGGTAGGTATGTGGTGCGGGCAGGTGTGCGGAGGGCAATTTCCTGGTTATGCTCAGCAATCTGGGAGGGGCTGAGCACACACACTCCCTGGTGGTCTCCAGGATGCAGCTGCTGAGGCTGGGACTGATTAGACACAAGTGGGCTCAGCCCCCTCACTTGTTCCTGCTTACCTGGAGCTGAAGCCATTTAGAGTGCTGGTTAATCTGGCTCCACACTTCCCTCCCAGTGTTCATCATGCAGCCATG
Organism: Macaca nemestrina; assembly: GCF_043159975.1. NCBI lineage: Eukaryota > Metazoa > Chordata > Mammalia > Primates > Cercopithecidae > Macaca > Macaca nemestrina. Next base: position 89,231,500 of record NC_092139.1, on the reverse strand, counting down.
GGGAAATTAAGCTTCTGTTACTTCCATTGATTCTGGGTCACCGTCAATGCACCAGCACAAGCAGGTTGATTGTTTTCTGGAAAGTTCTCTAGTAGTTTTCCTTTTGTTTCAGTTGTGCAGAGCTGACTGATGAGGCACCTGCCTTTCAGAGGCACATGCTTGCTACCAGGCTCTTACTCTAGAGGAATACAGAGCCCTTGGCATAGCTGGGGTGTCTGCTGCGCCTGTGGGTAGGTAGGTGTTTGTAGAGAACAGGTTTTCTTGAATGTCACCATGCTTCGCAGCACCTCCACACCATGGTATCACTAGGTCCTCACTGATCCTGCGATTCCTCCTGCTCTGGGCAAAACCTTCTGCTGCTAATTAACTTGCTTCCTCAGGCTGTTCCCTCAAAGTCACTTTGTGAACCTGAGTTTATTCCTCAGTTTGTTTTGAGAGTTAATAGCTATTAAAAATCTCACCTTCACCCGTGTAATGGCTGTGATTGGCAGTGAAGGGCTTCCTCTTACAGAGTGTCTGCCAAGTGCTAGTGGCTGTGTGCTGGAGATTCGATGCTGGAAATTCCATCTGCGGAATGAACAGCACCTTCAAGTTCCAAATCCATCTATAGACACTGGCCGCATACACGTCAGTGCCTAAGGTCATCATCGGCTGCTGTCTTCCCTCCATCGACTCAGTGCCCAAAAGTCATAATGCCCATCCCTTTGATGGTTAAAACATAAAATGGACTCACCCCTGGAACAAGGTTCTGCACACAATGAACATGATCCAACTGTGCACCAGGAACTTGAGTTTTCCTGTGGAACTTTTTGCAAAATGCTTCATAAGCCTCGACTTCCAAGGAATGCTGTTGGATCAGAGAGAAATGGCAACCAAATGTGAACATGGGAAATTTCAGGGTCCTGAAAGGCAGGAAATTAAGCAACTATAAGAATCATTCTTGTGCGGCTGGAGAATATGATATGGTCTGCATAGAAGAGTGCTATTAATATTCTCACTTGTGATAGAGAGAGAGAAGGACGACTATGGCAGACTGTCCACAGTTACCCACCTAGGGAGAGGATGTGTATATAGATGCCCTTGTGACAGTAATCTGTTAACTTTGATGTATACACATGATTTCACCAAAAAGCAGTTGTACTCTTAAAGAAGGAAACAAAAAGACTGAGAGATTCCGAGTGAGGAAAGAAAGCCCAGTGAACCTGGCCCTGGGGCCTGGGATGAGAGATCCCTCCTGAAAGAGGGTGCCAGCCTCACCCTGTGGGACCTGCGCCTTGTGCCTGCAGCCCTGGGACATGGAGCAGAGGGGCAAGCCCTGCACCTGGAACCAAGGATTTCTTAGTGAGTGCCTCAGAAGGCAGCCCAGACTCCAAAGATAAAATCCAAGCTCTTAGGGAGCTGGAGACACACCCAGTCAGGTCAGACCTACGGGGGCAGGTGCTGGGAACTTGGAGACTGTGAATGATCAGTGTTCCCTGAAGACAGTCCCCAGGTGGGACCCAAGGTTGGGTCTGCACTTCCTCTGCAGTCTCTGTGAAATGTCAGGACAAGAAGGGCCTTGAGGCCCACAGGGGCTGGGTCTCCTGTCCTCCTCAGGCCTCAGGTGCCCCATTAGAATGTGGGGTCAACACCTTTAGGAAACCAGAGGAGATACAGCCTCCACTAAGCTGCTTCTACCCAAGAAAAAGGAATTCCAGCAGGATTGCATCCTGTGAAACAGCTCTCTCCTTCCCTGTGTGATGTGTGATTACACATGGAGCCACGTGACACTATATGGATTCCTAAAGTCCTCATGTGTACTACAAACGCATAAAAGGTCCTTGCAGCTTTTTAATGAGCTTCCACCTGTACAGGTTTTATTGAACACATGTAGGCCCTGAGAGTATGGAAAAGCTGTTCCAAATCTCCAGCCCTGCAGGGGCCAGGTTAGGACCAGAGCGGACACCTGACCCTGAGGCCTGACCTACAGCTGCTCAGAGGGCAGGTGAGAATGAGAGCCAGGCCGAGGGGGGACAGTTGTGTTGCAAGTCCCCATCTGTCTCTGTCACTGTGAGTCCCTGCCAGCTGCCCCCACTGCCACAATCTGAGGCACTGTAGTAGCTTGGTCCCTGGCCTGGGCACTGCTGATAGGGTGGCCATGTTCCCTAGTTCGTGGCCTAAAAATTAAGGAGAGGTCTCTGAGGGCTGGTTGCTGTTATACTAGAGGACCATCGTTGAGGCCTGGCTTGGCTTCTGCTTTTTCCAAAATGCCTGTTTATTCTGAGGTTATCTCCAGAGCATATGATCGTGGTCATCTGTCCCAGGGCCACTGACACTGAGGGGAGCTGTCCCTGCATGTAGGAGGCACAGGGCTGGGCAGAGAGGAGGTTAGAGAGGGGTTGATGACAGGGACCCATTCCCAGAAGGTCCCAACACCGAGGCGGTGCCTGGTCTGAACTCAGGTTTTGGGCTGGCCATTTACGGAGCAATTTATTGAGTGGTTTAATGGAAGGTCTTTTACTGTTCGTAAAATGTCTTTTAAAACATTTCTACACTATTGTCTTATAAAATTTCCACAATTGAAATAACTAATGTTTCCTGTTCTCAATAGAAAAATAGATTTCTCTTAGTGGTGCTAGAACTGAATTGGGTACCAAGATGCAGTTGACAGGATCCCAGGGTAGGCGGGGGCCAAGTAGTGCCATTTTAGTGCCTAAGACATGGTGGCTTGGTTACACTAATGCATAGCTGAGCCAACAAGGGATCAGAATAATCAGACAAGATCATGGATGTGGTCTAGGTGGTCCTAGTGTCCCTAGACCTGAGGTAGGTGAGCAACCTCCTCATTGCTATTTTTCTAAATGAGCAGAAAGCTCCATCAGAGAAAGACTGGGGAGGCTCCTGGGCCTCAGCAGGGGCTCTTCGTGACTGTGGCCACAGAGCTCACCATAGGACACAAGCTGCCAATGAGCTGAGTATTATCTGACCCTCAGTCCCAGATGGCCATTTGCAGTGGCCTCCCCATCACATGGCCAGGCTGTACCTGAGACCTGATGGATCAAGGCACAAATAAGTTGCATGAAAAGGTGGCCAAATAGACATGGCCTAACTCCTGCCCCATGGCCATCCTCTCACCTTACAGCCTGGGCCTCCTGAGGGGCTCCCAAGGACCACCTGCCTAAGAGGAGGTACTCAGGCTCAGGATACAGAGGTTTCTGCAGGACAGACAGCCATCCCTGCTGTGGACAGTGCTAGTATCCCACCTGGCCTCTGGGCTTCCTGAACAGCAGTGGTGGAGGAACACTTTCCTTAAGGCAGAACTTAGAGCAGTGTACCTGGTTCATGTCATCTGCAAAGAGAGATGGGCAGAGGTTCCATGGGCTGTGATTCAGGGACTTGGAAGACGATCAAAGATGTTCAGAGACACAGGAAATACAATCAGAATATTGATCACAACTATGTCTGAGGGAGAGATGTGTGAGCAAGCAGAAAGCATGAGGGTATTCATCTCCTATGTGAATATTTTGTAAAGTCTGACTTGAGAAGGAATTGATTTTGCTAACCAGGTTGGTAGGATGGTTGACTCTGCAGACGCTTGGCAGTCTGCCCCAACCACTGCTGTCATTGCCCAATTGGCTCAATAACAAATGCCCCATGGTTGCAGAAAAGGAGGCTGTCCATGGGCTCATCAAAGTGGACTACCACTCATTAGAGCTGACCTGGCTGTAGCTACTGCTGAGTGACCATCTGCCAACAGCAAAGACCAACAGGAAGATCCCTATAGGATGCCAGTTGATATTAATTTCATTAAAGCTGTCCCATCATGGCAGGGATAGCTCTTTGCTCTTGCCAGAATAGACACTTAGTATAGATAGGGATTTGATTTCTTTGACTGCAGTGCTTCTGCCAAACCTTTTATCTCTGGATTACAGAATGCTTCACCCAACTTGATGGCATTCCACAGGGGGCTTTGACCAAGGAACTCAAATCACAGCAAATAAACAGCAACCCACGGGCCCATCCTCATGGCATTCAAGTGTCTTACCATCTTCACCAATATTCTTTGGCATCTGGATTATATGAATGGCTTAGTGTCTGCTTGAAGACTAAGTTACTGTGGCAGCAGGATGGCAAAAACATGTAGAGTTGGGCAATGTCTGGGGATGGGGCAGGCACTGTACAGCAGTGCCCAATATGCACTATTTCTCCCACAGTCAGGATCCATGAGTCCAGGAATCAAGGAAGAAATTGTAGTGGCTCCACTCAAAAACATCCTTAGTGATCCATTAGCAAAATTTAATGTCCTCCCCAACAACCTCAGGCTCTGTGAGTCTAGAGTCTTAGTTGCACTGAGAAATGCTTCTTCCAAGAGTAAAACAACAACTGCATTGAACTGAGAGCTAAAAGTTTCCCCTGTCACTATGGGGTTTTCATGCCTGCATGGATGTCCCGCTATGTCTGCCTTTCCACTCATACTCTCCATTCACAACTCAAACCATGGGCAAGGAAACACAGGACAGTCTGGCCCTGCCAGGCCCAAATCCACTCCTGGCTCATTCCTGTAAAGTCTGCCCAGAGAAGTGGAGGGAAAGGCAGCTTAGGGATCTCCTAGTCAGGTGAACTCTGCCAGACCTGCTTATGGGTTGGTCCACAGCTGTCCTGGGGCTGGAGGGAGAGGATAAAATAGATGAAGAAGGGGTTTGTGTCTCACTTCCCCATCTGCCAGTGTCACTGTGCTATGATTACCACTGCTGTCTGCTGAGTAACAGTAGTAGTCAGCTTCATCCTCCACCTGGGCCCCACTGATAGTCAAGGTGGCCACTGTCCCTGAGCTGGAGCCAGAGAATCTCTCAGGGATCCCAGAGGGCCGTTTGCTGTCCTCATAGATGATCAGCACAGGGGACTGGCCTGGCTTCTGCTGGTACCAATCAGCATATTTTTCTGGCAATGCATCTCCAGAGCAGGTGATCCTGGCCGTCTGTCCTGGGGACACTGACACCGAGGGTGGCTGTGTCAGCTCATAGGAAGCTGCAGAGCCTGCAAGGAAAACAGGAGAGGGGGCTTGAAGATGAAGAGCCCATTCCCAGGGGTCCCACCCTGAGGCTGTGTCTGGGCTTAGCACAGGGTTCAAGGCAGGGCCAACTTGGGGTCTATGGGGACTGAGCCTGGGTCACGGCCTAGGAGCAGCACCTGTGCAGAACGTGAGGAGGGGGAGTAGGAGAGGAATCCAGGCCATGGTGAGACACCCAGAGCTCTGCCTCCTGAGCCCACAGCACAGCTGGGCTCCCTAGGCTTCTCTTATTCCTTCCCAGGCCCTATGGGGCAGTAAGTGCTTGTTGTTCATGCAAATTTCTATCTTCTGGGACTCCTCATCGAAAGATGTCACTCAAACTAGCTGTGAGGGCAGCACAGGTGACTGAAGAAGTTGGGTCTTTGGTCAGAAAATTATCGTCAACCTCTGAGGCCTGTGATCACAGTCACCTTCCTGGGGACTGGCCATATGACACTGTCCCAAACCTCTCTGACCTGTGGTCTGTCCTGGGCCATGCTCAGCAGGGCTGCAGGCCTTTTAGGAACCTGGCATGGGGCTGAGTTGGGCCCTGCTGAGAGATCATTGATGATGCCTGACTCAGCAACAGGTGGACCAGAGAGCCACTATATTCCCCCTCCTTCATCTCCTCTCTGGGTCCACCACAATTGCTTAGTCCCATCCTGGTCATTTCATCTAAATAATGTACTGTGTCATCAGGATACTTGTTAATTATTTTAGTAGGAGCAGATGGGTCATTTAAGCAACCACACACCCTGTGGCGTCATCGGGACATCTGCTTTCATTTCAGCCATGGTGCTGCTCCTTCTAGGCCATTCCCCATCCTCACATAGACCAGCCATTGCCATTCTCAGCTCTTCCATTATTTATTTATTTATTTTTTTCTATGATTATTTTATGTAAACTTGTAAAAGGCACCAGAAAATCATCGGAGTTCTCAGTCCAGTGTGGTTTTCTCGTGCTTTTTAGAAGTTTACATGAAATATTGATGGGAAATTCAGCTTTAGGCCCAGTGGTCTCTGCAAACATCCCAGGGACACAGCCTTTGCACAGAGTGTGAGTTCTGGATGATGGGTGGTGCCCAGTCTCTGCAATGCGGCAGACTCTGTCACTGAGCCAAGGACAGCCTCGCGGTCAGAGCTGTGGCCTGAGGCAGGTGAGAATCCCCTTCCCTCTGGAAAGCATCTCCTCCAGGAGGCCGGGGATGCCCCATCCAGGAACCAGGGCCCCGAGTGTGCCACCCCACCCACCTGAGACTCCGCTGAGTGCAGGGGCTGCCCCCTGAGTCAGAGTCAGCCTGGACCTGGAAGGAGAGGCAGAGGGAGGAGGGATCGGGCGTCCCCGGAAGTGCCCAGGATAGAGGGTTCACCTCCCCAGGACACTGCTGGAGAGGGAGGGGCAAGGCCCTGAGAGTGGCAGGAAGCTCAGGTGGCCATCCTGGGTGAAGGACTCGAGCCCTGGGAGCCCCATTCTCTCATGCTGGGCCCCCTCCTAGAACACCTTGACCTTGGAGCATCTTCCAGGGAATCCCAGCACTGTGGGAGCTGCCCAGGCTGACACCTGGGCCCAGGCACCTCCAGCTGCATTTCCCAGGTGAGGCTCTCATTGTGCCCTGGCTTCTGTCAGTGTCCTGGGTGATGCTATGTGAGTCTGACCCTCAGAACATAGTCACTGTAGCCAGAAGCAATAGGATGGACTGTCTTGACTTCCAGTCCTGGGACTGAACCTTGGACACTTGTAGACCTCCCAGGGCTGCCTACCCCTAAGCTCCACTGGGGCAGCCCCAGTCTCTGTCCCGGCTGCTCCTGGCTGCAGCTCTGCTGCCCCCTGCTGGTGGACGAGACCGAGCCCAGGAGAACTTTTCTCCTCCCGGTGACCCCACAGTACCTGCCACCTGGGAGGGTGGGGACAAAGGAGTCCAGCCTCACTTTGAACCAGTGTGATCCACTGTGGTTTTCTCAGGTCAGCACAGAAAGGTCGTGTATATGGTTTCAGGAAGGTGGGGAGGTGCAATTCCCATAATGGAGTCTTGTGCTGAAATATTCTTTGGTCCATGGTTTTTGATTGCAGACTGAAGACTGCAGGGTAAGCTGTAGCTCTTCTGTAATAAAGATGAAAGTCCAGAGAAATGCAGTGACCCCTCATGGGGACCCTCAATTCCTAAATATATGGGAACTAAGACCGATGCCCCCTTTCTATAGGAAAAGCTGCGTTGAATTTGAGAACACCTGATTTTTCTATCACTAAACCTTAGTTGTGTACTTAAGTCATTGTCATCATCATCGCCATCTTTTTCTATGACTATTTTTTTTTCATCATACACTGTTCACAATTTGTGGTGGGAGGATTTCCACACTATCCTTGTCTGTCGTTTTGAGAAAATTGCGAGTATCTTGCTAATATATCTGGGAACATGCATTCCCACACTAGAAAATGCCCCCAGAGATGGACAGGACTCCACCAACCACCAACCTGTGTCCACTCTCTGAGATTCACTTATTCTATCTTTAACTAACAGATTATTTCTGTGTCTTTTTGGATTTTTTTTTTAGAAAAGTTTCTAAAAATGACTTTTCAAAAAAAATACAATCAATGGATATGTTCCTTGTTTTTCTTTCCCTTTCTCTGTCTCTGTTTTTGATTTTTTAAAAAAATGATTCCTTTCTATCTTCGTGCTGGCTTAAGTGATGGTTAATTGTAAGTGGCACATTGACTAGGATGTGGTTCCAGGTTGATTTTGTCCAATACAAATATAGAAGTTTATGTGAAGATATTCTCTAGATGTGACTCACATTTAACTCAGTAGACTTTGTATAAGCAGATTACTCATCACAATGTGGTGGGCCTCATTCATGAGTAGAAAGTGTATAGAGCAGGCCAGGCCTGGTGGCTCACACCTGTAATCCCAGCACTCTGGGAGGCCAAGGAGGCAGGAGGATCACTTGAGGCCAGGAGTTCAAGACCAGCCTGGTCATCATGGAGAAACTTGGTCTCTAATAAAAATACAAAAATTAGATGGGTGTGATGGCGCACACCTGTAATCCCAGCTACCTGGGAGGATGAGGAACAAGAATCGCTTGAAGCTGGGAGGCAACGATTGTAGTGAGCTGAAATCTCATTGCTGTGACCCATCCTGGGTGACAGAGTGAGACTCTGTCTCAAAAAAGAAAAAGAAAAAGAAAAAAAGGAAAGTGTTCAGAGCAAACACTGAGGATTTCTTAAATCCTGTCTTGCTGAATTCAGGTTCAGGACTGCAACATCAACTCTTACCTGAATTTCCAGCCTTCAGCCTACCCAAGAGATTTTTATCCTTGTCAGACATGACAATCCTATGAACCAATTTCTTCTTTTAAGTTTCTTTCTCTCTGTCTCGATATATACACATGCATGCATACCTCACAGCCTCAAACTCCTGTGCTCAAGCAATACTCCTGCCTCAGTCTCCCAAAGTGCTGAAACAGAATGATGAGTTATCAAAATGACCTCAGTCGTGGCCTGCATCTGCCTCTGCCTAGGGGTGTCTTGAGGGAGGACATTTGGGATGATGAGATTTGCAAGGGAGAGAGTCAACATTCTCAGGGCCAGTGAGAGGACATAGGGCTTCTCACTCTGAGTCCTTGAGGAGGAAGGGGAGGGGTATGTTTTGGCCTCACTTCTTTGTGTCACTGTGGCTCACCCATCCTCACCATCAAACATGTGGCTTTCTCCACAGTGATATTTGGCCTCATCCTGAGATTGGAGGTTGAAGATAATTAAGTAGCATTCAGCCCCAGAGCTGGAGCCCAATAAGTGATTGGGGATCCTGTTCCCCTTGCTGTGGCTGCCATCACTCTTAACCTTCGTTATACACTGGGAGGAGGGGGACCTCCCTGGTCTCTGTTGATACTGTTCAGTGGTATAGGTGCTGTGCTCACTGCTGAGGGTGCAGGTGAGCTTGGCCGAAGCTGACAGCAAGGCAGATGCAGACGGGGGCTGAGTCAGCACAGACAGAGCACAGAGACCTGGAAACATAGAAGTTCATGAATGATGCTGAATGCCCCTGAGGACCCGTACTAGGGGGAAATAACAGTGAAAGGGTTTCCCTGAATTCCCTGGATGCTCCGACCTGTGGGGAAAATGAAGGGCAGGAGGTAGAAGGAGACACAGGCCATGATGGGAGGCACTTCTGAGAGCTCTGACCGTGGCTGCCCAGTGTAGCCTGGACACAACCAGCTCCTATCTTATCCTCTTCTTGAAGCTCAAGAAGGGAGGAACATTGAATCCAAATCTATTCTCTATTCCCCAGCATGTCTGTCTGAGCTCATAGCTGAGCTCTGGGGCTGATGGCCTCAGGGTAGTCATTTCTCGAGGTCACAAGAAGGGCCGGGTTGGTGTCAGGAGTGGAGAGTGGATTGTACTCAAAAGACTGGACCTGAAAGGAAACATCAGTCACACCCTTTGCATGTGAGCTCTACTGGGGGACTTGGAGTTATTAGGGTCCCCAAACCATACACCCACAGTGCCTCCTGCTGTCCACAGGAGGAATGCCATCCACCATGTATCACTAGATTATGCAAAACAACTACTTATGAGACCTTAATATATTCAGAGTCTTTGGTGAATGTTTTATAGGCACAACCTTGACCAGATATTTATAATAACCCTTCCTCAGCCCTACGCTTACGGCATAACCTCTCCTCAAGTTTACTGATGTGAGAACCAACATTGAAAGGTTACACAATGACAGAAGTGAGTGGAGTCGAGATTCCATGCAGAGCCTAGACTTCAGCTTCTTCCTGCCCTGCTTCCTTTCTTCCCATGAGTCTCCTCCTCCCACCTCATCCCAGACTGATGGGAAGAATCTTGACTCCACTTCACATGTCAATTATGTTTATTAAATTAAAAGACTTCAGTATCTAGTGTTACAGCTGTCCTAATTCAACAGCCTTGACCTTCTTAGAAATAAAATCCTGATCCCAAATTTTTCTGGGGATATGACTGGCACAAGGAGCCAAGCAGACATCTGGATGTCCCAATGTCACTGCTGACACATGCGCCTTTGTTATCTGTCATGGAGGGAACAGAGGAAGTGTCCCTACCTCTGTCTACAGAATCCATGGAAGACAATGCACCTGATTAAAAAAGAGAGGGTTGTGATCTTTTAGTTTAATAAACATAATTGATAAGAAAGTATTCCTTAATTAATATTCTAAGTATATGTATTAGTTTTCAGACCTAGGATGGGTGAGGCTGTGATGAAACTAATTCACTCACAACATGATGGTGCAGTATAAATAGAAAAGACATGTGAAGCCCTGTGATGATCTCAGAGACAGACAGAAGTCTCTATGTGCTGACTCCTTGGAGTTGGTCTAAAGAGATAACTGAGATAAGATGAGGCCACAGGTCACCAATACGCCTGCTCCTGTACTTGGAGGAGCACATCACACGCAGTTCCTCCATACACTTACCAACGTATGAACCCACTTCTCCTGTCACTGGGCATCTCAGGGTCTCCTCCCAGGACCGTGCTGGCCACTCATGCAGGCCAGTTCTGATGCCTTTTCTTGTGGGTCCTGATGCAGCGTTGGATGTAACTCGCTAAGACTGTCCTGGGAGATGGATACATCACCAGAATGTGCTCCAGGAGAATTACAGCAAAACCACTTTGTCTTGTCCAGATTCTCTGTGATGCACATTACTCTCCCAGTTGCGTCTCTAGAACTGACCTTGCCTGTGAATTCCTGATTGTGGGAAGAAGCACCCAGTTCTGCAGAAACTGTGAAGGTGATCTGCCCAAAGTAAACAATCAGTTTGTGACCTGTGACCATGCCCAGTGGGCAGTGTGGAGGTTGGGATGGCCATGTGAGGACTGCCAGTCGATAGAGCAGGTCTTGTGTCACTGAGGGGAAGAGACCTTGGGGAAAGAGAGCAGGGGCATCTCCCACTGTTTCCTGTGGGTCAGTCCACTGAGGCAGAAAGGGGAGTTGAATAAGATCTTAAGATGCAAAGACCACAGCAGAGCTGGGGCTCAGGACAGTCAAGACCTGCAGCTTTAGGAAAGAAGCTGATAAGCCTAGTGTCCCAGGGAGACTCTGTCAGGGAAGCAGCTGCATTTAGCCCCACCCAGTGGAGAAAGGAGATTCTTGATTCCATAAATCAAGAATTTCCAGCTTGGCTGGGAGCCCATGGAAGCAACTGTTATCCATGTGTCAGGGATTTGCTCACTCTGGTGATGGCCAGAGAGCATGGGTGGATCAGATATTCAGGGAATACTGATAGCTGGCTAATTACGAAGGTTCAAGGACATTCACAATTCTCCTTGGTTCACTTCCTCTGGAACCAGCCTGGGCATGTACTCGGGATGATGGGGAGGGTAAATAGCCCTTCCTTAAAAAGCAGAGGATGACGTCTCCCGTGTCAGCATGAAAAGAACAAGAAAGACAGCATGAAAAGCTGCCCCTCAGGGTGAAGGAGAGAGAAGACATTTTTCAGATGGCCGGGTCTTTCTGGGCTATTGTTAATGCACCAGAGAACTTGGTGGTGCACATCCAACCTGCAGAGCCCCAAGGGGAAGGTCAAGCCATGACAGAGACAATGTTACAAATTTACATTGTAGCGCCCCCCCCCCCCAAATTGATATTGAAGTCCTCAGCCCCAGGACCTCAAAATGGGATCTTATATGGGAATAGGGTGGTTACAGATGTAATGAGTTAACATGACATCATACTGAAGTGGGGTGGGCTCCCAATCCAACAGGACTGGTGTTGTTATAAAAGGAGGAAACAGCCGAATGCAGTGGCTCACGCCTGTAATCCCAATACTTCGGGAGGCCGAGGCGGGTGGATCACCTGAGGTCAGGAGTTTGAGACCAGCCTGGCCAACATGGTGAAACCCCATCTCTACTAAAAATATGAAAATTAGCTGGGGGTGGTGGCGGGCGCCTGTAATCCCCACTACTCAGGAGGCTGAGGCAGGAGAATCACTTGAACCTGGGAGGCGGAGGTTGCAGTGAGCCGAGATTGCACCACTGCACTCCAGTCTGGGCGACAGAGCAAGACTCCATCTCAAAAAGAAAAGCAACAACAACAACAACAAAAAATGAGGAAACATGGTCAGAGACACACATAGGGAAAATGCCATATGAACACAGAGGCAGAGATTGGGGTGTTCACCTACAAGACAGGGAACAGCACATCCTTCCAGAAGCACCTGAAGCTAGGGAGATGCACAGAACAGGCCCTCGTTCAGCCTCAGAAGAAACCAACCCTGCCAACACCTTGATCTCAGATTGTAACATCACCTACAGATTAGTGGAGAAGACATTTCTTTTCTCTGAGCATCCAGTCTGTGCTACTTTGTTATGGTAATCCTGGCAAAATAACACAGATGCCCCTAGGAATGCTGTGTTCAGGGAACCCCCTGCAGAGCTGGGCTGTTTGCAGATACTTTGGTCTCCATCATCACAATCCTTTTGGTAGGGGCCTCCCTGTCCTGTGTTTTCCTCCCTTACAGTGCCCGAATTTCCTCTCAAGGAAACTGTCCCAACCCCACAGTCAGCAAATAGTGTCTTCTGTGACCCTAGACACCTCCCTCCCATGCCTGCCCGCTCGGGGCCCTGGCGGGATTTCTGATCAGACTCACAGGCCTCTCTCAAGGTTGTGGCTGTCAGCTGAGGAATGAGGCCCGGGGCAGGGAGGGATGGCCCAGGACCATGGGGCCAGAAAACCTTGAACACCCTTCGGATGAGCTCAGCAGCCTTTCCCCGCCTGGCTGGCTACACCTCCTCCTCATGGATGAAGTTGCAATCCTTGGTTCTGTGGACTCCCCCACTTTCCTCCCTGGCTGACTTCACCTGAAAACAGCTTCTGAGACATTGGGGGAGTTGGCAGGAGAACACCTAGGGATGCTCACCTCAGCTCCTGGGCCTCTATTTTAAATCATTTTAATCTCTCTCGTTTCGAACAATCTGAAACCCTCGGCACTGCCTTTCCTCCATCTGAGGTCTAATTTTCATGAGCAAGGTCGGTAATGATTGCGGTCAACTAAGGAGCACTTGAATGTGTTACGCCCTGTATTAAGCACTTTATGAATATGATTCAATTACATCCCTGCAGCTTTGTTAAGAAAAAAAGCTTGCTTTCTCTCTCCCAATGATCTCTGCACAGGCCAGCCTCCCTTCGCCTTCTCTCATGAGTGGGGACAGCCTGAGGCCCTCACTAGATGCAGATACCCAATCTTGATCTTTCCAGCCATCAGAAGCATGACCCCAATAAACCCTTTTTTTTCCTTTACAAACTATCCAGCTTCCGGTATTGTTTATAGCAACACAAAAGATACTAAGACACCAGGAGAGGAGGGAGAGTTCACCCGTGCTTCTCAGGTTTCTTCCTTAGGTGAGTCTTACCTGTGCCTGAGTGAGGAGGGTGAATAGGAGCTAAGCCCTCAAAATGTCCTTGGAGGATCTGCAGCATCAGCCTCACCTGGAAGCTGGTAGACATGGAGAATCTGGGGCCATACCAAGACATGCCGAGGGTACAGCTGTATGTTAACCAAAACCCTCAGGGGATTTGTGGGCCCAGTGAAATTCCAGAAGCTGTGGTTTAAACCACAGTGGAAAGTCTCACTTTCTCTGCTTTTGACAACGTGCTCTTGTCTCCTACAAGCCCTTCTAAGAATGCCTGGGTTTGGTGCTTTACTTCCCTGGTCTCATCAAACTGAGCTTGATTCCAGTGCTAGACTCTAATGATGTGCAAGAAATGTTTTGAGAGCAGACAGTTTTAAAATCCACATGAGTGGTGTGCTGGGAAAGGGACAAGATCCCAATGAGATGTCCAGAGAGAAATAGGTGGTTCATATCTTGTTCTCTCTCAGCTCCCATTAGTATGGAATTTCCTTATTTCTCAAACATATGATCTCTGTGTTTCAGCCTCCATCTGTTTTTCTCTTTGACTGAAACGTTTCCTGTGTGTGACCCCACTGCCACACAATACCTGCCTACATTCTAGTCATCCTTTCAGACACCTGTACTCAAGATTTACCAAGGAAGAGGTTTCTGGCCACCAGAATATTTGAAAATACAAAATTATAACCTTTTAGCATTTATCAGTAAGTTCTAAGAATTGGGTATGGGATATCCAGATGCTTTGCATGGAATAACATCCCCTGTAACTTCTGTACCGCAAATCTTATTGTGCGTGATGTTCTGACAATACTAGAAAAAACAACCAAAGAAAATGTTTCCTTGAAAGAAAACATTTGATCTGACTGTTGAGACAATCATGTGATTTTTTTCTTCGTTTTCTCTTCATCGTCACTGGCATTTGTTAGGCTTTTTTTTTTTTTGAGACGGAGTCTTGCTCTGTCACCCAGGCTGGAGTGCAGTGGTGCTACCTTGACTCACTGCAAGCTCCGCCTCCTGGGTTCACGCCATTCTCCTGCCTCAGCCTCCTGAGTAGCTGGGACTACAGGAGCCTGCCACCATGCCCAGCTAATGTTTTTATATTTTTAGTAGAGACGGTGTTTCATCATGTTAGCCAGGATGGTCTCAATCTCCTGATCTCGTGATCTGCCCACCTCGGCCTCCCAAAGTGCTGGCATTACAGGCGTGAGCCACTGCACCTGGCCTTGTTATGTTTTGGTGATAGACATTCCAGCAGTGGTGAGATGATATCTCATTTGGGTTTTAATTTGCATTTCCCTGATTATTAATAGTCACCTTAAACACATACCTGTTTGCCATTTGTGTGTCTTTAGAGAAAAGTCTATTCAGGTCCTTTGCCCATTTTAAAATGATTTTTTAATGCTAATGAGTTGTTTTAGAGCCTTGTCCTCTTTTCTTACACTGGATATTATGCCTTTTCAGATGAACAGGATATTAGAACCTGTTCACATGAATACCCTCTCCCATTCTAAGGGCTGTCTTCAATCTGTCATTTGCTTTGCAGAAGCATTTTAGTTGAATAAACTCCCATTTGTCTATTTTTGTTTTTGTTCTCGGTTCTTTTGAAGTCTTAGTCATAAAACTTTTGTGTAGCCCAAAGTCCTGAAGAATTTTATCTATGTTCCCTTCTAGTTGTTTTATAGCTTCAGGTCTTATACTTAGGTTTGTAATCCTTGTTGGGCTGATTTTTTATTTGGAGAGAGATGGGTTCTAGTTTCATTGTTCTGCATGTGGATCTCCACTTTTCTCAGCACTGCCTATTGAAAATGGTGTCCTTTCTCCAATGTATGTTCTTGATACCTTTGTTGAAAGTCAATTGGTTGTCAATACATGGATATGTTTCCAGATTCTCTGTTCTATTATTCTGAGTGTCTTATTTTATGGCATTACTATGCTGTTTTTGGTTACTGTAGCTTGTAGTATATTTTGAATCAGGTGGTGTGATGTCTTAAGCTTTGTTGTTTTTGGCTATACAGGGTATTTTGTGGTTCCATACAAATTTTAGACTTTTTTTTCCTATTTTTGTGAAGAAAGTCATTAGTATGTTTTTAGGGATTGCATTGAGTCCGTAGAATGCTTTGGGTTGTAGTTTGTTTTTCTTAGTACTCTATAAATAGTGCTCCACTGCCTCCTGCTTGCATTGCTCCTAATAAGAAATCTACTTTTATCATTATGTTGTTCACTGAATCTAACACGTATTTCCTCTCTGGCTACTTTGAAGAGCATTTCTTTATCATATTTTTTTTTCCAATTTGATGATGTTGAGTGTTGTTTTCTTTATGTGTGTGTGTTTTTTTTCTGTGTGTGTGTGTGTGTGTTTGTGTGTGTGTCTGGGATCTGCTCAGGTTTTTGGAACAGTGCGTTTATGATTTTAACAAAACTTAGAACACTTTGGTCACGATTTACATTGTTTTTCTATCCCTTCTCTTCCCCCAACAATCTTGTCTCCTTTTATGCCTCTAATTATAGTATCATGGCAATTTGATGAAGTCCAATATTCACACATACTCTATTTACCTTTTTTATCTTTTCTTTTTTGTGTGTGTTTTTTTGGGGGGATGGCTTCCATTGCTACATTATTAAGTTTACTCATCTACTCTTTCACAGCATCTAATCTGTAATCAAGCTCATTAAGTATATTTTTTGTCAGAGACATTTTAGGGATCATTTCTAAAAGTTTAACTTGGGTCTTTATGTCTTCTTTGTCTCTACTTAACCTGGTAAATCCATCCTCTACCCTCATGAAGAAGTAGAACATAGTTATAAGAATTTCTGTTGCTGGGTGTGGTGGCTCTTGCCTGTAATCCCAGCACTTTGGGAGGCCAAGGTGGGCAGACGACTTGAGGCCAGGAGTTCAAGAGCAGCCTGGCCAACATGGTGAAATCCTGTCTCTACTAAAAATACAAAAATTAGCTGGGCATGGTGGTGGGTGCCTGCTCAGGAGGCTGAGGCAGGAGAATTGCTTGAACCTGGGAGGCAGAGGTTGCAGTGAGCCGAGATCGTGCCCTTGCACTCCAGTCTGGGCAACAAGAGTAAAACTTGGTCTCAAAAAAAAAAAAAAAAAAAAAAAAGTTTCTGTTGTGTGTTCCTGCCTACAAAGTTTATCGTCTGTGAAATTTCAAGGTCACTTTGGATTGATTAATTTTTCTGTTTCTTATAGCATATATTTTCTTGTTTCCTTGTAGGAAATGTTGATTGAATACAGACTGTGTAAGTTTTTCCTTGTTGGATTCAGAATATTCTTACATTTCTTTCTCTGTTTTAGTCTTTTATTTTTGGATTCAGTAAAAGTATTGAAACTGTTTGAACCTTTGTTGTGGGATCAGGAGGACCAGAGAGAGACCTCGGGGTGTATACAGGAGGATATCTTTATTGAGTGCACTCAGACTACCCAGCAGACTTAACATCCAAAGACTGAGCCCAGAACAAAGACAGCAGTTGACTTTTATACACACTCTAAAAAGGGGTGGGCTAGGTTGAAGAAGGCTTACAGTGGTGTAAAAGCAGGGACACAGAGGCAGGACAAAAACAGTTAATCACATTGGAACAGGTTCATAACTCAGGATCACACATGACCATTTCTATGCAACCCAGATGCCCATTATCTAGGTTTGCCTGGTGCCTAGCATGGCTTATTCCATGGCCTTCACTATGGTGCCCAGGTGGCCTGCTCAGACGGCTTATGACCCTCACTTCCCTGCTTAGATAAGACAGAATACTTGAAGTCACCAGTTACACAGAGCAGGAGTTTATAAACTCATACCATAAAACAAAGGAAAATGTGTTTTTCTTCTTCTTATGTTGAAGGAGTGCTGGGAGAGTCTCCAGAGCACATTGCTTTGTGTTCCAGCTTCTTAGATAGTATTATCAAGACTTTCCCTGGGTCTGGGCTGTGCCCATTGCTGCCTTTGTGACAAGTCAGCCTAATACAGGAAAGCATATTTCTTTCTCTTTTTAATTTTATTTTTCTTCATTTCTTTAATTTCCTGCCTCACCTTCTTCACCTTGCATCTACATTTTCTTAGTAGAGACCAGAGCAGCCTTATGTGTAGGCTGATATTTTCCCAAGTTCCAAGGCAAAGCTCTTCTGAGGACTCAACCTCATGCCCTAATACAAATGACTCTTAATACTTAGAATGTTAAGAGAATGCATGTTTGTGATCTTGTCACTTTGCTGCATCTAGAATTCAGGAGCCAGTTAGTTTGGTGGTTCTCAGCTCCTCATGAAGTTGCAGCCAAGATGTCCAGCTGGGCTGAATTCAGAGGCCAGAGCAGGCGGCCAGGTTTATCCTAAGGGCATTACCACGGTTTCTACTCTCTTCGCAGATGTAGATGAGCTCTGGGGAAAAGGAGACAGTGAAGTGTAAGGTCCCCAGTCTTCATCCTCCATGCAAGCACCATTTCTTACTCTTTCCAAGGCCCTGGATTTTAAGGGACAATGATTTTGTATTTCAAAGAAAATTAAATCTTTGAGAAAACTACCATCCGAAAAAGAATCTTAACATGTTTTGCTGCTGCTTGGGCTGCAGTGAGGACAGATGCAGCAAATGCTTCTGATTTCTCTGTCTGGTCCCCTTTGTGGGCACACACATCCTGGAGAGTTTAAATGAGATTGGTGGCTCCTTCAACATCAGTGGGGCCTTGGGTTTGCTCCTGGTGCTAATAGAACATGGAACAGAAAAGCAGGTGACACCTCCTGAGGACCAGGGGTTTGCTTCTACCTGGAAGTGCCTGGACTCCTGGAGAGTTCCCAGGGGCCTCTCCACAAGATCCAAAGGAAAGGATGGAGGCTCCTGTCTCCACAATCATCCGCTATGGGATTGAAGGCATGTCACAGTACTCACTATGAAAGGCTTCCCTGTTCAGAACGTGAGGATGCCATGGAGCTGAGGTGTGAGGGTCTCAGTTAAACATGGGCAGTTCAGAGAAATAATCCAGGGCATTTGGGCCACAGAGTAGAGGCACTGCCTTAGCGTGACAGTACAACAGGAAATTCAGGGACCATGACCACTCAATGGCTGCCTCTTGCTACTGTCGTTCTGGCCAGTCATCTTGAGCCAAGACACATCCAGTGCAAACAATACCAGGACAACCTGATCCCACCAGCCCAAAATTCCCTCCTAACCCACTCTCTGCAGAACCTGCTTGGAGGGTTGGAGAAAAGGGCAACCTGGAGGGCTCAGATCCATTCATACTTCATTAGCCCTGCTCATGGCTGTGTCCACAGTCCTGCTGGGGCTGGAGGAAGAGGGTGACACAGTGAAGGTGTATTTGTCTAATCTCCTCATCTGCCTGTGTCACTGTGGGATGAGTGATGTCACTGTGGGATGAGTACCACTGCTGTCGTGATAGAAAGTAATAGTCGGCTTCATCTTCAACCTGAGTCCCAGTGATGGTCAGGATGGCCTTCTTCTCTGATTTGGAGCCAGAGAATTTGTCTGGGATCCCTGAGGGACAGTTGTTACCACAGGTGACCCCTACTAGGGCTCGGCCTGGCTTCTGCTGGCACCAGTTTGTGTAGTAGTTTCCTATGCCATCTCCCTGGCAGGTGATCCTGGCCATCTGTAACAAGGCCACAGACACCGCAGACTCCTGAGCCAGCTCAGAGGAAACCACGGAGCCTGCAAGAGAGGACAGAAGAGGTGACTCTGAGGATGAGAATCTCACTCCCACAGCCCCACACCCTGCATCACTCCCTGCGCTGAGTTGAATGTCAGGGCCAGGCTGATTATTGGTCCTGTGGGGGCTGAGCTCTGGGAGGCAGCACCTGTGCAGAGAGTGAGGAGGGTGAGCAGGGGAGGGGTCCAGGCCATGATGGAAATGCCCCAGAGCTCTGCCTCTGAGTCCACAGCTGCGGAGGGACCCCCAGGTCTCTTTTATCATAGGAAGGGGAGGCTCTTTATGCAAATCTACTTTCTTTATTCTTGTGTCTTTGTTAGATGAACAAAGCCTGGTGAACAGGGGATGCAAATCTGTTCTCTATTTCCTAAAGCATTTGCCCCAGTTCTTGTCTGAGCCCTGAGCCTGAAGGCCTTCTCTGGGTAATTTCTCAAGATCAGAAAGACCAGGTGAATTTCAGGATTTTACCCAATAGAAGGGGCTTCAGAGGAAGCCACAGTTACACCCTTTGCACTTGAGCACCGTCAGGGAACTGGGACTAATTATGGTCCTCAGACCAAGGTTCACAGTAGCCCTGGTGCCCATAAAATGCCATTTTCCGTAAATCACCAGATCACTCAGAATGACTATGTATAAGCCCTTAACATATGCCAGATGCATTGGTGATTGTTTTACAAGGGACCTCAGAAGACTTTCATAATGTGGAATAGGATGATGCAAAGCCCTATGCTTAAGGCCTAGTCTTTACTAGAAAACTAGTATTGGGAAGTTACATGTTTTCCCCAAACAGATCTTTGAGGAATCCTGCAGATGCCAAAGACCTACAGGCCTAAGAGCAGACACTTATTTTCTCACAGTTTGGAAGCTGGGGAGTCAAGATAAAGGTGTTTATAGGTTTGTTTCCCCTGAGGCCTCTCTCCTTGGCTTGCAGGTCGCTGCCTCCTTGCTGTGTCCTCACATGCTCTTTCCTCTGCCTGCTCATCTCTGGTGTCTCATTTCTGTGTATGTAAATTTTTATTAGCCTGGGTTAATAATTTTTATATCAGCCTGGCAGATTCTGTCACTGATGCAAGGACAGCCCTGTGGTCAGAGCTGTGACCTGAGGCAGGTAGGAATCCCCTTTTCTCTGAAGAGTGTTTCCTCAAGGAGTCTGGGGATGCCCCATCTAGGGACCAGGGCCCCGAATGCCCCTCCCCACCCACTCAAGACTCCCCGAGCACAGGTGCTGCCCCCGAGTCAGAGTCCACCTGGAGCTGGAAGGAGAGGCAGAGGGAAGAGGGTTCAGGAGGTGTCTCTGGAAGTGCCCAGGACAGAGGGCTCAGCTCCCCAAGATGTTGCTGGACAGAGAGGGGTGAGGCCCTAAGAATGGGAGGAGGCTCAGGCCGCCCATCCTGAGTGAAGGACTTGGGCCCTGGGAACCCCGTCCCCTCACACTGTGCTCCCTCCTAGAGCTCCTTGACCTCGGGGTATCTCCCAGGAAATCCCAGCCCTGCAGGAGCTGCCCAGACTGACACCAGGGCCCAGGCACCTCCGGCTGTGTATCCCAGGTGAGGCTTTCACTGTGTCTGGACTCCTGTCAGTGTCCTGGGTGATTCTGTGAATCTGACTGTCAGAAAGTGGTCGGCATGGGCGATGGGCTGTCCTGACTTCCAGTCCTACAACTGACCCTGGGACACTTGACTCCCACTGGCTGCAGCTCTGCCATCACCTGCTGGAAGAGGAGACTCAGCCCAGGAACTTTCCTACTCCAGGTGACCTCACAGTACTTTTCACCTAAGAGGTTTCAGACCAGAGTCCAGCCTCACTCTCTGCCAGTGTGACCCACCCTGCCCTGCCTAGCCCACCATAGAAAGGTTGAAAATGTGGTGCCCGAGAAGGTGGGGCAGGTGCAATTTCTGTAACCCAGTCAGAACCATACAGGGTCCCAGAATGTCTATGTATTTACAAGCAAGACTGATGCTCCCACCACCTATTAAGAGCAGCTACAATTCACTGGGAACATCTGGTGTTTTTGGACATTAAAGCTCAGTTGTGCTGTGATATCATCAGCATCACCATCATCATCATCATCACTATCATTACCATCGTTATTTTCATTATTCTTACTATTACCTCTGTTGGGATTATTTGATTTCATCACAAATGTTTGGGGCTTGTGGTGGGAGGATTTCTATATGAGCATAGGCTAGAGATTTGAAACAAGGAATCTGCTGTTTGTTCTGACCAGGGAAACCCTTTCCTTCCATTGCAGAAAACATGCTCTGTGCTGAGCTCTTTCCTGGATTCCCCGAGAGGAAGAACAAGACTCCAAAAACTGTGCTACCCATTCAGACCTCTGTAGAGTTTCTCTCTCATTAATGAGAACCTGTTTTTGGTCATTTTTATCATTTAATTAGGAAGAAAATTCTTAAAGTCAGTATAAGGCTTCCCATTTCACAGCAGGTAAAGTTGAGCCCATAGAGATTACATTGCCCAAGACAACAAAGAAAAGCTGTGGCAGGTCCAGGTTGAGTGCAGGTGTCCTGAATTCAGATACTGGGCTCTGTGGCACAGAGACTGACCAGGGTAGGGGAGAAAGAATGTGAGTGCCAGGGTGGTGGCAGGGCTGTGTCCCTTGGCTCACTGCCATCCCCCATGATGGCCTGGCTGTGTGAGGAGCCCACCTCGGCTTGCAGGTGGTGGGCTCACTGGGGCTGTACTCCAGGTTAGAGCTGCAGAATCTGTGGGGATTGGTCGCTGTTTTGGATGCAGGGCCTGGCTGGGCTCCTGCTGGTTTTTTCTGCACTGTTGCCTGTTCCACTCTCTCCTGAGCAGGTGTAGGAAGGTATCTCATGGCCAACTCTACTGGACACAGCTGAGCCTTTAGGAGACCACAGAGCCTGCAGAATCAGGAGACTGTGGGGCTCATTCTCAGGGTTCCATCGACTGAAAAATCTCCTGGGCTGAACTCAGGGTCTGGGTCAGGCTCAGGTTTCTGTGGGAGCTGAGCCTGGGTTCAGGTCCTAGGTGGCACCTGTGCAGAGAGTGAGGAGGGGGAGCAGGAGAGGGGCATGGGCCATGGGGAAATGCCAAGAGCTCTGCCTCCTGAGCCCACAGTTGGGCAGGGCTCTCCCAACCTCTGTCATCCTCTCAGGATGAATGAGGCTCTGGGGTCAGTCAGCTACACTGAGCAGGTGTTCTGGATGTTTCCATAGTAGCCCAAATGAGCCTGTTCTACAAGGAAATGGAGATGGAAGAGTGGCTCCCTCTCCCTCCAGCCGGAAAGTGTCCCTTCAGAAAGAGGCGCTGGGTGCAGTGGTTCACACCTGTAATCTCAGCACTTTGGGAGGCCGAGGCGGGAGAATCACCTGAGGTCAGGAGTTTGAGACCAGCCAGGCCAACATGGTGAAACCTTGTCTCTACTAAAAATGCAAAAATTAGCTGGGTGTGGTGGTGGGTACCTGTAATCCCAGTTATTCGGGAGGGTGAGGCAGGAGAATTGCTTGAACCCAGGAGGTGGAGGTTACAGTGAGCCAAGATCGTGCCACTGCACCCCAGCCTAGGTGACAGAGCAAGACTCTGTCACCAAAAAAAAAAAAACAAAAACAAAAAACACCAACCAAGCAAACAAAAAGGGACTGAGAAGCTTCATCCCTTCTCACTGAAACCTCATGTTTTTCTAAAGGAGCTGATCCCTGGGGCCAATTTCTTGCAATGTGCTCATGTCCAGGGTGGACACTGTGGCAGCACTGACCCTGGAGAGGACACAACCTTCTTGGATGTGACAATAATGAAGAGGATGCACATTTCCTTGAGGAAGAGTGAGCAAATTATCCACCAGTTTCAGATTCTTCACTCAGTTGATGCCTGTATTTTACATCAGTGAATCTTTAGAAAGTTGGACTTTCTTACAGGTATTGAAGAAAAATGATTAAATGAATAAATGAAAGAAGAAAACTCATTTTCCAATGTTCAGATGGGTCTGTGAGTTCATCTTTAATGCATCCAGTTATCAAGTTCATGTGATTAATGGAAAAGAGAGTCAGGGTCTTGTTCAAATTGGGTTGGGAAGGATCTTAACCCACAAAGGAAGATTTGGGTGTGTGGAGTGAGGTATACCCAGGAGGACTAATCCAGAAGGCCTCAGAGTATCTCATCCAAGGCTCAGGTGGTTCTAGGGCTTCCTAAATGATCCTACTGGGGCTGTGTGTGTGGCATGTGAGAGGATATCCAGGGAGCTCAGGCCTGTCCCTGGCTGGAGTCCTCAGGGAACATTGGCTGTGATGCCCCCGTGTCCGCCCCGAAGCTGGTGGGATGGAAGATTCTGCCCGAGTCTCTGGGCCTGGGTTGTTCTTCAGGGCCTGGACATGGAGCAGGGGGAGGATCCAGGGTTTGCAGATGGAGGGCCTGGGGCTGGGGGAGACAGGAGATGGGGAGGCATCGGGGGTGCTGCAGAGAGGAGAGGAAGCCCCAGCAGAGGGAGGAAGAGCCTGGAGACGCCACTGGGAAGGACTAGACAAGGGCAGGGCAGGGCTTCCCTCCCCAACCTCAGCTCAGCCCAGGCAGCTGTGGGACCTTATGGGTCTGTTAAAGAGGTTTACACTGGGACTTAGAGGATGAGGAAAATTTTGCCTGGAAAAGGAAATAGCATGTCTATGTGTCCATAGAAAGACATGGAGATGGGAAGATAATGTAATTACTTTAATGTGCCTGAGGGGGGTGGGTGTTAGGGGTAGAAGTGGGGGTCATTTCTATCACAGGGGAATCAGCTCTGATAGGACTGGCTCAGCTGATCCCGACTCTCTTATCCCTGCTTGTGGAGACGTCTGTTTCTCTGTATGAATTTAATAAATTTCTCCCTCTTGCATTATCCTTTTCATCCTGGTGGGGAACGGGGTTGATACTTGAAAGGTCTGGGACTGAGAAAATACTTGTGTCACCGTGTCAAAGCCTCAGGACCTTTCTGTCCAGGAGGGTGAGGATGTAAATCATCACTAAAGGCACCCATTGCTCAGGAAATTTCTAAACAGCACTTACCCAGATGAACAATTTGCTTTAGGACAACATGGTTCTCACTGGCACAAAGAGGTCACTTATTTAAAAAATAATTACTAATCCAGACTCATTAGGTGCCCCTCAGCTCCCAGCACCCACCAGCCCGAGCTGCGATGTCCCAGATGTGTCCAAGTCCAGGGAGTTCCTTATTTGAAGACCTGCCTTGAACCCCTGAACATAGATTCTCAAATCCTATGAACACACCCCTGACCTCACCTTTCTGGGACACAACTAATACCCTGTCTCAGTGGAATTACATAAATACTAAAGGACTCAGCCACTTCTGCTTCCACCCCTTGATTCCTGGACCCATGCATCTTGGCTACAGGAGAAGAAACAGTATCGTATATTGGACGCTGATTCAGAGCATACATGGCCTTCTGGAGAACCTTACCACAGCCTGCAAAGTATTGTCAACTAGTTGGCATTGTAATTGCGACTTCAAAAGGCCATTCCACCCTTCTATCAGTTCAGCTGCTTCAGGATGATGGGGAACATGGTAAGACCAGTGAATTCCATGAGCATAAGCTCACTGCTGCAGTTCTTTAGCTGTAAAGTGAGTGCCTTGGTCAGAGGCAATGCCGTGTGGAATACCATGATGGTGGATAAGGCATTCTGTGAGCCCACAGGTGGTAGTCTTGGCAGAAGCATTGCATACAGGATTGGCAAACCCATATCCAGAGTAAGTGTCTATTCCAGTGAGGACAAACCTCCGCCCTTTCCATGATGGAAGAGGTCCAATACAATCAACCTGCCACCAGGCGTCTGGCTGATCACCCTGAGGAATAGTGCCATATTGAGGGCTCAGTGTTGGTCTCTGCTGCTGGCAAATTGGGCATTCAGCAGTGGCCATAACCAGGTCAGCCTTGGTGAGTGAAAGTCCATGTTGCTGAGCCCATGCATAACCTCCGTCTCTGCCATCATGGCCACTTTGTTCATGGGCTTATTGGGGATGACAGGGGTGGCTGGGGAAAGAGGCTGAGTGGGATCCACAGAACAGGTCATCCTATTTACTTGATTATTAAACTCCTCTTCTGCTGAGGTCACCCAATGGTGAGCACTCACATGGGACACAAATATCTTCACAGTTTTTTATCACTCAGAGAGATCCATCCACATAGCTCTTCCCCCAGTTTCTTTGTCACCAATTTTCCAATCATGTTTCTTCCAAGTACCTGACCATCCAACCAAACCATTGGCTACACCCCATGAATCAGTATAAAATCGCACATCTGGCCATTTCTCCTTCCATGCAAAGTGCACACCCAGTGGCACGGCTCTAAGTTCTGTCCACTGGGAAGATTTTCCTTCCCCGCTATTCTTCAGGGATGTTCTAGAAAGGGGCTTTAGTGCTACAGCTGTCCACTTTCGGGTGGTGCCTGCATATCTTGTAGAACCATCTATGATCCAGGCCCTAGCCATCTCTTCCCCAGTCAACTGATCATAGGAAACTCCCCATGAGGCCATTGGTGCAGGCTGGAGGAGAGAGGGCAGGGTGGCCGCAGTGGAGACCATGGGCATTTGAGCCACTTCTTCATGTAACTTTCTTGTGCCTTCAAGTCCTGCTCGAGCCTAGTGATGTATGTACCACTTCCATTTGATGATGAAATGCTGCTGTGCATGACCCACTTTATGGCTAGATGGATCAGAAAGAACCCAGTTCATGACAGGCAGTTCAGGTTCCATGGTAACTTTATGACTCATAGTCAAATGTTCAGTTTCCACCAAAGCCCAGTAACAGGCCAAGAGCTGTCTCTCAAAAGTAGAGTAGTTATCTGTAGAGGATGGCAGGGCCTTGCTCCAAAATCCTGGGGTACCTCACTGCAATTCACCTATGGGAGCCTGCCAAAGGCTCCAAACAGCATCGCTATCTGCCACTGACACCTCAAGCACCATTGGATCTGCTGGGTTATATGGCACAAGTGGCAGAGCAGCTTGTACAGCAGCCTGGACCTGTTGCAGAGCTTTCTTCTCTTCTGGAACCCACTCAAAACTGGTAGCCTTTTGGGTCACTCAATAAATGGGCCAAAGTAACACAACCAAATGAGGAATGTGTTGCCTCCAAAATCCAAATAGGCCCACTAGGCGTTGTGCCTCTTTCTTGGTTGTAGGAGGGGCCAAATGCAGCAACTTACCCTTTACCTTAGAAGGAGTATCTCAACAGGCCCCACACCACTGGACCCCTAGAAATTTTTCTGAGGTAGAAGGTCGCTGATTTTTAGTCAGATTTATTTCAAATCCTCTGGCATGCAAATGTCTCACCGATAAGTCCATTGTGTTTGTTAATTCTTGCTCACTGAATCCAATCCAATAATATCATCAGTGTAATGGACCAGTGTGCTATCTTGCAGAAGTGAAAAGTGATCAAGGTCTCTTTGAATAAGATTATGACACAAAGGGCTGGGCATGGTGGCTCAGGCCTGTAATACCAGCACTTTGGGAGGTAGAAGCATTTGGATCACGAGGTCAAGAGATTGGGACCATCCTGGCCAACATGGTGAAACCCTGTCTCTACTAAAAATACAAAAATTAGCTGGGCGTGATGGTGCGCATGTGTAGCTCCAGCTACTAAGGAGGTTGAGGCAGGAGAATAGCTTGAATCCAGCAGGCAGAGGTTGCAGTGAGCTGAGATTGTGCCACTGCACTCCAGCCTGGTGACAGAGCGAGACTCCGTTCTCAAAACAAAAAAAAAAAAAGAAAAAATATTATGATACAAAGCTGGAGAGGTGATGTATCTCTGAGGTAGGACAGTAAAGGTATATTGCTGGCCTTGCCAGTTGAAGGCAGATTGCTTCTGGTGGGCTTGTGGACCAGAATGGAGAAAAAGGCATTTGCCAAGTCAATGGCTGCATACCAGGTACCAGGAGATGTGTTAATTGGATCAAGCAATGAAACCACATCTGGTTCAGCAGCTGCAGTTGAAGTCACCATTTGGTTAAGCTTATGATAATCCACTGTCACTTTCCAGGATCCATCTATCTTCTGCACGGGCCAAATTGGAGAGTTGAACGGGGATGTGGTGCTGATCACCACCTCTGTGTCTTTCAAGTCCTTGATGGTGGCACTAATCTCTGCAATCCCTCCAGGGATATGATACTGTTTTTGATTTACTATTTTTTTCTAGGTAGAAGGAACTCTAATGGCTTCCATTTCCCTTTCCCACCATAATAGCCCTCATCCTGCCAGAACTGGCCTGACACCTGTTTTTGTGTGGCCCAGAGCTGACAGTGGTTTTTTATCATTTTAAATGGTTACATTGTAAATGACGCTATAAGTACCTATGTAATATCCCCAAAGTTGATTCTTGGGCCGCAAAGACTAAAATGCTTCATTTTAAAATTTATGTTTATTTTCTTTAATGTAATAGAGATGAGGGTTCACTATGTTTCCCAGGCTAATCTTGAACTCCTGGGCTCAAGCAATTCACATGTGTAAGCCTTCCAGACTGCTGGGATTACAGGCATGAGCTTTCATGCCTGGCCACAAAAACTAAAATTCTTCTTAACTGGATATTCAAGAAAAAGTTTACCAAATCCTAAAAAAATAAAGAATACTGAACTATTTGTGAAAAGGCCCCAACCTTAAGCAGAATGGGAGACTCAAACATAAAACTGTAACAAGATAACGTTTTTGAGTCTGGTAGGTTGGCAAAAATTTACACTTTCAACAATATACTCCGAACAAGTACTTCTGGCTGGCATTGTAAATTGGAAGAACCCCTCTGGAGGGGACTCTGACAACAGTGGGTGAAAATTACAAACACACATCTTTCTGATCAGCAATTTCACCTTCAGAAATGAACCCTATGGTCATATTCACACAGGAACTCAAAGGAGGCTGCATACGGATGTTCGCTGCACTGTTATTTAAGATCAAGGTTGTGGCGATAACCATTAGAATGTAGTTGGCTAAAATTCTACCCACAGTGTGGGAGATGGTGATGTGTTTAGGTTGAAGACATCCCTGAAAAAAAGCAGTGACTGCAGCAATCAGGCAGCTCCTTGTCCCTGTCCCTGCATTTGAAGAGCTAGGAAGAGTTGCACATTCAGGGACCGACCACAGCACACAAGCATCAGGAAGCTGTCCCTGTCCTGGATGAGAAACCACAGGGCAGGTTTCCTGTTGGATTTCATGGTGGGAAAGGAGAGGAGCTGAGAGAGAAGAATTCTCAAGGCCGTGCTGCAGGAAGCCCCTTGCACGGGGTGAGGAAGCATCTTCAGAGCAAGGAGGAAGCCTGAGAACCCAGGGCAGGTTTTGGTCTCAGTTCCCCATGAACTTGGACCACTGTGGAAAGTACCACTACCTGCATATGAGCTGCAGTAATAATCAGCCTCGTCCTCAGCCTGGAGCCCAGAGATGGTCAGGGAGGCCGTGTTGCCAGACTTGGAGCCAGAGAAGCGATCAGAGACCCCTGAGGGCCGCTTACTGACCTCATAAATCATGAGTTTGGGGGCTTTGCCTGGGTGCTGTTGGTACCAGGAGACATAGTTATAACCACCGATGTCACTGCTGGTTCCAGTGCAGGAGATGGTGACCGACTGTCCAGGAGACCCAGACACAGAGGGAGGCTGAGTCAGGGCAGACTGAGCCCAGGATCCTGGAAAGAGGGAGAAACACACTCCAGTGAGTCAGTGCTGGGCCCAGGTGAGCCTGACGAGCAGGAGACCGAGAATCAGCCAAGGACCCAGAAGCCCCTTCCCTGGAGGCGTCACCTGTGCCCTGAGTGAGGAGGGTGAGGAGGAGCAGAGTCCAGGCCATGCTGGAGACGTCCTGCAAGTGCTGTCTCCTGAGACCCCAGCACTGGGCCTGCCCCCAGCCCTGTCTTATCCCCTCTGCCTCAGAGGAGGGCGGGGCCTCCATGCAAATCTACACCCTGAGCTCCTCTCCTCACCCCACCCTCACCTGGGCCTGGGCTCAGAGACTTCTGCTTCCTGGGACAGAAGGGCTCAGCCAAGGAGATCAACGTTCTTGTTTGTCTTTTCTGGTGGCAGGATCTTAATTTTTTTGTACCTGATTTCCTCAGGAGAGAAAGATCTGCTGAAATCCCTTACCTGAGTGAGCTCCTGGCCCTCAGTGTCTCTGCTGTGAGGTGCCTGTGGCTCTGTGACCCTCCAGGCCTGGGCACACCCTGCAGTGCCCTCGGCTTGGCACCCACCTCCAGGCTGTTTCTACTGTCAGGAAATGGGGCTGCCTGCCCCGTGGAAACCTCTGCTGGGTGTTGTTGGTCTCTGGTCTCCCCAGCTGCAGCCTCATCCCATCCCCACCCCCACGCTTTGTGCTGATGCATCTGCAGCATCGAATCCCTGGAGTACATCAGCCACCCCAGGCAGTGCACCCACATCCACACGGGCACATGTGGGAGGGACCCTGTAGAGGGAACAAGGGAGCAACGACCACGGCCACAGTCCTGAGCCTGAGTCCGCTGCTCCCAATTCTGCCCTTCCCTCTCACAAGTAGGTGACTTGTCCTTCCCAGCCTCTAGTTCTCAGCCTGAGAAATGGGGACCACAGAGTCCACTCTGCACACAGGTGATCCATGGGGATATGAGCCGGCAGGACAAAGGGAAAGTTTGCTAACAGACTTTTCTGTGTGCATCAGAGTGATATTTATTGTGAATGTTTGATTTATTGAAAGATTTATTTCCATTTTACTGTGATTTATGTGTCAGGTCACAGAGATCTGTGTTTCCTGCTTTCTTGCTTTCCCCCATCTGAGCACATCCTCAGGGCAATCTAAAGCTGACCACTCTCAATCCTGCGACACTGAAGACACACACACATTCGATAAATACATTTTTTTTTCCAAAACACTTATACTCTCTTTTCATCTTTCCCCATTGCCTGTGACAAAATTCTTTTAATGTTTCATATTAAAATAAATATTAATGGATTCAGCTTCCATTTAAATATATAATCTGCAGTATCCTGTCTCTCCATGTAGTTTCATCTCTGAAACCATGACAAGTGCATGGAGCAGCTATCTGAGCATCAGGAAAGGAAATGGTATGCAGCAGTTTGGGATGGCCCCAGCAGATGAAATACACCAGAGTCAGAGTGAGACTCCTGGATTTCCTGTGTCCCCTGGCTGGGGCTCCAGACAACCCCACACCTGAAGCGGCACAAACCTGAAAAAAAAGTCCAAAAAGCCCTCTTGTTCAGGATTGACGATAGCTTATTTGGCTCAAAGTGAAGGCTCAGTCCCCTGCACAAGCAGGTGGTTCACACCTGGGTTCTCATCTCTCTTACACCAGCCTCTCCCTGGGTTCACACTGATTTCCAATGGGTGGAGACGGGGCTTCCTGCACCAGGTCACTCCACAGCCCCATAACCTGAAGCCATGCAGACCAGCACTGTCCAATCACAATATGATGTGAGCCTCATGGGAATCCCACTGTCTAGTCACTGCATTATAAATACAAAGAGAAGAAGTCGATGAGTTTAAATAATGTATTTTATTTATGTAGCATATCAAACAGTATCATTTTAATATATAAGTACAATTTTTTATGATACATATCATATACCTTGCATGGTTATTGTTATTATGTTTTGAAGAATCTGTGGAGATTGTGTGGCTGATGGAGATGTGAATGGGTTTCTTGTTGACAAGGGTGGGCTGTAGTGGCTTTTTAAGTGTCAACTTTGATAGGCTGAAGGAGGGATAGAAAGAATGATTTTTGCACAGGATGTGGAGGGTGGAGGTGGGCAGGATCCATCCTGTGGTCCCTGCATGGGGTGAGGCTGCTCCCCCTGCCCTAGGTTTCCCTGCAGGGAGATCTGACTCCAACTCTCCCTCAGAACCCAGAGCACTTGGCAACTCAGGCTCCCTTTTCATTCCATACAAATGCAAGAAACACTCAGATCTCATTGGACATGGGGTACTCACAGTGCTAATTTAGGAATAAACGGGTGCTTTCCAGTGTACAGTGGCCTCCTGAGGTCCCGCATGGCCCATGTTAGGGATGGCTGGTGATCTTAATTTGGGTTCCCTGGTAGCAGACTCTGAGATGGGGAATTGCATGCACAGAGGATGTGAAAGGAGGTGAGGGAGGCAACACTGGGCAGAAGGAGACCCCGACCCTCATTGAGGCCTCAGTCTTTCCTACAGGGAGCTGTAGAGCTGGGAGGATTTTCAGGTCCTCCTATATCGAGGCAGAGTCTTGAGATCTTGGCCTCAGGCAGTCATGAAACCTAACCTCGCTGAGGAAGGGCATAAACCCGGAGGAGGCAGTTTTCTGAACTGAGCCACACTTCCCAGTGAAGACACAGCTCTCAGCTGCCACAAGCTCCCAGCAGTGCTGGGTGGCTGAGCTCAGAAGAAAGAATCTGGGCAGATCCCACAGTGTCCACTACACTGGATTTTCTGTAGAGAATGACGTGAACCTGAGCTCATCTCTGGGGACTGATCCAGGATATTCAGGCCAAGGACTGGCTTGTCATGACCTGTGGAAATCCAGAGACCAGCTGAGGAATATCTACCTCAGTCTGATGATTCAACCAGACCACATTTCCCTAAGTCACAGCTGAGTCTCCACACCCCAAAATATCCTGGTCAGCTAAGTCCTAAATCCACTCTTGACGACCCCTCTTCAGAGTCCGCCTGGAGGGCTGGAGGGACTCAGATCCAAGGGTCTCAGATCCATGTGTACTGGGCCAGCCCTGCTCATGAATTTGTCCAGTCTTCCTGGCTGGAGGAAATGTCCTATCCTGGTCATTTCATCTAAATGATGGATTGTGTCATTAGGACACCTGTTAACTATTTCAGTGAGAATAGTTGAGTCATGTAAGGAACCGCTCACCCATGTGGAGTCATCAGGACATCCGGTCTCATTTCACCCATGGTGTTGATATTTCTAGGCCATCCCCTTCCCCACAGTGGATTAGCCATTGCCATCCTCAGCTCTGCCATTGTTTATTTATTTTTCGCATCAATAACTTATGTATACTGGTTAAAAGCACCAGGGTTCTCTATCCAGTGTGGTTTTCTGGTGCTTTTTACAAGTTTGTATGAAATATTGATGGGAAATCCAACTGTAAGCCCCATGGTCTCTGTGAGAATCCCAGGGACACAGTCTTTGCACAGGGTGTGGGCTCCATAGGGTGGGTGGTCCCTGGTCCCTGCAATGAGGTGTATCCTGTCACTGAGCCAAAGACCACCTGGTGGCCAGAGTTGTGGCCTGAGACTGGTGAGAATTCCCTTCCCTGTGGAAACCGTCTCCTCAAGGAGGCTGGGGATGTCCCATCCAGGAACCAGGGTCCTGAATGCCCCACCCCACCCACCTGAGACTCCCCTGAGCACAGGAGCCGCCCCTGAATCAGAGTATGCCTGGGACTGGAAGGAAAGGCAGAGGGAGAAGGGGTGGGGGAGCCTGTGGAAGTGCCCAGGACTGAGGACTCAGCGCCTCAGAATGTTGCTGAACAGAGAGGGACAAGACCCTGAGAGGGGCAGGAGGCTCAGGCAGCCATCCTGGGTGAAGGACTTGGGTCCTGGGAGCCCCATCTCCTCACACTGTGCCCTCCTCCTAGAGCATCTCAACCTAGGGGCATCTCCGAGAGAAATTCAGCCCTTTCGGAGCTGCCCAGGCTGACACCAGGGCCCGAGTGTCTCCAGCTGCATTTCCCAGGTAAGGTCCTCATATTCTCCATCTCCTGTCAGTTGGGTGATGCTATGTAAATCTAGCACTCATGATGGGGTGACTGCAGCCCGAGGGGATAGGATGCACTTTACTGGGCTTCCAGACCTAGGACTGATCCTGGAACACCTCTCTAGCCTTCAGGGTTGGCCTCCCTCTTAGGCTCCTCCTGGGCAGCCCCAGACTCTCTTCTGGCTGCAGCTCTGCTGCTCCCTGCTGGTCAAGAAGAGGGAACCCAGGAGCTTCCATCCTCTGGGTGACCCCAGAACACCTGACACCTGGGAGGATGAAAACTATGGAGTCCAGCGTCAGTCTGTGCCATATGTGAACCCTTCTGGCTCAGCACAGAGAGGTGGTATATATGGTTGCAGGGAGGTGGGGCAGGTGCATTTCTGGTAACTGAGTCTCAGGTTGAAACGCTCGTCTGTGTTCCATGGTTTTTGATCACAGAATGGAGAGTGCAGGATAAACTGTAGCTCTTCTGTGAAAAACCTAAGTATAGTGAAATGTGGTTCTCCCCACATGTACTCCTGTTTCCTGTGTATACTGAACACAAGATTGATTTTCACACCCCAATAAGAACGGCTGCACTGTAACTGGAGCACCTGATGTTTCTGTCACTAAACCTCAGTTGTGTGCTTCAACCATCATCACCATCATTGTCATGGTATTTTTTCTATTAATCATAAGAAGAAGAAGATTAAGGTAGAAAATTATGACCATAAGTAGGTGGGAGCTTTCTGTGTTCAATCCACATAAAAGAAACTCTATAGCATTCCATATAACTGTAGCATGGTTTTATTTTTCCTTATAAACTTACATATTTATCAAAAGTTAACATTTCAGTGATTAAAATTGATACCTTTCTTCCATGAGATTTTGATCATTTTTACATGTTTGATGTGAAACTGTGCTTCTTATTGCTAGAAGGCCTTTTCCTCCCTGCAGGAATAATCAAAATGACTTTTAATCCACATTAGGCCCCTGTTGGATCGCAGGCCCCAAGTGGATTCCTAGGCCCCAGGTGCACATCAGGCGCAGGTGTACAAGCAGGCCCTGGGTGGGCTTACCTGTGTAGAGGTAAGGAGCTGACCTGGGGGGAGGGTGAGCGGCCAGCAGCCCAGGGGGTTCTTATGGAAGGAAGTTCTTATAAGTAGTTCTTATGGAAGGAAGGAGCCGAAGGTACGGAATCTTAAAGAAGTAAATTCACTTCCTTGGTGACGGACCCTCAAAGAACTTAGAACTCTGGTAACCAGGCACCCACATCCTAAGGACAGCCCCGCAGCCCGCTCCCTTGGTGAGAGACGATCAGGAGAGCACGATGTTCTTATGCTGCATCCCCACATCTCGAGGCTCCTGCTTCAGGAGGGCCCCGAGTGAGAGCCTTTCCCACGATGCAGACACAGGCTCATCCCTCACCCCAGGCACCTCTGGCTGAAGGTGCCGTGAGGTACCACAGGGTAGCCCGGGGCAGGCTCTACCAGGCCAGGCCTCACCGGTGATCCCATCGGGGCCACATCTGTGCATTGTCCTTGTCCAGCTGGAGTCTCTGGAGTTCCTCTAGGCACAGGCACACGGTGAGGCAGCCTATAGTGTCAGACTTTGTGGGGGCATTTTCCTCCATCTTGGCACATCCTTAAGGAGCCAAACAACTGACCTCTCTGAACCTTGCAGCACTGAAGACACACAGACAGTCTGTACATACGTTTTTGTTTTCTTTTTCTTAAAATGTTTTTAATCTGTTTTCACCTTTCCCACTGCCTATGACAAAACTCTTTCAACATTTCATATTAGAAAAAACGATTGGGCCAGGCGCGGTGGCTCATGCCTGTAATCCCAGCACTTTAGGAGGCTGAGGCGGGTGGGTCACCTGAGGTCCAGAGCTGGAGGCCAGCCTGACCAACATGGTGAAACCCCATCTCTACTATAATACAAAGATTAGCTGGGTGGGGTGGCGGGGGCCTGGAATCCCAGCTGCTCAGTAGGCTGAGGCAGGAGAATTGCTTGAACCAAGCAAGCAGAGATTGTAGTGAGCCGAGATTACGCCATTGCACTCCAGCCTGGGCGACAGAGCGGGACTTTTTTTCAAAAAACACAAAAGCAACAACAAAAACAATTAAAGGATTTAGGTTCCATTTAAATATTACAACATACACTATCCTGTCTTCCCACTCAGATTGAGCTATGAAACCATGACAAGTGCATGGAGCAGCTATTTGAGCACCAGGAAAGGAAATGGTATGCAGCGGTTTGGGATGGCCCCAGCAGATGAAATACAACAGAGTCAGAGTGAGACTCCTGGATTTCCTCAGTGTCCCCTGACTGGGACTCCAGACAGCCTGAAACTTGAAGGGACACAAGCCTGAAAATTAAAAGAACTCCAGAAAGCCCTCTTGTTCAGGATTGAAGATAGGAAAATAAACTTATTTGGTCAAAGTGAAGGCTCAGTCCCCTGCACAAGCAGGTGGTCCATGCTTCTGTTCTCATTTCTCTTGCAGCAGTGCCTCTCCCTGGGTTCACACTGATGTCCTATGGATGGAGATGATACTTCCTGCAGCAGGTCAGTCCTCAGCCCCTGTTACCTGAAGGGGCACTGTTCAATCACAATATGGTGTGAGCCTCATGGATATCCCAAGGTCTAGTCGCCATGTTAGACATACAAAGAGAAGAAGGTAAATGAGCTCAAATGATTTATTTACCTAACTGATCAGAACAGTATCATTTTCATATGTAATCTAAGTTCAACTATTTATGTAACATTTTAGATACCTTTTCATGGCCACTGTTACTATTTTTTGAAGAATCTTTATGTGGAGATTGTGTGGCTGATGGGGATGTGAGTGGGTTTTCTGTTGACAAGGGTGGGCTCTTGTGGCTTTCAAAGTGTCAACTTTGATAGGCTGAAGGAGGAGTGGAAAGAATGATTTTTTTTTCACAGGATGTGGAGGGTGGAGGTGGGCAGCATCCATCCTGCAGCTCCCCCTGTGGGTGCATCTGTGGTCCCTGCTTGGGGTGAGGCTGCTTCTCCCGACCCCAGATTCCTGCAGGAGGATCTGACTCTACCTCTCCCTCAGACCCCAGAGCACCTGGCATGCCAGGCCCCCTTTCATTCCATACAAATGCAAGAAACACTCAGATCTCACTGGGCATTTGCAGACTCACAATGATCATTAGGAATAAACTGGTGCTTTCTGGTATACTGTGGCCTCCTCAGGTTCCTGATGGCTCAAGTTGGGGATGACTTGTTGTGTTATTTTGGGATGCCCGGAAGCAGACTCTGAGATGGAGATCTGCTTGCACAGCTGGTGTGAAACTAAGTGAGGGAGGCAACACCGGGCACAAGAACACCCTGACCCACATTGAGTCTTCTACCATCCCAATAAGGAGCTGTGAAACTCGGAGGATTTTCTGTTTCTCCTATATTGAAAGGGAGTCTTGAGATCTTCACCTCAGGCAGCTATGGAACCAAACCTTGTTGAGAAGGGGCACAAACCTGGAGGAGACAGGTTTCTCCGTTGACAGCTCTTCTCAGTGAGGGCACAGCTCTGAACTGCCACAGCTACCAGCAGTGCTGAGTGGGCATTCTAAGAAAAGGGAATATGGGTGGATCACACAGTATCCACTCCACTGGTTTTCCTGAAGAGAATGGCAGGATGCCACGGGAGGCTGAGCTGGGCAGTTCTGGAAACTGACTCAGGATATTCAGGCCAAGGACTGGTTTTCATCCCCTATGGAAATCCAGAGCCCAACTAAGGATGTCGACCCTGGCCTGATATTCCAACCAGTCCCCATTTCCCCAAATCACAACTGAGTCCCCCAAACCTCAATGTATCCTTGTCACCTCAGCCCTAAATTCACTCTTGGTGCCCCCTCTGCAGAGCCTGCCTGGACAGCCTCTGAAAAGGGCAGCCTGTGTCTTGCTCCTCCCTCTCCCTGTGTCACTGTGGGATGAGGAGCATTAATGTCCCACATCTTACAGTAATAGCCTCATCCCCAGCCTGGGCCCTGTTGATGGTCAGGTTGGCTGTGTTCTCCAAGTTGGAGCCAGAGAATCTCTCACAGATTCCTGAAGGCCGCCTGCTATCCCCATAGATGACCCAAACACGGGCCTGGCCTGGCTTCTGCCGGTACCATTGAGCACTTTTACTTCCAATGTTACTTTCTCCACAGGTGATCCTGGTCATCTGTCCTGGGGCCACTGACACTGAGGGTGACTGTGTCAGTTCACAAGAGATGACAGAGCCTGCAAGGAAAGAAAAAGGGAGAGAAAAAAGTTGAAACTGAGCGGCTCAACCCAAGGATATCTTGCCACTTGCCGGGACTGGAGTGAGTCCCAGGAATAATAGGGCTTTCAGGGCACCCATGAGCACTGGAGCACAGAGTGGGGGCATTTCAGCACCCCCAGCCCCTCCCCCATCAGCAGGGTCATGAGCATCCTGCCCACCACACACAGGGCCCTGCTGAGCTCAGACTGAGGGCCAGGCTGAACCTAGAGGCCTGGGGCTGGGCAGGTGGGTGAGACCCTGGGGCAGCACCTGTGCAGTGAGTCAGGAGACCCAGGAAAAGAGGGACCAGGCCATGGCTGAAGCACCTCCAATGCTGCTTGTCAAATCTGAGGCTGGGCAGGCTCCTCCCAGGTCTCCCTTAACCCCTTGTTGGAGAGAACGGCCCTTGCTGCCAATCAGCAGAGTCAGGGGCTGCTGCTGGAGGAGGCTTGTGGTTCCCAGAAGGGCTCAGCCCCAAGGGACCCAAAGAGGTTAGGGGTGGCCTTGCCCTCCCGCCCTTTGCCCCCAGGATCTCCTATATGAATTGATTCCATATTCTCTGCAGACATCTCCACATCACACTGCGCTCAGTCTCACTCCTGGGCTCACTTGGTCATAGCAGAGCTCAGAGTTCACTTTGTCTGTATTTCCTGGGGGAATATGAAGTATTTCCTATGGGATGGGTTTTGACCTAGTCTGGGAGGTGACCATAGAGTCATGCTGGTAACTGGGGAATTCTCTGGGGTCCCCAGTCCCCTCCTCCATTCTATCTTGGCTCAGGAAGGAGGTATTTAATTTTGATCTAGGCCTCTAAATGTGTCCTAATCATAAAGATGTTACGTTAGAGAGGAAATTTCTGGTGTAGGCCTAAATCTGTTTTAGATGGTACTTTCCAGAACCCAATGCAGGTTCCCTCTTCATCTCCACTGTACAGGTGATAACACACACCTTGGACAGGTGCAGGTTCCACCCCAGGGCACAGCCCCTGAGTGATAGAGGTCAATGAAATTCCTTATTTGCCAAGTGCACACAGAGTGTTGGAAGATCAATGAGATGCTGAAAGTTTCTGCCTTGGCTGTGAGCTCCTAGGTAGGTCATAGCTGCTGTGCCTCAGTATCTCCAGGATGCTGTCAGGACCAGGGACAGATGGGGAGGTGAAGGAAATGTTTGCTCCGTGAGAGAAGGAGAGGGGGCTGCAAACTCCAAGACCCCCAGAAGTGAATGTTTATTACAAATAAGATGTCTTCAGTTGCTGGGGAAAATGTGTTAATGAATAAGAACTTAAGTCAACTAAAGGTTAATGAGCAACTATTTTGTGACTCACAAAGAAATCAAGAGCTGTGATTTGGCAGCTTCCCCAGGAGAGAGTCGGGAAAGACCAGGGACAGTGGATGTGGAGGAGCAGCCAGGAAGGGAGAAGCCACTATGTCTGCAGGACAGGGACTCCCAGATCAAAGGAAAGTACGGAGGACACCTGTGACCTCAGGGAGGACACTGTACATGAGGGGGATGCTGTTTTAGCACAACTGGGTGTGGAGGAGGGGGCGTTGTGAGAAGTCAAGTGCCTGGATCTGTGTCAGAGAGAGTCAGCATGCAAAAGAGCTGAAGATAAAATGTGATTCCAGAATGTTTATATCAGTGTCAAGGACACAAGGACAATCTTCTAGGAAAATAAAGACCCTTTCCCTCCAGGTGTGAGGTCGTGGTCACTGGCACCTGCTGCATGTCAGCATCTCCCTGTCACTCAGGCCCGCCCCATCCCCAGGTAGCTTTGCCAGTTGATTCTCTGCTTCCCCTGGTGGCCTCTCCACACTGTTGGCTGGGAGCTCAGGGACTTCCTCGGTCTAGGTGTGGATTCAGAACCTGCTGCTCAGGTCCCTGATTCCCTGATCCATGGACTGCTCATTCTAAGGGAGGAATTCCCCTTCTCTGTGTGGCGCCTGCCTGACTCAAGACCAGGTACAAGGGGCTTAGCTTACCCAAGAAAATACAAATATATATATATATGTGTGTGTGTGTATGTGTGTGTGTGTATATATATATGTATGTGTGTGTATATATATATGCACAGTGAATATATATATACACTGTGTCTATATATGTGTATATATATGTATACACAGTGAATATATATATACACTGTGTGTGTGTATATATATACACAGTGAATACATATATATACACATACATACATACATAGACACACACACACACAGTGAAAGCAAATCCCCAACATATTGGAGAGGAGTAACTTGTAAACCTGTAACAGGCATTGTGAGGGGAAGAGCTGGCTCAACGCCCTGCGGTGAAGAGTCTGCTGTGTGTGGGGATCTGAGAGGACATCAGAAACCTGAGGGGACCTGGGACCCAGATCAGTCTGTGTCTGATGTGATACCATCTTGTAAATGAAGATCTGGGCACAGGTGTGTGGTGCAGTTCAGTGTAAGGAGGAGAATTTTCTGTTTATGTTCTCTCGATCTGTGAGGGGCTGGGCATACACACTCCCTGGTGGTCCACAGGATGCAGTTGCTGATGCTGGAACTAATTAGACACAGGTGGGCTCAGGCAGGCCCTTCACCTGTCCCTGCTTACCTGGGGTTGAAGCCACTAGGGGATGGTGGCTAAACTGCCTCAGCTGTCTTCCCAGTGCTCACCTTGCAGCCATGGGGAAATTAAGTTTCTGTCACTTCCATTGATCCTGGATCATCCTCAGTGTACCCAGCAAAAGCAGGCTGTTTTCTGGAAAGTTCTCTGGGAGCTCCCCATTTAACTCAGCCATGCAGAGCAGATGATGCGGCACCCCTTTCAGGGGCCACCTGGTTGTTCTCAGGCTCTTACACCAGAGGAAGACAAAGGCTTTGGCATAGCTGGGGTGTCCGCTGTACCGGTGGGTAGGTGTCTGCAGAGAACAGGTTTCCTTGAATGTCACCATGCTTCACAGCATGTTAACATGTGACAGCAATGCATCAGTAACATTTTTTGGCTCATCAGTCTGGATAGAGAAGCAGCTGTTTGCCAGATTATTACATAAAATCTTTGGGCAACACTTGCTGTGCCTTCCACATGCTGACTCATCATATGTGGCGCATGGTCTTTCCCATGCCCTTTCCTGCTCCTGGTTCAGGCCTTGTTCCTTCCACACCATGGCATCCCTAGGTCCTCACCGACCCTGTGTTGTTCCTGCTCTGGGCAAGCCTTCTGCTACTAATTAACCTGATTCCTCCGTCTCTTCTCTCAAAGTCACTTTGTGAACCTGAGTTTCCACCTCAGTTTACTGTGAGAGTCAATGGCTGTTAAAAGTCATCTTCTCCTTCACCTGTGTAATGGCCATGATTGGCAGTGAAGGGCTTCTTCTTACAGAGCACCTGCTGAATGCTAGTGGCTGGGTGATGGAGATTCAGTACTGGAAATTCCATCTGCAGGATACACAGTTCCCTCAACTTCTAAATGCATCGATAGGTCCTGCCCACACACATACATCGGTGGGTAGGGCCATCATCAGCTGCTATCTCCCCTTTATCAACCCAGTGCCCAAAAGTCATAGCGCCCTTCCCCTTGATGGTGAAAACATCAAATGGATTCATCACTTGAGCAAGGTCCTACTGCATGCAATGAACCTGGTCCAACAGTGCATCAGAAACTTGAGTTTTCTTGTGGAACTTTTGTTGGGTTCCAAGGAATACTGCTTGAAAAATGTTGGATCAGAGAGAAATAGCAACCAAATATCAGCATGGGAAACTTAAGGGTCCTGGTTGGTAAGGAAATTAAACAACTGTAAGAGACATTCTTGTGCAACTGGGAAACATGACTACGGTCTGCATAGGAGAGAGCTGTTAGTATTCTCACTTGTGATAATGAGAGAGACAGAGACCCCAGACAGTGTCCATAGTTGTCGCATCCTGAAAGAGTATATATATGTGCTGATGACAGTAAGCTGTAAACTTTAGTGTATACACATGATTTCACGATTAAACCAGTTGTACTTTTTTTAAAAAGGTGGTATGGACCCAAGGAGTGAGCAGCAGCAAGATTTGTTGTGAAGAGTGAAATCACAAAGCTTCCACAACGTGGAAGGGGACCAAAACGGGTCGCCCTAAACCGGTAGTACTTTTAAAGAAGGAAATAAAGACTGAGACATCCAAGTCAGAAAAGAAATCCCAATAAGCCTGGCCCTAGAGACTGGAATCAGACATCTCTCCTGGGAAAGGGCACCACCCTCACCCAGGATCCTCCCTTCACAGCTGCAGTCCTAGGCCATGAAGCAAAGGTGCAGGTCCCAGGCTTGGCATCCAGGATTTCTTAGTGAGCTCCTCAGAAAGCAGCCCAGAGCCCAAAGATAAAATCTACACCAACAGGGTGCTGGGGGCACATCCAGTCAGGCCTGACCTACCTGGGGAAGGTGATGGGACTTTGGGGACCCTGGGAGGTCAGTGTGCCCCAAACACTGTCCCCAGGTGGGACGAAAGGTAGTGTCTGTGCTTCCTCTTCAGTTACTGTGAAATATCAGCACAGATAGGACCCTGGGACCAAAAGGGGCTGGGTCTCCAGTGCTCCTCAGGCCTCAAGCACCCTATCAGAATGTGGGGGTCAACTCCTCTGGAAACCAGAGGAGACACAGCCCCTAGGGCTTCCACTGAACTGGTTTTACCCAAGGAAAAGAGAAATTCCACAGGACTGTGCCCTCTGTGACAGCTCTCTCCTCCCCTGCATGATGTATGATTACATCTGGGGCCATGTGCTGTTGTGTGGATTTCTAAACTGTTGATGTACACCACAAACCCAACAAAGGTCCCTGCAGCTCTGACCAGCTTCCCCCTGTCCACTTCTCATTGGACACATGCAGGCCCTGAGAGGATACAGAAGCCACTCAGAATCACCAGCCCTGCAGGGGTCAGGTTAGGACCAGAGAGGACACCTGACCCTGAGGTCTGACCTATAGCTGCTCAGAGGGCAGGTGAGAATGAGAGCCAGGCCAAGGTGGGACAGTTCTGTTGCAATTCCTTATCTGTCTGTGTTACTATGAGTCCCTGCCAGCTGCTCCCACTGCTATTATCTGCAGCACAGTAATAGCCTCATTGAGGGTCTGGACCCCACTAATGATCAGGGTGGCAATGTTCCTTGATTTGGAGCCTAAGAATTGGGCAGAGGTCCCTGAGGGTCACTTATTGTTATACTAGATGACCAGCACGAGGCCTGACGTGGCATCTGCTGGTTCCTAAATGCATGTTTATCCTGAGGTTATCTCCAGTGCATGTGATCATGGTTGTCAGTCTCAGGGCCACCAACACTAAGACCAGCTGTCTCTGCATGTAGGAGGCACAGGGCTAAGAGGAGAGGAGAGGAGGGGAGGCAAGAGGAGGGGAGGGGAGGGGAGGGAAGAGGAGAGGAGAGGAGAGGAGAGGAGGGGAGGTAAGGGGAGGGGAGGGGAGGGAAGAGGAGAGGAGAGGAGAGGAGAAGGAGAGGGGAGAGGAGAGGAGAAGGAGAGGAGAGAGGAGAGGAGAGGAGAGGAGAGGAGAGGAGAGGAGAGGAGAGAAGAAAAGAGAAGAGAAGAGGACTTGAGGATGAAAGATCCATTTACAGAAGATCCCAACCCAGAGCTAAAGTCAGGGTTTGGGCAGGCCAATTGCAGTGTAATATATTGAGTGGTTTAATGGAGGGTCTTTCACCCTTTGTAAAATGTCTTTTAAAATATTTTCACATTATTTCCTTATAAATTTTTCACAATTGAAATAATTAATGTGGCTGGGCGCGGTGGCTCAAGCCTGTAATCCCAGCACTTTGGGAGGCCGAGATGGGCGGATCATGAGGTCAGGAGATCAAGACCATCCTGGCTAACACGGTGAAACCCCGTCTCTACTAAAAACACAAAAAATTAGCTGGGCAAGGTGGTGGGCGCCTGTAGTCCCAGCTACTCGGGAGGCTGAGGCAGGAGAATGGTGTGAACCCGGGAGGCGGAGCTTGCAGTGAGCCGAGATAGCACCACTGCACTCCAGCCTGGGCAACAGAGCGAGACTCCATCTCAAAATAAAAGAAATAATTAATGTTTCCTATCTCAATATAAAAATACATTTTTCTTAGTGTTGCTGAAACTTTAACTGGGTAGCAAGATGTGGTTGAGGGGATCCCAGGGTAGGTGGGGGCCAAGGATTGGCATTTTATGGTCAGTGACACTGTGGTTTGGTTGCCATAACGCATAGCTGAGCCAAAAAGGAATCAGAATAATCACACAAGATCATGGGTGTGGTCTAGGTGGTCCTAGAGTCCCAGACTGGAAGCAGGTGAGCAGCTCTCCTCTATCTATTATTTTTTTGAATGAGCAGAAAGCTCCATTTGAGAAAGACTGTGAGGGCTCCTGAGCCTCAGCAGGGGTTCTGTGTGATTGTGGCCACACAGCTCACCATGGGGCCCAAGTTGCTGATATGCTAGGTTTGTTCTGAGCCATACTCCCGGGTGACCATTTCCAGCAGCTCCCCAATCACATGGCAGGGATGTATTTGTGACTTGAGGGACTAGGTTATGAGGCCCAAGTAAGTTGCATGAAGAGTTGGCCAAATAGTCATGACCCGAGCCCTGGGCCATGCCATCCTCTCACCTTACAGCCTTGCCCTCCTGAGGGGCTCCCTGAGATCAGCTGCCTAGGAGGAGGCACTTACACTGGGGTTACAGAGGTTTCTACAGGACACGCAGCAACTACTGGTGTGGACAGTGCTGTACTCCACCTGGCCTCTGAGAATACCTGAACAGCAGTAGTGGAAAAACATTCTCCTTAAAGCAGAATTTTAAGCAGTGAAAATGGTTCATGTCACCTGCAAAGAGATGGGCAGAGGTTCCTAATTCGTGGGCTGTGAAGGGTCCTAGAAGATGGTCAAGTATATTCAGGGGCTTGGGAGAGACACAATAAGAATGTTGATCACAAAGATGTCTGGGTAGAGATGTGTCGGTAGACCACCTCTGGTGGGCAGAAAGCATGAGAATTTTTTTCCATATGCAAATACTCACCAAGTGTGATGTGAAAAGGAAGTGATTTTGTTAATCAGGTAGTAGAGTAACCTGTTCTATGGACACCAGGTAGCGTCCCTCAACCACTCCTGTCATTGTCCAATGGGATCCATAAAAAAGTGCCCGTGGTGGCAGGGATAGAGGCTGACAATGGGCTTGCCAATGTGAATTTCCACTAACTGGAGCTGGCCTGGCTGAAGCAACTGTGGAGTGACCATCAGTCAACAGCGGAGACCAACACGGAGATTCCTACAGGATGACCTTCTCTGTGGAAAACAGTCAGGGGCCTGCTTGATATTAATTTCATTAGAGCTCTTCCATCATGGCAGAGATAGCTCTTTTTCTTACTAGAATTGACATTTACTCTACACAGGATTTGCTTTCATTGACAGAAGTGCTTCTGCCAAAACTGTTATCTCTGGATTACAGAACGACACACCCATCATGATGGTATTCCACAGGAGGTTCTGACCAAGTAACTCATTTCACAGCAAACAAAGGGCTATGGGCATTTTCTCATGGCATTCAAGAGTCTTACTATTTCCCCAACATTCTGAGGCATGTGGCATATATGAATGGTTTAATGACAACTTGAAGACTCCATGACTGAACCAGGCAAGTGGCGAGTATGTGTAGGGTTGGGCAATGTCTTCCAGAATGGGGCATGTGCTATGCAGCAGTGTCCAATATATGGTGCTCTTTCTCCCACAGTCAGGATCCATGTGTCCAGAATCAAGGAGTAAATTGTAGTGGCTCCACTCAAAAATGCCTTTAGTGATCCATTAACAAAAATTTAACATCCTCTCCTCCTGACCTCAGGCTCTGTGGGTCTAGAGGTCTTAGTGCACTGGGGAAATGCATTCCCAGGGGATACAACAATGACTGTATTGAACTGAGACCTGAGAGTTCCCCACGTCCCTCTGGATATGCCTGCATGGATGTCTCCCTGTG
Source organism: Macaca nemestrina (assembly GCF_043159975.1). Lineage (NCBI taxonomy): Eukaryota > Metazoa > Chordata > Mammalia > Primates > Cercopithecidae > Macaca > Macaca nemestrina. The sequence goes on along the minus strand of NC_092139.1, from coordinate 89,186,549 downwards.
TCTGTCTTTCCGCTTAGACTCTCCATCAACAACTCAAACCCCAGGAAAGAAACAGGACAGCCTGATCCTGCAAGGTGCAAATCCACTCCTGACTGACTCCTCTGCAGAGCCTGCCTGGAGGGCTGGAGGGAAGGGCAGCCTGGGGGGTCTCAGATTGGGTTGAATTGGGCCAATCCTGCTCATGGCTTTGTCCACGGTCTTTGTCCCTCTTCTATTTCACAGAAGAGGATGAAATAGAGAGGGAGGGGTTTATGTCTCACTTCCCCATATGCTTGTGTCACTGTGGGATGATTACTACTGCTGTCTGCTGATTGACAGTAATAGTCAGCCTCATCTTCTGCCTGGGCCCCACTGATGGTCAAGGTAACTGTTGTCCCTGAACTGGAGCTAGAGAATCGCTCAGGGATCCCTGAGGGCCTCTCACTGTCTTTATATATCACCAGCACAGGGGCCTGGCCTGGCTTCTGCTGGAACCACTGAGCATATTTTTTTGCCAGTATTTCTCCAGAGCAGGTGATCCTGGCCGTCTGTCCTGGGGACACTGACACTGAGGGTGGCTGTGTCAGCTCATAGGAGGCCTCAGAGCCTGCAAAGAAGAACAGGAGAGGGGGCTTGAAGATGAAGGACCCATTCCCAGGAGTCCCACCCAGAGGCTGTGTCTGGGCTTTGCTCAGGATTCAGGGTAGGCTCAACTTGGGATCTGTGGGGACTGAGCCTGGGGCAGGGCCAGGGGTCAGCACCTGTGCAGAGAGTGAGAAAGGGGAGCAGAACAGTGGTCCAGGTCATGGTGAGACACCCAGAGCTCTTCCTCCTAGAACCACAGCACAGCTGGGCTCCCCAGGCCGCTCTTATTCCCTCTCAGGCTTTTGGGGCAGTCAGTGTTTAGTGTTTATGCAAATTTACAACTTCTGAGACTCCTGCTGGAGAGATGTCACTCAAACCAGCTGCAGGGGCAGCACAGGCGACAGGAGGAAGAAGCAGGGTCTCAGATTAGAAAATCAGCTGCAGCCTTCAAGCCCTGTGATCACAGTCACCTTTCTGGGAATTGATCTCATGACCACTGTCCCAAACCTCGCTGACCTGGGGTCTGTCTTGGGCCAAGTTCAGCAAAGCCGTGGGCCTTCCAGGAGGTTGGCCATGGGGCTGAGCTGGCCTCTGCTGAGAGATCATGATGACACCTGACTCAGCAGCAGGTGGACCAGGGACCCATCATCTTCCTCCTGCTGGTCCCTCAGACTCAGTCCCCTCTTGTTCATTCCATTTAAATGCTGTGCTGTGTCATCAGGACACTTGCTAATTACTTCAGTAGGAATAGTTGGGTCATTTAAGCAACCACACACCCCTGTGGAGTCAACAGGGCCTCTGGTCTCATTTCAGCCATGGTGCTGCTCCTTCTACATCACTCCTCATTGCCACAAGAGATTTAGCATTGACACCCTCAGCTCAGCCAGAATTTATATATGTTTTTCTCATCAATGTTTTATGAAAACTTGCAAAAAGCAGCAGAAAGCCACGCTGGACTGACAATCTAACTTTAGGCCCCATGGTCTCTGCACAGCACGTGAGCTCCAGAGGGTGGGTGGTCCCTGGTTACTCCAGCCAGGCTCCTGGTCATTGTCCCATCACTGAACATGGACAGCGCCAGTGTCAAGGCTGTGGCCTGAAGCAGGGGAAGAGCCCTGTTCCTCTGGAAAGCATCTCCTGAAGGATGCTCCTGAGGATGCTCCATGCAGGGATCAAAGCCCCAAAATGCTTCACCCCACACACCTGTGACTCCCCTGAGCATAGGAGCTGCCCCCTGAGTCAGAGTCCACCTGGAGCTGGAAGGAGAGGCAGAGGGAGGAGGGGGCCGGTGTATCTGGAAGTGCCCAGGACAGAGGGCACAGCTCCCCAGGACACTGCTGGACAGGGCAGAACAAGGCCCTGAGAGTTACAGGGGGCTCAGGCAGCCATCCTGGGTGAAGGACTCGGGCCCTGGGAGCCCCATGCTCTCACACTGTGCCCCCTCCTAGAGCACCTCGACCTCGGGACGTCTCCCAGAGAATCCTCTTCCTGAGGAAGCTGCCCAAGCTGACACCTGGGCTCAGCCTCTTCTAGCTGCATTTCCCAGGTGAGGCCTTCACTGTGCCAGGCTTCTGTTGGTGTCCTTGGGTGACACTGTAAGAGTCTGACCCTCAGAACGTGGTCAGTATAACCTGAGGGGATAGGATGAACTGTCTTCACTTTCAGTCTGAACACTGACTCTTGGACACCTATTGAACCCCAGGCTGGCCTTCCTCTTTGCCCCAGCTGGGCAGCCCCAGCCTCTCTCCTGACTGCTCCTGGCTACAGCTCTGCTGCCCCCAGCTGGTGGAGGAAACTCAGCCCACGAGATTTCTTCTTCCAGGTGACCCCACAGCACCTGTCGCCTCAGAAGTTGAGGACGAGAGAGTCCAGTCCCATTCTGTGCCAGTGTGACCCAATCTGCCCTGCCCAGCCCAGCACAGAGAGGTCACACCTGCAGTGCAGAGAGGTGGGGCAAGTGCAATTGCTATAAAAGTGTCACAGGGTTGAAATGCCCTTCTCTCATGATTTTGTTCAGTCAGGACTAATTAGAGTGAGTTAACAGAAGCTCTTCTGCAAAGGTTTCGATGTTTAGAGAGACGCGTGTGCCATCCTACAGGGATCCAGGCTTCCTATGCACTTAGGAAGCAAACTGGTGCACCTCCCGCCCAGTAAGAGCAGCTATGATTCAGTGCCATCACCGCATGGTTCTTGCACTGCAACTTAGTTGTGAGCTAACATCACCATCGTCGGCACCATCAATTTCACGTGTACGGTTATTTCATTGCACACGTCTCAGAGCTTGTGCCGGGAGGATTTCTACACTAGTCTAGTCTGTTTTCCTGATGAAACTGGGACTCTCCTGCTTATTCTCAGCTGAGGGCTGCTGTTCCCACCATACGGAAAACAAGCTCTTTTCAGCCCCTTTCTTGGAATCCCTGCAGAGGAAGGACAAGAAGTTCCATGTCTGAAACCCACTGAAGCCCATTGAATGACATCCCCTCATCAGGCTTTAATTAATATGACATTCGTTGCTCTTCTGTCTTTTAATTTGGAATGAAGAAAAGGGCTTCTTCAGCTCAGTATAAGCCTCCTCACTTTGCAGCAGGTAACACTGTGGCCCAAAGAGACTAAGTGGCTCAGGAGAACAGAGAGCAGTGGGGGCAAGTCCAGGAGCTGACCCAGGTGTCTGGATTTCAGAACCTGGGCACTTCGGGGCAGAGCTTAACCAGGGTGGGGAGGAAGGGGGCATCGGGGCCAGGCAGGCTTTAGGGATGTGTCCTGTGAACACACTGACGTCCCCTGTCATAGCCTAGCCATGCTGAGGAGCCCACCTCAGCCTGCAGAAGGTGGGGGATATACCCCAGGGTAGAGCTGGAGAATCTGTGGGAATTGGGGGCTGCTTTGGATGCAGGGCCTGGCCTGGCTCCTGCTGGTTCTCTCTGCACTGTTGCCTGCTCCACTGTCTCCTGAGCAGGTGTGGACAGGTGTCTCATGGCCATCTCTACTGGGGGTAACTGAGTCTTTAGGAAACCACAGAGCCTACAGGTTGAGGAGACTTTGGGGCTCATTTTCAGGGTCCCATCTCCTGAAGCATCACCTGGGCTGAGCTCAGGGTCAGGACTAGGCTTAGGGTCCTGTGGGGGCTTTCCCTGGGGCAGCATCTGTGCAAAGAGTGAGGAGAGGTGGCAGGCGAAGGGTCTAGGCATGGGGAGACATCCTAGAGTTTTGTCTCTAGAGCCCACAGCTGAGCGTGGTTTCCTCAGATCTTCTCCATACTCTCAAAAGTCCCCATGAAAATGCTCCATCCATCACGCTCAACTGGAGAGAACTCAGCAGGCTTCAGTGTGGGCTTCATGGGGCTGGTTCATTGGAATTCTTCTTCTTCTCAAGTCTCATAGGGGAGTGATTGTCTCTGCTTATTTGAACAATCTCAAAGGAATACCGGTATCCCATACCCACGGTTGTCTGTGAAGCTCACAGGGTGGGAAGGTGTCTCCGTGTTGCCAGGGCCCTGGCCATTGTTTTGTCTCAGTCCCCTTCTGCTGCTCTCTCAGGACCAGACAGGTGTGTACATGTGGCCCATCCTGGACAAGGTTCTATATAAGCATAACAATATTTGATGACACTGACTGAGCAGTGACTATGGCCTGTGCCTTGCCTGTTTGTGGGCCTTGCACATATGAACTCATTTAACCCAGAAGCACGTCTGAGGGAGAAGGTAAGTGAGAAAAATAGAAAAGTTTTGAGTCTGGGACATTTGACACCGCCAGCACTCCCTGGCAACACCAACATGCGAATGTACAGACGTGCACACACACTCACACAGCATATGCATTTACACACAGGCACACACCAACTCACAGGCATATGCATTTACACACATGCACACACACAGGCATATGCATTTACACACATGCACACATGGCACTGTTTTGTGTACCGGAGAAAGGGATCACATCTTCCAGCCTGCAGTCCTGTTCTCTGGGCCTGCAATTGCAGGCACCTGAACCGTTCTGAGAGACGTCACCAGAATGTGTCCCAGCAGAACTCCTTTGTGATGGACATTACTCTCCTGCTTGCCTTCCTATAGCTGGCCTTGCTTGTGATGTCCTAGTGCTATGTGAGATGCTCAGTTTTGCAGAAAGAGTCAGGACAATCTGCTCAAGACTGACAATCAGTTTTTGACCTGTGGCCATTACAGTGGGCAGCATGGAGGCCTGACTGGGCAGGCACAGATGGATGGGCATTAAGGCTGGGCTGGTACCACTGAAAGGAAGGGACCCTGGGGACAGACAGCAGGGGAATCCCCTACTGTTTCCTCCAGGTCAGTCAATTGAGCACAAGGGGAAGTCAAATGGGCTCATAGAATACTAAGGCCACAGCTGCAATGACCTAGGCTCAGGATAACCAGGGACTATGGTTGGAGGAGAGAAGCAGATAAGCATAAATTGAATTTAAGAATCATTAGCCATGGAACATCTTTGCCGGTGTTTGGTAAAAAATAGAGCTGATACAGAAAATAGAACAAAAAATAACATCAGTTAAATTGTTTTAAGAACAGAGGATGTCCCTATTATGAAAGATATATTGGAAACAGAAATGGTATAGTCAAAAGAAAATTCATCACATATGTATATTAAACTACTATTTCCAATGTTACCATTAAGCATCCACATTTTGCTGTGCAAATAAAGAGTCTCCTAAGGGTTATACAAAAGTGCGTTATTTTTTCTATTTGATATTGAGGTTCCCCTGTGGGGTGAGGGTGGTCTTGAGTGTAGGAAAGAAAAATATTCCATAGGATGTTTCCTTATTCCTAAAAAATAATTTCATAGGAAAAGGTAGTTCGCAGCATAAACATTTTCCACCAAAAAGGTCCTGTTCTTCTTCTGGCAACTTGGCTTGGGATCTTTATACTTTTAACATCTCAAGCTCTCTTCCTTATGCCATTGTTAAATTCTGTTCTAGAATTTTCACGGAGTATAAAAATACTCAATACATTCAAAACTTAAACTATTTATTTATTTCTTATTCTCAGAACTTGCATGTTCTCTTCTGTTTTTGGCTTCAGTCAAATGCTGATATTAGGACCCTTCTCTCTGAACCTGCCCTGGATATTCTAGCTTTGGTATAAGCTTTGTTGCCCACCTGCCTCTCCCTCACCCTCAGACTTTTGCCTTAGGAGGAGTCTATTCCTGATACATTAAAGCTCTCCCAAAACTCAGAGCAAGCAATGCAGATAAAATTTATGTGACTGTGACACGGGGCTGTCTTGGTCAAACCCATGAGCCCATCAAATAGAGGATGTGAGCATGTTCTTATCCAGTGGAAGACCTCAGCCTAATACAGGAGGTGAAATACAGTGACCCTCACAGAGAGATCCCCACCTAGATTACATGCTGGTGGAATTTTCAATCCTCAGACAAATCTACAAACCAGTGACTGTTCAAACACATCCTGTGACCATCGCTGGCCTGACACTTGATTTTGTATGGTCCAGAGAGATAGTGACTTTTATCATTTTAAATGATTATGTTGTCAATGATGCTATAAGTACCTGAGAATCAACTTTAGGATTGAAAGTTGATTCTTGGACCACAAAGACTAAAATAATTCTTTTCTAAATTTTTTTTATGCTTTTTAATTTAATAGAGATGAGGATTCACTGTATGGCCCAGACTAATCTCAAACTCCTGAGATCAAGCAATTGACCTGTCTAACTCTTCCAAAGTGCTTGGGATTACAGGCGTGAGCCACCGTGCCTGGCCTCAAAGACTAAAATTCTTCTTATCTGGATATTCAAGAAAAAGTTTATGAAATCCTAAAAAAGGAAAAACTACTGAACTGTTTCTGAAAAGGCCCAAACATAAGCAGAACAGGAGACTAAAAAATAAAACTATAGCAAGGTAACATTTTTGAGTCTGGTAGGTTGGCAAAAATTTACACTTTCAACAATGTACTCTGAACAAGTACTTCTGGCTGGCATTGAAAATTGGAAGAACCCCTCTGGAGGGGAATCTGACAACAGTGGGTAAAACTTACAAGCACACATCTTTCTGACACAGCCATTTCACTTTTAGAAATGAATCCTATGCTCATATTCACACAGGAACTCAAAGGAGGCCACATAAGGCTGTTCACTGCACTGTTATTTCTAAGATCAAATTTGTGGCGATAACCATTAGAATGTAGTTGACTAAAATTCTACACACAGTGTGGGAGATGCTGATGCATTTAGGGTGAAGACATTTCTGAAAAAAGCAGTGACTGCAGCAATCAGGCAGCTCCTTGTCACTGTCCCTGCATTTGAAGAGCTAGGAAGAGTTGCACATTCAGGGATCACAGCACACAAGCATCAGGAAGCTGTCCCTGTCCTGGATGAGAAACCACAGGGCAGATTTCCTTTTGGACTTCATGGTGGAAAGGCATGGAGCTGAGAGAGGAGAATTCTCAAGGCCGCGCTGCAGGAAGCCCCTTGCACAGGGTGAGGAAGCATCTTCAGGGCAAGGAGGAAGCCTGAGAGCCCAGGGCAGGTTTTGGTCTCAGTTCCCCATGAACTTGGACCACTGTGGAAAGTGTAGCTGCTTGCATATGAGCTGCAGTAATAATCAGCCTCATCCTCAGCCTGGAGCCCAGAGATGGTCAGGGAGGCCGTGTTGCCAGACTTGGAGCCAGAGAAGCGATCAGAGACCCCTGAGGGCCGCTTACTGACCTCGTAAATCATGAGTTTGGGGGCTTTGCCTGGGTGTTGTTGGTACCAGGAGACACGGTTATAACCACCAATGTCACTGCTGGTTCCAGTGCAGGAGATGGTGACCGACTGTCCAGGAGACCCAGACACTGAGGGAGGCTGAGTCAGGGCAGCCTGAGCCCAGGATCCTGGAAAGAGGGAGAAACACATTCCAGTGAGTCAGTGCTGGGCCCAGGTGAGCCTGAGGAGCAGGAGACCAAGCATCAGCCCAGAGGCCCCTGAAGCCCCTTCCCTGGAGGTGTCACCTGTGCCCTGAGTGAGGAGGGTGAAGAGGAGCAGATCCCAGGCCATGGTGGAGATGTCCCGAGAGTGCCGCCTCCTGAGACCCCAGCACTGCACCTGCCCCAGCCCTGTGTTATCCCCTCTGCCTCAGAGGAGGGCGGGGCCTCCATGCAAATCTGCATCCTGAGCTCCTCTCCTCACCCCACCCTCACCTGGGCCTGAGTTCAGAGACTTCTGCTTCCCTGGACAGTGGGGCTCAGCTGAGGAGATGAAAATCCTTGTTTGTCTATTCTGATGGCAGGAACTTAATTATTTTGTACGTGATTTGCTCAGGAGAGAAAGATCTGCTGAAATCCCTTTCCTGAGTGAGCTCCTGGCCCTCAGGGTCTCTGTTGTGTGGTGACTGTATCTCTGTGACCCTCCAGGCCTGGACACACCGTGCAGAGCCCTCTGCTTGGCACCCACCTCCAGGCTGTCTCTACTGTCAGGAGATGGGACTGCCCATCCTGTGGACCCCTCTGCCAGGGGGCGTTGGTCTCTAATCTCCCCAGCTGCAGCTTCATCCCACCCCCACCCACAAGCTTTGTGCTGAAGCATCTGTCACATTGAATCCCTGGAGCATATCAGCCACCCCAGGCAGTGCACCCACATCCACATGGCACATGTAGGAGGGACTCTGTGGAGGGAACAGGAGCACCGACCAGGGCCGCAATCCTGAGCCTGAGTCCTCTGCCCCCAATCCTACCCTTCCCACTCATGAGCAGGTGACTTGTCCTTCCCAGCCTCTAGTTCTCAGCCTGAGAAATGGGGACCACAGAGTCCACTCTGCACACAGGTGATCTATGGGGATATGAGCCGGCAGGATGAAGGGAAAGTTGTTAACAGGCATTTCTGTGTGCACCAGGGTGGTATTTATTGTGAATGTTTGATTTATTGAAAGATTTGTTTCCATTTTACTGTGATTTATGTGTCAGGTCACAGAAATGCATCTTTCCTCTTTCTTGGTTTCCCCCATCGGAGCACATCCTCAGAGCAACCTAAAGCTGACCTCTCTCAACCCGGCAATGCTGAAGACACACACAGACACTCCATAAATACATTATTGTTTTTTTCCTCAAAATAATTTTAATATCTTTCCTCTTTCCCCATTGCCTATGACAAAATTCTTTTAATGTTTCATATTAAAATAAATATTAATGGATTCAAGTTCCTTTTAAATATAACATACACTATCCTGTCCTCCCATCAGATTCATCTCTGAAACCAGGACAAGTGCACAGAGCGGCTATTTGAGCACAAGGAAAGGAAATGGTACTCAGCAGTTTGGGATGGCCCCTGCAGATGAAATACAAAAGAGTCAGTGTGAGACTCCTGGAATTCCTCAGTGTCCCCGGGCTGGGATCCAGGCAGCCCGAAACTTGAAGGGGCACAAGCCCAAAAAACAAAAAGAGGTCCAGAGAGCCCTCTTATTCAGGATTAAAGATAGGAAAAGAAGCTTATTTGGCTCAAAGTGAAGGCTCAGTCCCCTGCACAAACAGGTGGTTCACCCCTGGGTTCTCATCTCTTATACCAACGCCCCTCCCTGGGTTCACACCGATGTCCTATGGATGGAGACGGGGCTTCCTGCACCAGGTCACTCCACAGCCCCTGTAACCTGAAGGGGTGCAGACCAGCACTGTCCATTCACAATATGATGTGAGAATCATGGGAATCCGAATGTCTAGTCATTGAACTGGAAATACAAGGAGAAGAAGAAATTGGTTAAATAATATACTTTGTTTACCTAGCATATCAAAAATAGTATCACTTTCGTATGTAATCTAAGTACAATTATTTAGGAGACATTTTCTATACCTTGCATGGCTACTGTTGTTATGTTTTGAAGAATCTGTGGAGATTGTGTGGCTGATGGAGATGTGAATGGGTTTCCTGTTGACAAGTGTGGGCTGTGGTGGCTTTTTAAGTGTCAGCTTGGATAGGCTGAAGGAGGGGTGGAAAGAATGATTTTTTGTACAGGGTGTGGAGGGTGGAGGTGGGCAGTGTCCATCCTGCAGCTCCCCCTGTGGGTGCATCTGTGGTCCCTGCATGGGGTGAGGCTGCTCCTCCTGCCCCAGGTTTCTGTGCAGGGAGATGTGACTCCAACTCTCCCTCCGAACCCAGAGCACCTGGTGAGTCAGGCTCCCTTTGCATTCCATACAAATGCAAGAAACACTCAGATCTCATTTGGCATGTGGATACTCACAATGCTAATTTAGGAATAAACGGGTAAGGTTTCCAGTGTACAGTGGCCTCCTGAGGTCCCGCATGGCCCATGTTGGGGATGGCTGGTGATCTTAATTTGGGTTCCCTGGAAGCAGACTCTGAGAAGGGGAATTGCATTCACAGAAGATGTGAAAGGAGGTGAGGGAGGCAACACTGGGCAGAAGGAGACCCCGACCGACAGTGAGGTCTCATTATTTCCTTCAGGGAGCTGTAGAGCTGGGCAGATTTTGAGGTCCTCCTATATTGAGGCAGAGTCTTGAGATGTGGGCCTCAGGTAGTCATGAAACCTAACCTCACTGAGGAAGGGCATAAACCCGGAGGAGGCAGTTTTCTGAACTGAGCCACACTTCCCAGTGAAGACACAGCTCTCAGCTGCCACAAGCTCCCAGCAGTGCTGGGTGGCTGAGCTCAGAAGAAAGAATCTGTGCAGATTCCATGGTGTCCACTCCACTGGTTTTTCTGTAGAGAATGACACGACTTAAGCTGTGCAGTTCTGGGGACTGATCCAGGATATTCAGGCCAATGACTGGCTTGTCATGACCTGTGGAAATCCAGAGACCAGCTGAGGGATGTCTACCTCAGTCTGATGATTCAACCAGATCCCATTTCCCTAAGTCACAGCTGAGTCCCCAAACCCCAATACATCCCGGTCAGCTAAGTCCTAAATCCACTCTTGATGCCCCCTCTTCAGAGTCTGCCTGGAGGGCTGGAGGGTCTCAGATCCAGATGAACTGGGCCAGCCCTGCTCATGAATTTGTCCACAGTCTTCCTGGCTAGAGGAAATGTCCCATCCTGGTCATTTCATCTAAATGATGGATTGTTTCATTAGGACACTTGTCACCTATTTCAGTGAGAATAGTTGAGTCATGTAAGGAACCGCTCACCCATGTGGAGTCATCAGGACATCTGGTCTCATTTCGCCCATGGTACTGATCCTTCTAGGCCATCCCCTTCCCCACAGTGGACCAGCTATTGCCATCCTCAGCTCTGCCATTGTTTATCTATCTTTCCCATGAAATCTTTATGTAAATTGGTAAAAAGCACCAGGGTTCTCCATCCAATGTGGTTTTCTGGTGCTTTCTCAAGTTTACATGAAATACTGATGGGAAATCCAACTTGAAGCCCCATGGTCTCTGTGAGAATCCCAGGGACACAGTCTTTGCACAGGGTGTGGGCTCCATAGTGTGGTGGTCCCTGGTCCCTGCAATGAGGTGTATCCTGTCAATGAGCCAAAGACCACCTGGTGGCCAGAGCTGTGGCCTGAGGCAGGTGAGAATCCCCTTCCCTGTGGAGATCATCTCCTCAAGGAGGCTGCAGATGTCCCATCCAGGAACCAGGGTCCTGAATGCGCCACCCCAGCCCCCTGAGACTCCCCTGAGCACAGGAGCTGCCCCCTGAGCCAGAGTATGCCTGGAACTGGAAGGAAAGGCGGAGGGAGAAGGGGTGGGGGAGTCTTTTGAAGTGCCCAGGACTGAGGACTCAGCTCCTCAAAATGTTGCTGAAAAGAGAGGGACAAGACACTGCCTGAGATTGGCAGGAGGCTCAGGCAGCCATCCTGGGTGAAGGACTCTGGCCCTGGGATCTCCATCTTCTCACACTGTGTCCCACTCCTAGAGCACCCCAACCTTGGGGGAATCCCAGCACTGTAGGAGCTGCCTAGGCTGACACCGGGCCCAGTTGCCTTGGCTGCATTTCCCAAGTGAGGCCCTCATGTTCCCTTCTCCTGTCAGTGTCCTGGGTGAACACTGCATAAATCTAGCACTCAGGATGGGGTTACTGCAGCTCAAGGGGATAGGATGCACTTTACTGGGCTTCCATACTGAGGACTGATCCTTGGACTCCTCTTGAGCCTTCAGGGTTGGCCTCCTTCTTAGGCTCCTCCTGGGCAGCCCCAGACTCTCTTCTGACTGTAACTCTGCTGCCCCCTGCTGGTCAAGAAAAGGGAACCCATAAGCTTCCCTCCTCCAGGTGACCCCAGAACACCTGACACCTGGGAGGCTGAAAACTATGGGGTCCAGCCTCAGTCTGTGCCATATGCGAACCCTTCTGGTTCAGCACAGAGAGGTGGCATATATGGTTGCAGGGAGGTGCATGTGCAATTCTAGTAACTGAGTCTCAGGTTGAAATACTCTTCTCTGTTCCATGGTTTTTGACCACAGAATGGAGAGTGCAGGATAAACTGTAGCTCTTCTGTGAAAAACCTAAGTCCAGTGAAATGCGGTTCTCCCCACATGTATTCCTCCTTCCCATGTATACTGAACACAAGATTGATTTTCACACCCCAATAAGAACAGCTGCACTGTAACTGGAGCACCTGATGTTTCTATCAGTAAACCTCAGCTGTGTGCCTGAACCATCATCACCATCATTGTCATGGTATTTTTTCTATTAATCGTAAGATCAAGAAGATTAAGGTAGAAAATTGTGACCGTAAGTAGGTGGAACCTTTCTGTGTTCAATCCACACACGAGAAACTCTATAGCATTCCCTAGGACTGTAGTTTTATCAGCATGGTTTCATTTTTCCTTATAAACTTAAATATTTATCAAAAAGTTAACATTTCAGATATTAAAATTGATACCTTTCTTCATAAGATTTTGATCATTTTTTACGTATTTGATGTGAAACTCTGCTTCTTATTGCTAGAAGGCCTTTCCTTCTCTATAGGAATAATCAAAATGTGTTTTAATCAAGTTTAGACCCCTGTTGGATCACAGGCCCCAAGTGGATTCCTAGGCCCCAGGTGCACATCAGGCGCAGGTGTACAAGCAGGCCCTGGGTGGGCTTACCTGTGTACAGGTAAGGAGCTGACCTGGGGGGAGGGTGAGCAGCCAGCAGCCCAGTGGGTTCTGAGTAGATCTTATGGAAGGAAGGAGGCAAGGATATGGAAGCTTAAAGAAGTGACTTCACTTCCTTGGCGACAGACCCTCAAAGAACTTAGAACTCTGGTAACCAGGCACCCACATCCTAGGGACAGCCCCGCAGCCCGCTCCCTTGGTGGGAGATGATCAGGAGAGCAAGATGTTCTCGTGCTGCCTCCCCACATCTTGAGGCTCCTGCTTCAGGAGGGCCCGGAGTGAGAGCCTTTTCTCACAATGCCCACGCAGGCTCATTCCTCATCCCAGGCACCTGTGGCTGAAGGCACCCCCAGGTATGACAGGGAAGGCTCTACGAGGCCAGACCTCACCAATGTTCCCATCTGGACCACATCTGTGCATTGCCCTTGGCCAGTTGGAGCCTCTGGAGTTCCACCAGACACAGGCACATGGTGAGGTGGCCAGTAGTTTCTTCAGGGACAGAACTGGAGCTAGAGGCAGCACCAGAGCCCTCCTGCCCCTGCCCTGGTCCTGTGGAGGACCAGCCCATTAACGAGCTGCCTGACTTCATGGCACCCACTCTAGCCACTGGCCTCAGCCCTGGAGCTGAAAGCATGGCTTGAGCAAGAGGTGGAAGAGAGGGGGTGGCCAGCACAGCCCCAGCCAGCAGCTGCTACTCTGCTCTCAGTACTGGGTACTGTGGGAGCCATGGAGGCAGACACCCGGGTGTGTGGCCTGGGCTCCTCTGCCTCACTGGAGAGAGGCTTCTCTCATTTGGCAGAGCTGCAGCCCTGGAGCTTAGGGGCCTGCTGCTGCTGCTGCTGCTACTGCTGCTGCTGGTGTTGTCTGCCTGCCTGCAAGAGGCGCTGGAGAGCAGGAAAAGAAGCCTGGGAGGAGGGGTTCCAGCAGCTCCTCCTGTTCCCAGAGGCGGATTCTTCCTCCAGGCTTGGAGGTCTGTGCTGAACTGGGCTTCTCGGCTGTTTGCCCCTGAGGTACTGCCCAGGACAGGCTCTTCTTGGCAGGTGTGCAGGGGTGAGGAGGCTAGGGGTCATCTCCAAAGGGTATAGAAACCAAAGCTTTGAAACTCAGGACTTGTACCCCAAAAACACCATACCACGCCACCACCTGCCCTAGAATTTATTCGGTGTTAGAATTACAAGTTTCTACAATGACATTTAAATGAAGTTTGACTTATGTTTCTTACCTTTGCTTTCTTACTAACTTTTGTATCATTCATTTTCTGGTATTTTCTTCTATACCATAACACTAGACTATGCACAACACTGTCTGACTTCTCCATTTGGATATCGGTTAGGAATGTCAAAAGTAGTAAGTCCACACGGAGCCACTGACACTCCTCAAACTTACTCTTCCCCATTCTGTTTAATGGCACCTCCCATTTAATAGTTTCTCAGCTCAATATTCTTGGCGTCCCCTTTTAATTCTCTCTGTCATTGCAGCTCTGTCATTGTCTCTCTGTACCTGTCTGGTTCTCATTCTCTCTTTCTCTTTTTTTCTCTCTCTCTATAACACACACACACACACACACACACACACACACACATGCACACACACACACAGACACACACACACAGACACACACATTTTCAGATCTGACATGTGGGAATATCCTGCCAGCTTTAACTCTAAAGTGAAGTCATTCCAGATGGTATCTGCAAATTCACCTTCCCACCCTCACCACTTGCTGACTATAGTACTTCCCTCACAAGGCCAAAGCTCCACTGCAGAGATTTCTTGAGGAAATAATGAGAACTATTACACATTGTTATTTCAGGCACCCTCAAAACACAGGCTAGTGCTCTATGCCTAGCATGTCCCAGGAAAGAATAAGAAAGAATAAGAAATGGTGCATGTATGGGATGGTCTTTGACAAGGGGGACCAGGACAGGTCCCTTACACTTCACTCTCTCCTTTTCCTTTGAGCTTTTCCACATCAGCCAAATAGGTTAGGGACAGTAGAAGCCCCCTCAGGCTGGGCCTGGCCACCTGCTCTGGCCTCAGAATGCAGCCTGGCCTGACAGCTTGGCTGCAACTTCATGACCAACCCAGAGCCAGAACCACAAAACTAAGCTGCTCTCAATTCCAGATGCACCGAAGTGACAAGATCACAAACACGTGTTCTCTTAATATGCTAACTATTAGGAAGCAATTTTTATTCAAAAGTACACAATAAATACAGTTTAGCCTTTTGAAATACATTTTCTTGTGGATATTTCAGGTACAAAACATGTTGATATAGTATACACATATACTAAAGTTTTTACTTTGTTTTTCATAAAATCCATTTAATCAAAGTTTATGAAGCCTAAGCTATATATATATTCATGGCTATGTTTACCAATTGACTCATAAAATTTAAATATTGGATGCAGATAATGTCTCAGTATTTATTAAATGAATTTTCACCTTTAGTAGATTAATAAAGATTTCAGCTACAGAAGTATTGAAGCCCATGGAAATTAGAAATTCTTGATATCAACGAGGAAGAAGGAATGGACTCAGGTTGACTCTTCCCTGTGGAACCATTTTGGAAACTCCCATTCTATAGAGAGATGATCCACTTTTATGCAGTTCCCAGGACAGGGCCTCAGCGATGTGAGACAGGGGGATTTTGAGGGAACACTGAGTCTGTCACTCAAAATCTCTCTAGCTCAGCAACCTGAGGTATTGAGGCAAAAAGGAGGAGCAGAAAAAAAAAGGTCAGGTGCAGTGGTTCACGCCTGTAATCCCACCCTTTTGGGAGGCCGAGTCAGGTGAATCACCTGAGGTCAGGAGTTCAAGCCCAGCCTGGCCAACATAATGAAACCCAGTCTCTACTAAATATACAAAAATTAGCCAAGCGTGGTGGTGTAGACCTGTAATCCCAGCTACTCAGGAGGCTGAGGCAGGGAGAATTGCTTGAACCTGAGAGGCTGGTGTTGCAGTGAGCTGAGATCGTGCCACTCCAGCCTGGGCAACAGTGAGACACTGTCTCAAAAAAAAAAAAAAAAAAAAAAAGAAAGGAAAAGAAAAACAACAGCTTCTTCTTGTTCTTAATCCCTCAAAAACATGTTCAGATCTTCTCACAGTGGTCATCACTGCTTCAGAACAGAGATGCAGAGGAGTAGCCCAGCCAGGAGAGTCATCTTCTCCAGAGCATGGTGGACACAGGGTTGAGTAAGATGCAATTTTGGGAAACTCCCTGTAATGACTTCTGTCCAGGTTGTTCTGCACAGTGTCGGATATGGGGATGCATTTAGGGCAAGAACATCTCTTAAAACAGCAGCGAATGCATTAGTCAGGCAGCTCCTTTTCACTGTGTGCCTGCATTTGAAGAGCTGGAAATAGTTGTGCATTCAAGGATCAAAACACACAAGCAACGGGAAGCTGTCCCTGTCATGAATGACAAACCACAGAGCACGTTTCCTTTTGGACTTCATTGTGAGAAAGGAGAGGAGCTGAGAGAGGGGAAGTCTCAAGGCGGTGCTGCAAGAACCCCCTTGCACAGGGTGAGGAAATATCTTCAGAACAAGGGAGAGCCTGAGAGCCCAGGGCAAGTTTGGGTCTCAATTCCCCATGAACTTGGACCACTGTGGAAAGTGCCACCTCTCCTATGTGAGCTGCAGTAATAATCAGCCTCATCCTCAGCCTGGAACCCACAGACGGTCATGGAGGCTGTGTTGCTAGACTTGGAGCCAGAGAAGCCATCAGGGACCCTCGAGGCCTGAATACTGACACCATAATCATGGGTCTGAGAACTGTGTCACCCAGTGTTTTGGGGTCAAGAGCAGAAAGGCTTTGCAGCAGGTGCAGGCAGGGGAGTGAGTGTCCTGCTATTGGGCCAGAGAAACTAGTAGAGTCTACCATAATAGAGGAACTGGACATAGGAACTGAAACTTTGTGCTTAAGACAAGGCTTCAGTGGAGAATCCTACTGTAGACCCATGGGATTTAGCAACAAGTCTATGTCATGTGCAATAGAGAATTATTTCCTTTTGAAAACAACCTCTTTTATGTTCGGGGCTTTGTTACATCGAGAACCACATGAGACAACAGTGACCACGCAGCCAGACATGTCAGATCCCCTCAGTCATGAGCTCAGGCAGGGCAAGAAATGATCTATAGTGAGATGGATGGGGCACAGGTAGGATGGAGCAGGAGCAGAGCCCAAGGGCACTGTATTCCTCACAAGCAGGTTCTTCTCTCTGTTGTTCCAGTGCCTCTTCCTGGGTTCACACTTCCATCGTCTGGTGGAGATGGGGCTTCCGGCACCAGCTTACTCAACAGCACCTGTCACCTGAAAGAGTCCTGACCAGCTGTGTCCCATAACGGTATGACACGATCCTCCTGTGACCCCTAGTGTCTAGTCACCACATTAAATATAAAAAGATGAGACAAATAAAATAAAAATAAATATGGCTAAATAGTATATTTTATTTATGTCAGTAAATCAAAATACTATCATTTTCACATGCAGTATGTGTGATTGCTTCTGGGGTCCTCCTTTTCAGTTTACTGAACTGATCTCTACAATAGTTGAATGATCCTGGAAGATGAATTTGGATTTGTACAGATCCAGACAGGCAATAGTGGCATTTGCAGTATCTGTGCCAGATGGGGATCTCCTGGAACAGAATGCTATGGTTGCAGGTGCACAGTTACATCATTGAAGCAGATACTGAGGTCTTGTCTATTCCCCTCAGAGAATAGGATCAGAATCAATGTGCATTCACGTGGGATGGGCAACCGTATACATTCACACTTTTTCTGCCGTGCATCATTATTTCTCCCTTCCCTGTCATGATATCACCCATTGTTTTCTGTGCCCAGAGCAGGGGTGCTCTGCAACAGGTGCAGGCAGGGTTGTGAGTGTCTGGCTGTTGGGGCCAGAGAATCCAGCAGACTCTACCATGGGAATTAAAACCTCCTGTACGTGCTCAGTCAGGACAATAAATGATCCACATTGAGATGGAGGTGGCACACGTAGAATGGAGCAGGAGCATTGCTCAAGAGCACTGTCTTCCACATAAGCAATTTCTCCTCTCTGTTGTTCCAGTGCCTCTTCCTGGGTTCACAGTTCCATTGTCTGGTGGAGATGGGGCTTCCTGCACCAGGTTACTCAACAGCACCTGTCACCTGAAATACTCCTGACCAGCTCTGTCCCATAATGGTATGATACAATCCTCCTGTGACGCATGGTGTCGTCACCACATTAAATATAAAAAGATAAGAAAAATAAATATGGCTAAATAGTATATTTTATTCTTGTCAATAAAGCAAAATACTACCATTTTCACAAGTTATCAACATGAAATTATTGATGAGAGAAATTACATAGGTTTTCATGGCTATTGTTATTGTAATTTTTCTGGAGATCAATGATTTGGGGACTGTGTAGTTGATGGGGATGTGAATGGGTTTTCTTCTGTTGACCAAGGTGGACTGCAGTGGCTTTTGATGTGACAAGTGAGCTATGTCTTACCTAGTTCATCACATCTACATATCTCGTTGGGATGGTAGAAAGGAGCGACATTTGCAGAAGATGTGGCAGCTCACCCTCTGGGTCCATCTGTGGTCCCTGAGTGGGGTGAGGCTGCTCTGCCTGCCCCGGGGTTCCCTGCAGAGAGATCTGACTCCAGCTCTCCCTCAACCCAGAGCACCTGGCAAGTCAGGCTCCCTTTTCAAAATTCCATAAAAATTCAAGGAACCATCAGATTGGGCATTTCATCATTTACTCTGAAAATTTAGAACAGAAGCCAGAGTGTTCAGTGTATAGTGGCCTCCTCAGGTCCCTGATGGCCCATGTAGAGGCATTTGGCCATCTTAGATGGGGTTCACTGGAAGCCGGCTCTGAGATGGAGATTTCCACGCACAGAAGATTTAGAAGGGAGTGAGGGAGGCAACACTGGGCAGAAGGAGACCCTGACTCTTGACGGGGTTGCCTCTGAGGCCTCAGGCATCCACACAGGGAGCTCTGGTGCTGGGAGGCCCTTCATTCAGTGGCATCTTAAATTGAGGCAGGGACTTGAGACCTTGGTTGATGAAACCGAACCCGTCTGAGGAGGGACATAGACTTGAGGCAGCTTTCTGCAAACAACAGCACTTCCCAGTGAGGGTGCAGCTCTGAGCTGCTGGGCTTCTCAGCAGTGCCAGGTGGGTCACATGGAAGAGGGGATCTGGGCAGACTTCACAGTGTCCCCTCCTCTGGTTTGCTCTGTTGGGAATCACAGGCTGCCACACAGCCCGGGGGCCAGGACCTCAGCAGAGCTGGGCAGCAGTTGTGGGGCCTGATCCAGACAACAGGTCTAAGGTTGGCCTCATGCCTACCATATGACCATGCAGGGGCGGGACAGCGGACAGAGGTTGCATCTGTCTGTCTTTCCACCCAGACCCTCATTCTCTAACTCACACAACAGCCCCAAGTCACCAGATGATTCTAGCGCTTCCAGGCCATGTCTCTGCCTGATGTACACTCTGTAGAGACTCCTGGAGGCGGCTGGAGGGAAGGGCAGGCCGAAAGGCTCAGATCCAGGTGAACTGGACCAGATTCACTCATGGGTTTATCCACAGGCCTCCCGGGGCTGGAGGAAGAGGGTGACAGAGGCTGGGAGGGTGTTTTTGTCCCACTTCCCCATCTGCCTGTGCCACTGTGGCGTATTACTACTACTGTCCCACACCTGACAGTAATAGTCAGCCTCATCCCCGGCCTCGACCCTGCTGATGGTCAGGGTGGCGGTGTTCCCTGAGTTGGAGCCAGAGAATCGCTCAGGGATCCCTGAGGGCCGTTTGCTATCAGCATAGATGACCAGCACAGGGCCCTGCGCTGGCTTCTGCTGGTACCACTGCACATTTTTACTTCCAATGTTGTCTCCCCCACAGGTGATCCTGGCCGTCTGTCCTGAGGCCGCTGACACCGAGGGTGGCTGAGTCAGCTCATAGGAGGTCGCAGAGCCTGCAAAGGTTAAAAGAGAGAGAGAGAGAGGGATTGGCTTGCAGGTGAAAGATCCGTCTTATGAAATCCCTTGCCATGCTGTCCGGACAAGCTCCAGAGAGTCTGTGAACCCTCAGGGTATCCCCTGCGATCAGCCCCAGTGCCAGTGGCCCATGGACTTTCCTGTTGCGTGGAGCCTTTGAACGGAAAACCCACTACTCTCTCCTGGCAGGTGCAGCCGCTCAGGCTCTCACAAGCCTTTGAGCAGAGTGTGCAGGGAGTTCAGCCCCAACAGCCCCCACCCTGCAGCAGGGTCATGAGCATCCTGCCCACCACAGGCAGGGCCCTCCTAGCTAAGAGTCAAGGCCACGCTGGACACAGAGCCCTTGGTCTGGGCAGGTTGGTGAGACCCTGGGGGGAGCACCTGTGCAGTGAGCGAGGAGGCCAAGGAGGAGAAGGGTCCAGGCCATGGCTGAGGCACCGTCAATGCTGCCTCCTGAGGCCCAGACAGGGCAGGTGCCTCCCAGGCTTCTCTTATCCTCTTACTGGAGAGAGTGGCCCATGATGCAAATCAGCAGAGTCAGCGGCTGCTGCTGGAGGAGATCTGTGGTTTCCTGAGAAGGGCTCAGCCCAAAAGGAAACAGAGAGAGGAGGTGTGGCCCCTGTTTACCCACCCCCTCAGCCCATGCGATTTTCCTTCACCCACTGATCCCATGGTCTGGGCTCACATCTTTAACCACGTTGTGCCCAGCCTTGCTCCTTGGCTGGGTTGGTCGTGGAAACGCTCAGAGGTGACTTTCTCTCTATTATCTAGGGGATATAAAGTCCTTCCTATGGGATTAAGGTTGGCGGTGTTTCAAGAGGTTGTTAGAGGCACGGGGCGATGGGGGAATTGTCTGGGGTCCACTGTCCTTTCCTCCATTCCATCCTGTTCAGGAGGGAGGTGATTCGCTGTTTTCTGCTTCTCTAGTAATATCCTGGTCGTAAATATTTTATGTCAGATATGAGATGTCTGGTAGAGGCCTAAATGCATTTTAAGTCACATTCCAGAGCCCAATGCAGGGACCCTCTTCATTCTCACTCATGTCCAAGACACATCCAGAGCCCAATGCAAGGATCCTTTTCATCTCCGTCAGGGGACAGCACAAGCCTTGGACAGGTGCAGACCCCACTCCAGGGCACAGCTCTTCTGTGCCAGAGGAGAATGCAATCCTTGGTTGCCAAAGGCACATAGAGTTTTGGAAGATCCATGGGACGCGGTACGTTTCTGCCTTGGCTGTGAGTTTGTGCCAGGTCATATGTGCTGTGCCTCAGTATCCCCAGGGTGCTGTCAGGACCAGGGATAGATCAGGAGGTGAAGGAAATTTTTGCTTCATGAGAGAATGAGAGGGGGCTGCAAACTCCAAGACCCAGGAAATGAATGTTTATTATAACTAAGTTGTCTTCAGTTGCTGGGAAAATGTATCAATAGATAAAAACTTAAGTCAACAAAAGATTAATGAGTAAGCATTTTGTGCCTCATAAGGAAATCCAGAAATGTGAATTGGCAGGTGCCCCAGGACAGAGTTGGGCAAGACCGGGAACAGTGGATGTTGAGGGGTGGCCAGGGAAGGAGAAACCGCCGTGTCTGCAGGATAGGGGCTTCCAGAGCAAGGGCAGGGATGTGGGACACGTGTGAATACAGGATGGGATGGTATGTGTGAGAGTGAGATGGGATCCAGGGCGATGGGAAGAGGCAAAGTGCCTGAATGTGTGTCAGAAAAATAGGGATCATCTCCAAGAGTCAGATCTGAGAACCAGGAAGTCAGAAGAATTTAAATATAGGTGTCAAGGACAAATACTCTAAGAAAAGAAGAACTTCTTTCCCTCCGGATCCCAGTTCATGGTCACTGACCCTCCCTGCATGTCAGCATCCCCTAAATGCTAGGCCCACCCATCCCCAGTGTTTCTGCCTGGTTACTCTCTGCTGCCCCCTGGTGGCCACTCTACGCTGGCTGCTGGAGGCTCAGGGGCCTCCTGGGTCCAGGTGTAGCTTCAGAATCTGCTGCTCAAGTCCCTGATTTCTTCATTCATGGACTGCTGACCTCACGGAAGAAATTCCTCTTCTCTGTGAGGCCCCTTCCTGCCTCAAGACATGGCATAAGGCTCTCAAGATTCCTGATGGAAATACAAACACTACATGTAGTAGTGGAGGTTTCAGGTTCTTCCTGAGGCTCCCTGCGTGTCTCTCTGGGTGATGGGTGGTCCTGAAGGGGGACTGAGGCTTGGTACTGAGGGATGCAGGACTCACCGGTGGCTTTGACTGGTTCTGGATACAAACAGAAGGCCAGCGTGGGTTGCTGGTGACTCCTGCAATAAAATAGAGACAGAAGCTCATTCATCCAAGAAATATTCCCCCTAGCCCACTCTGTCCTGGTAAGACAGCTTTTTAGGAATTCAGCATGAGGAAGACACAGTCCTTGCTCTGAGGAGTTTCCTGTCCTATTCCTGGGTCAATGCAGTAGCCA
Organism: Macaca nemestrina; assembly: GCF_043159975.1. Classification (NCBI taxonomy): domain Eukaryota; kingdom Metazoa; phylum Chordata; class Mammalia; order Primates; family Cercopithecidae; genus Macaca; species Macaca nemestrina. The sequence continues at coordinate 89,164,515 of NC_092139.1, read as the reverse complement.
GTGCGTGGGTCCAGACCAGGTCCCAGCCCCTCCCTAGTTCACCTGGCCCTGAAGACACTCAGGGGAGTTGGTCCTGGTCACTCTCCTGTACCTGGTGCCCACCAGTCAGCCCTGTGGGGACCCCCCTGCTGCCTGTGTGTCTGGTCCTGGGCCAGCTTTCTGGGGTCCTATTGGGTCACCCAGCCCTGCTCTCCCTGAAGTTCTAGAGCTTTGCTGACCCAGGAGCAGAGAATTCAGGGAGTGCACTTGACAAGGAAAGGAAGGGCCTGTGAGAGGGAGTGACAATGTCAAGGCCACTGGGGAAGGAAGAAAGAAGAGCAGGACCAAGGAAGTCCTAGGCCCACAGTGATGAGCTCTTCTGAGTGTCCTGGGACCTGTCTGAACTTGGTAAGGGGACATGGGAAAATCCTGAGCCAAATTTTTGGGGCCCTGATGCAAACAGCTTCTCCTCGTCAGTTCCTCCAGCTGCCTGTGGGGAGTGCAGCTCTACCTGGACATGGAGCCAGTCAGGGCCTGGGTGGGCAGCCAGCTCCCTGCACTCATTGGCTGATTAGAAGACTCAAAGTAAGTTATTCCAGGTTTTAATCAAATATAGGCCTTTTAATGATCTTTTTACCTGACACATTTTTAATATAACGTTTAAGGATTAGGGATCCCCCTATAAAAATGATCTATCTATGTTAATATTTTATTAGCTTAGTTAAAAAGTTGTAGATATATTAATACAATGCTATTTCTCAGTGCTTTTTTGAGCAGAGTGTCATTGTCCTTTCTGTTTTTCCCATTTCCATAAGGTATGGGACTGAATACAAGCCATGAGCAGGACTGTGTCTCACAAGCACACTGCCCTCCCCCATCATGGTCTGGCCATTCTGAGAAGCCCACTTCAGCCTGTAGAAGGTGGGGGCTGTACCCCAGGTTAGAGCTGGAGCATCTGTGGGGATTGAGGGCTGATTTGGATGCGGGACCTGGCCTGGCTCCTGCTGGTTCTCTCTGCATTGTTGCCTGCTGCAGTCTCTCCTGAGAAGGTGGTGGACAGGTATCTCATGCCCACCTCTCCTGGGGGCAGCTGAGTCTGTAGGAGACCACAGAACCTGTGGGTTGAGGAGACTTTGAGGCTCATTCTCAGAGACCCATCTCCTGGAGCATCACCTGGGCTTAGGGTCCTGTGGGGACATATCCTGGGGGCAGCATCTGTGCAAAGAGTAAGCAGAGGTAACAGGTCACGGTCACAGGTCATGGGGAGATGTCCCAGAGCTTTGACTCTGGAAACCATAGCTGACCTGTTTTCCTCAGGCCTTCTCCACACTCTCAAAGGTCCCCACAAAAATGCTTCCTCTATCACGCTGGACTGGAGAGAGCTCGGAGGCTCCAGTGTGGGAGTCACGGGTTTGGTTCATGTGGGATTATTCTTCTCATATCTCATAGGGGAGGGATTATTTGAACAATATTAAAGGAATTACAAGAATCCCATACCCACGGTTGTCTGTGAAGCTCACAGGGTGGGAAGGTGTCTCCGTGTTGCTAGGGCCCTGGCCATTGTGGTGTCTCAGTCCCCCTTCTGCTGCTGTGTCAGGAGCAGACCTGGGTGTACATGTGGCCCATCCTGGACAAGGTTCTATATAAGCATAACAATATCTGATGACACTGACTCAGCAGTGACTATGGCCTGTGCCTTGCCTGTTTGTGGGCCTTGCCCACATGAACTCATTTAACCCAGAAGCACGTCTGAGGGAGAAGGTAAGTGAGAAAAATAGAAAAGTTTTGAGTCTGGGACATTTGACACTGCCAGCACTCCCTGGCAACTCCAACATGCACGTGTACACACACTCACACACAGCATATGCATTTACACACAGGCACACACACCAACAGACAGGCATATGCATTTACACACATGCACACACACACACAGGCATTTGCATTACACACATGCACACACACACACATAGGCATTTGCATTTACACACATGCACACACACAGGCATATGCATTTACTCACATGCACACATGGCACTGCTTTGTGTACATGAGAAAGGGAGCACATCTTCCAGCCTGCAGTCCTGTTCTCTGGGCCTGCAATTGCAGAGACCTGAACCATTCTGAGAGACATCAGCAGAATGTGTTCCAGCAGAACTACTTAGTTTTGTCCAGGCTCTCTGATGGACATTACTCTCCTGCTTGCCTTCCTACAGCTGGCCTTGCTTGTGATGTCCTGGTGCTGAGTGAGATGCTCAGTTTTGCAGAAAGAGTCGGGCAATCTGCTCAAGACTGACAATCAGTTTTTGACCTGTGGCCATTACAGTGGGCTGCATGGAGGCCTGACTGAGCAGGCACAGATGGATGGGCATTAGGGCTGGGCTGGTGCCACTGAAAGGAACGGACCCTGGGGACAGAGAGCAGGGGAACCCCCTACTGTTTCCTCCAGGTCAGTCAATTGAGCACAAGGGGGAGTCAAATAGGCTCATAGAATGCAAAGGCCACAGCTGCACTAACCTGGGCTCAGGATAACCAGGAACTATGGTTGGAGGGGAGAAGCAGATAAGCTCTCTGCTTATCTGAGGCCCTGGTCATAGAGGGATGGCCAAGGACTCTAGGGCCAGAAGATAATAAACACCCTTCAAATGAGCTCAGCTCTTTTCCTTCCCCACTGACTCTCCACTGCCTTGTCCATGACATTGATTCTGAGACTCCTCCCTTACCTCTCTAGTAGATTTCACCTTGGAACAGTTTCTGAGACATTGTGAGAGTTGGCAGGAGAATGTCCCAGGATGCTCGCCTCCACTCCCAGGCCTTCATTTTAAATTATTAAAGTCTCTCTTTTCTTAACCCTCTGAAACCCTCTGCACTGCCTTCCCTCCATCCCCATTCCAGGCCCAATTGTCATGAGTGATGTCGGGAATAATTGCTGCCAACTCAGGAGCAGCTGGGGTGTGTCAGACCGTATGTTATGCACTTTACAAACATGATTAAGTGACATCCCTGCAGCCTCAATAGTGAAGAATGACTATGAATTCTTGTCTAACTTCTTTTCTCAGAGATTTTTTACCTCTCATAAGGATAGTTTTCTGAGAGATTAAATGCCTTGCTGACACCCACACAGCTGGAGGTAACAGAAGTGTGCTTCAAGGATAAACCTGGCTGCCCCTCAAAGCCAAGCTCCTGAGGGCTGCATTATTCAGACGACCCCTTGCAGTAAGGATGTGCCACTATCTGTGACACATAAACTGTGGGGTGGGGGATTGCACAGAAACAGAAGCCTTATGTGTGGGGGATTCTCCAGGGTGATTCATCCTGAGGGTTTAAAGGATAACAGCTTTAGGGGGTTTCACCTCCTCTCTCCTGTTGTCATCTGGGTGTTCAGAAATGTCAACTTTCCCACTTTGTTTGCTGAGATTGGAAGAGAAGAGCGAGTCAGCATCAGAGACATCTGTGAGTTACATTTGGGAAGATCACATCTGTCCACTCTTGAAATAATTTAAATAATCTAAATATCCATAAGTTGAATTTAATAATCATTAGCCATGGCATATTTTTGCCAGTGTTTGGGAAAAACAAGCTGATACAGAAAATAGAACAAAATATAACACAAGTTAAATTGTTTTAAGAATAGAGTATGTCCTTATTAAGAAAGATAAATTGCAGACAGAAATGGTATAGTCAAAAGAAAATTCATCACATATGCATATTAAACTACTATTTCCCATGTTACCATTAAGCATCCTCATTTTGCTGTGCAAATAAAGAGTCTCCTAATGGTTATACAAAAGTGCATTATTTTTTCTATTTGATATTGAGATTCCCTTGTGAGGTGAGGGTGGTCTTGAGTGTAGAAAAAAAGAATGTTCCATGGGATGTTTCCTTATTCCTAAAAAATAATTTTATAGGAAAAGGTAATTTGCAGCATAAACATACTTCCATCAAAAAGTCCTGTTCTTCTTCTGGCAACTTGGCTTGGGATCTTTATACTTTTAACATCTCAAGCTCTCTTCCTTATCCCATTGTTAAATTCTGTTCTAGAATTTTCATGCAGTATAACAATATTCAATATATTCAAAACTTAAACTATTTATTTACTTACTTGTTATTCTCAGAACTTGCATGTTCTCTTCTTCTTTTGGCTTCAGTCAAATGCTGATATTAGGACCCTTCTCTCTGAGCCTGCCCTGGATGTTCCAGCTTTGGTACAAGCTTTCTTGCCCACCTGCCCATCCCTCTCCCTCAGACTTTTGCCTTAGGAGGAGTCTATTCCTGATACATTAAAGCTCTCCCAAAACTCAGAGCAAGCAATGCAGATAAAAGTTATGTGACTGTGACACGGGGCTCTCTTGGGCAAACCCATGAGCCCATCAAATATGATGTGAGCACGTTCTTATCCAGTGGAAGACCTCAGCCTAATACAGGAGGTGAAATACAGTGACCCTCACAGAGAGATCCCCACCTAGATCATATGCTGGTGGAATTTTCAACCCTCAGATAAACCTACAAACTAGGGGCTGTTCAACCACATCCTATGGCCATCCCTGGCCTTGTTTTTGTGTGGCCCAGAGTTGACCGTTTTTTTTTTAAATCATTTTAAATGGTTACATTGTAAATAATGCTACACATACCTACTTTGTGGTTCAAAGTTGATTCTTGAACCACAAAGACTAAAATAATTGTTTTTTACATTTATTTTTATGTTTTTTATTTTAATAGAGATGAGGGTTCACTGTGTGGCCTAGACTAATCTCAAACTCCTGATATCAATCAATTCACCCGTCGTTTTATTCCAAAGTGCTGGGATTACAGGCGTGAGCAACAGTGCCTGCCCACAAAGACTCAAATTCTTCTTATCTGGATATTTAAGAAAAAGTTGACCAAATCTTAAAAAGGAAAATGTACCGAACTATTTGTGAAAGGGCCCACACTTAAGCAGAAGAGGAGACTCAAAAGTAAAACTATAACAAGGTACCATTTTTCAGTCTGATAGCTTGGCAAAAATTTACACTTTCAACAATGTACTCTGAACAAGTACTTCCGGCTGGCATTGTAAATTGGAAGAACCCCTCTGGAGGGGAATCTGACAACAGTGGGTGAAAATTAGAAACACACATCTTTCTGACGCAGCCATTTCACTTTCAGAAATGAATCCTATGGTCATATTCACACAGGAACTCAAAGGAGGCTGTATACGGATGTTCGCTGCACTGTTATTTAAGATCAAAGTTGTGGCGATAACCATTAGAATGTAGTTGGCTAAAATTCTACACACAGTGTGGGAGATGGTGATGTGTTTAGGTTGAAGACATCCCTGAAAAAAGCAGTGACTGCAGCAATCAGGCAGCTCCTTGTCCCTGTCCCTGCATTTGAAGAGCTAGGAAGAGTTGCACATTCAGGGACCACAGCACACAAGCAACAGGAAGCTTTCCCTGTGCTGGATGAGAAACCACAGAGCAGGTTTCCTTTCAGATTCACAGTGGAAAGGGAAGGAGCTGAGAGAGGAGAATTCTCAAGGCCGCACTGCAGGAAGCCACTTGCACTGGGTGAGGAAGCATCTTCAGAGCAAAAAGGAAGCCTGAGAACCCAGGGCAGGTTTTGGTCTCAGTTCCTCATGAAATTGGACCACTGTGGAAAGTGCTTCCACTCCTATATGAGCAGCAGTAATAAATAGCCTCGTCCTCAGCCTGGAGTCCAGAGATGGTCAGGGAGGTTGTGCTGCCAGACTTGAAGCCAGAGAAGCGATCAGAGACCCCTGAGGGTCGATTACTGACACGGTAAATCAGGAGTCTGGGGTCTGTGCCTGGGTGCTGCTGGTACCAGGAGACGTCACTATAACTAGCAATGCCACTGCTGGTTCCAGCGCAGGAGATGGTGACCGACTGTCCAAGAGACTTGGACACTGAGGGAGGCTGAGTCAGGGCAGCCTGAGCCCAGGATCCTGGAAAGAGGGAGAAACACACTCTAGTGAGTCAGTGCTGGGCCCAGGTGAGCCTGAGGAGCAGGAGACCGAGGATCAGCCCAGAGGCCCCTGTAGCCCCTTCCCTGGATGACTCGCCTGTGCCTTGAGTGAGGAGGGTGAGGAGGAGCAGAGCCCAGGCAATGGTGGAGACTTCCCAACAGCACTGTCTCCTGAGACCCCAGCACTGAGCCTGACCCAGCCCTGTCTTATCCCCTCTGCCTCAGAGGAGGGCGGGGCCTCCATGCAAATCTGCCCCCTGAGCTCCTCTCCTCACCCCACCCTCACCTGGGCCTGGGCTCAGAGGCTTCTGCTTCCCTGGACAGTGGGGCTCAGCTGAGGAGATCAAAGTCCCTGTTTGTCTATTCTGATGGCAGGAACTTACTTTTATTGTACCTGATTTCCTCAGGAGAGAAAGATCTGCTGAAATCCCTTTCCTGAGTGAGCTCCTGGCCCTCAGTGTCTCTGCTGTGAGGTGCCTGTGTCTTTGTGACCCTCCAGGCCCGGACACACCCTGCAGTGCCCTCTGCTTGGCAGCCACCTCCAGGCTGTCTCTACTGTCAGGAAATGGGGCTGCCCATCCTGTGGACCCCTCTGCCAGGGGGTGTTGGTCTCTGGTCTCCCCAGCTGCAGGCTTTGTGCTGAAGCATCTGCCACATTGAATCCCTGGAGCAAATCAGCCGCCACAGGCAGTGCACCCACATCCACACGGGCACATGTGGGAGGGACCTGTGGAGGGAACACTGAGGACTGACCAGGGCCACAGTCCTGAGCCCGAGTCCACTACTCTCAATCCTGTCCTTCCCACCCACGAGCAGGCCGCTTGTTCTTCCCACTCTCTGGTTCTCAGCCTGAGAAATGGCGACCACAGAGTCCACTCTGCACACAGGTGATCCATGGGGATATGAGCCGGCAGGACGAAGGGAAAGTTGTTAACAGGCATTTCTGTGTGCACCACAGTGATATTTTTGTGAATGTTTGATTTATTGGAAGATTTGTTTCCATTTTACTGTGATTTACGTGTCAGGTCACAGAGATGCATCTTTCCTGCTTTTTTGCTTTTTCCCATCAGATCACTTCCTCAGGGCAACCTAAAGCTGACCTCTCTCAACCCTGCAACACTGAAGACACACACACATCCAATAAATACATTTTTGCTTTTTTCCTCAAAAGGATTTTATTATCTTTTCCTGTTTCCCCATTGCTTATGACAACATTCTTTTAATGTTTCATATTAAAATAAAGATTAATGGATTCAGGTTCCATTTAAATATTATAACATACACTATCCCGTCTTGCCACCTAGATTCATGTCTGAAACCACAACAAGTACATGGAGCAGCTATTTGAGCACCAGGACAGGAAATGGTACGCTGCAGTTTGGGATGGCCCCAGCAGATGAAACACAACAGTCAGTGTGAGACTCCTGGATTTCCTCAGTGTCCCCTGGTTGGGATCCAGACAGCCTGAAACTTCAAGGGGCAAAAACTTGAAAACAAAAAGAGGACCAGAGAGCCATCTTGTTCAGGATTGAAGATAGGAAAGCAAATTATTTGGCTCAAAGTGAAGGCTCAGTCTCCTGCACAAACAGGTGGTTCACCCCTGGGTTCTCATCTCTCTTGCACCAGCGCCTCTCCCTGGGTTCACACCAATGACTTATGGATGGAGACGGGGCTTCCTGCACCAGGTCACTCCACAGCCCCTGTATCCTAAAGGGGTGCAGACCAGCCCTGTCCATTCACAATATGATGTGAGCCTCATGGGAAACCGGATGTCTAGTCATCGCATTAGAAATACAAAGAGAAGAAGAAAATGAGTTAAATAATTTACTTTATTTACCTAGCATATCAAAAATAGTGTCACCTTCATATGTAATTAAGTACAATTATTTGAGACATCTTATATACACTTTGCATGGCTATTGCTATTATGTTTTGAAGAATCTGTGGAGATTGTGTGACTGATGGAGATGTGAATGGGTTTCCTGTTGACAAGCGTGGGCTGTGGTGGCTTTTTAAGTGTCAACTTGGATAGGCTGAAGGAGGGGTGGAAAGAATGATTTTTTGCCCAGGGTGTGGAGGGTGGAGGTGGGCAGTGTCCATCCTGCAGCTCCCCCTCTGGGTACATCTGTGGTCCCTGCATGGGGTGAGGCTGCTCCTCCTGCCCTGGGTTTCTCTGTGGGGGGATCTGACTCCAACTCTCCCTCAGAACCCAGAGCACCTGGTGAGTCAGGCTCCCTTTGCATTCCATACAAATGCAAGAAACACTCTGATCTCATTGGGCATCTGGATACTCACAATGCTAATTTAGGAATAAACGGGCGCTTTCTAGTGTACAGTACTTCCTGAGGTCCCGCATGGCCCATGTTGGGGATGGCTGGTGATCTTAATTTGGGTTCCCCGGAAGCAGACTCTGAGAAGGGGAATTGCATGCACAGAGGGTGTGAAAGGAGGTGAGGGAGGCAACACTGGGCAGAAGGAGACCCTGACGCACATTGAGGCCTCAGTGTTTCCTCCAGGGAGCTGTGGAGCTGGGAGGATTTTCAGCTCCTCCTATATGGAGGCAGAGCCAAGAACTTGGCCTCAGGTAGTCATGAAACCTAACCTCGCTGAGGAAGGACATAAACCCGGAGGAGGCAGTTTTCTGCGCTGAACCACACTTCCCAGTGAAGACACAGCTCTCAGCTGCCACAAGCTCCCAGCAGTGCTGGGTGGCTGAGCTCAGAGATTGTTGCTGAACAAAGAGGGACAAGACCCTGAGAGGGGCAGGAGGCTCAGGCAGCAATACTAGGTGAAGGGCTCGGGCCCTTGGAAATCCTTTTTCCTCACACTGTGCCCTCCTCCTAGAGCACCTCGACCTCGGGGCGTCTCCCAGGGAATCCCAGCCCTGTGGGAGCTGCCCAGGCTGACACCAGGGCCCAGGCACCTCCAGCTGCATTTCCCAGGTGAGGCCCCTCACTGTTCCCTGACTCCTGTCAGTTGGGTGATGCTGTGTGAATGTAGCACTGAGGACAGGTTTACTGCAGCCTGAGGGGATAGGATGCACTTTACTGGGCTTCCAGACCCAGGACTGATCCTCAAACACCTGTTGAGCCTTCAGGGCTGGCCTCCCTCTTAGGCTCCTCCTGGGCAGCCCCAGACTAACTTCTGACTGCAGCTCTGCTGCCCCCTGCTGGTGAAGAAGACGGAACCCAGGAGCTTCCCTCCTCCAGGTGACCACAAAACACCTGACACCTGGGAAGATGAAAACTATGGAGTCCAGCCTCAGTCTGTGCCATATGTGAACCCTTCTGGCTCAGCACAGGGAGGTGGCATATATGGTTGTGGGGAGGTGGGGCAGGTGCATTTATGGTAACTGAGTCTCAGGTTGAAATGCTCGTCTCTGTTCCATGGTTTTTGATCACAGAATGGAGAGTGAAGGATGAACTGTAGCTCTTCTGGGAAAAAAACTTAGTCCAGTGAAATGCAGTTCTCCCCACATGTACTCCTGCTTCCCATGTATACTGAACACAAGATTGATTTTCACACCCCAATAAGAACGGCTACACTGTAACTGGAGCACCTGATGTTTCTGTCACTAAACTTCGGTTGTGTGCCTGAACCATCATCACCATCATTGTCATGGTATTTTTTCTATTAATCGTAAGAAGAAGAAGATTAAGGTAGAAAATCATGACCATAAGTAGGTGGGACATTTCCGTGTTCAATCCACAAACGAGAAACTCTATAGCATTCCCTGCAACTTTGGTTTAATCTTCATGGTTTTATTTTTCCTTATAAACTTAAATATTTATCAAAAGTTAACATTTCAGTGATTAAAATTGATACTTTTCTTCCATAAGATTTTGATCATTTTTGCATATTTCATGTGACACTGTGCTTCTTATTGCTACAAGGCCTTCTCTCCCCTATAGGAATAATCAAAATGTGTTTTAATCAAGTTTAGACCCCTGTTGGATCACAGGCCCCAAGTGGATTCCTAGGCCCCAGGTGCACATCAGGCGCAGGTGTACAAGCAGGCCCTGGGTGGGCTTACCTGTGTACAGGTAAGGAGCTGACCTGGGGGGAGGGTGAGCAGCCAGCAGCCCAGAGAGTTCTCAGTAGGTTTTATGGAAGGAAGGAGTCAAGGATACTGAACCTTAAAGAAGTGAGTTCACTTCCTTGGTGACAGACCCCATTGGAACTTAGAACTCTGGTAACCAGGCACCCACATCATAGGGACAGCCCCGCAGCCAGCTCCCTTGGTGGGAGATGCTCAGGAGAGCATGAAATTCTCATGCTGCGGCCCCACATCTTGAGGCTCCTCCTTAAGGAGGGCCCAGAGTGAGAGCCTTTTCCCACCATGCTGACACTGGCTCATTCCTCACCCCAGGCGCCTCTGGCCAAAGGTGCTCCCAGGTACCACAGGGCAGCCCAGGGCAAGTCCTGCCAGGCCAGGCCTCACATATTATCCTGTCAGGGCCACATCTGTGCATTGTCCTTGGCCAGCTGGAGCCTCTGGACTTCCTCTAGGCACAGGCACATGGTGAGGTGGCCTGTAGTCTTGGAGACTTTCTGGGAGCAATGTTTTCTGGTTGGAATTCCTTTCATTTAGTGCGGTTGTTTCCATGTGTGGAAATTCCAGTGGAAAGTGACTGACATTGGGAACTCTTTCTTCTTTTTCAGCTCCTGCTCAGTGTGCAGCAATACAGGACCTTCCAGCACCATCTGATGAGCCAGTGCCAGCACTAGGGGAAGAGCCCCTTCAGGGACAGAACTGGAGCTAGAGGCAGCTCCCCTCCTGCCCTTGCCTGGTCCTGCCAAGGACCAGCCCATTAAGGAGCTGCCTGACATCATGGCACCTGCTCTAGCCACTGGCCTCACCCCTGTAGCTGAAAGCACGGCTAAAGCAAGAGGTGGAAGAGAGGGGGTGGCCAGCACAGCTCCAGCCAGCAGCTGCCATTCTACTCTCAGTACTGGGCACTGTGGGAGGCATGGAGGCAGAGACCCGGGTATGTGGCCTGGGCTCCTCTGCCTCACTGGAGAGAGGCGTCTGTCGTTTAGCAGAGCTGCGGTCCTGCAGCTGAGGTGCCTGCTGCTGCTGCTGCCGCTGGAGTTGTTTGCCTGCCTGCAAGAGACACTGGAGAGCAGGAAAAGAAGCCCTGGAGGAGGGGTTCCAGCAGCTCCTCCTGCTACCAGAGGTCGCTTCTTCCTCCAGGCATGGAGGTCTGTGCTGAACTGGGCTTCTGGGCTGTTTGCCCCTGAGGTGCCGCTCAGGACAGGCTCTTCTTGACAGCTGGGCAGGGGTGAGGAGGGTAGGGGGCATCTCCAAAGGGTATAGAAATCGAAGCTTTGAAACTCAGCATTTGTGCCCCAGAGTCGCCATGCCATGCCACCACCTGCCCTAGAATGTATTCAGTGTTAGAATTACAAGTTTCTACAATGAGATTTAAATAAAGTTTGACTTTTTGAAACTTCATATCTCCTTTAACTCCCTAATGTTGTCAGTTGGTGTTTTTGAGGCTATCCTGAAAACCTCTGATCTTTGTGTCTCTTTGCTGTGTTGCTTGTGTGATGGAATTACCATCTAATCAACTGTTACTGGAAATCTTTCAGGTATGGCTTTTAGAAGACATTGGCCTACTTTTCCTTGTTCTTACTCTCTGGTTTATTGTGGAAAGATGGATCGTGTAGGTTCATTCCTCTAGCAGATCAATCACATTTTGCCAGCAAAGATTTGGCATCAGAGTTTCCAGAAATTATGAGTACAAGTTGATATGTTGGTACTTTAGCTAATCTGGGTGCCAAAACAGAATGACATAGACTAGGTACCAGAGAAACAAATTTATTTCTCATTGTTCTGGAGAAGGTAAAATCCAAGGTCAAATGGTCAGCAGGTTTTGTGTCTGGTGACAGTTTGCTTTCTGGTTCATAGACTGTCATCTTTGTACTGTGTCTTCACATGATAGAAGGGATAAGGGAGCTCTCAGCAGTCCCTTTGATAGGAACACTGACCCCATTCATATGGTCTCTGCCTTCATGATTGAATCGCCTTGCAAGGCCTCACCTCTAAATCCCATCAAATAGGGAGTTAGATTTTAACACATGAATTTGAGGGGACCATAAAATTTGGTCTATAGCATCAGGTCACCCTGAGCCCTTTGCACTCACAGGAAATCTCTAATATTCTTTAAGTATTTGCTGGTCCCCTCTGGGTTTAGAGAAATCTTTAATTGCAGCTCTTGATTCAGCTCGGTCCAAGCTTAAATTCTACATTTGCCCACATAACCTGTTCATGAGACAGAGGGAACTTTAGTGGCAACTGACCATTTGGAGTTTTAGGAGAATCCATGGGGGAGGCCTTGGGAATTGGATGAGCAGAAGTGGAGGGGGGAAGGAGGAAAGTGCAGAAGGATATAGAGCAGAATGTGAAAGCAGAAGAGGACCTCTGGATATAAGAGTCAACTAGAGGGCAAGCAAGGTAATTTTCTTTGCATTATAAACTTGGATCCCATATCACGTCAACATCACCTGAAGAATACATTTTTTCAATGCATATTCCTGGGTTCTGGAAATTTTGATTTCATAAATCTGGAGTTATGCCAATTTATCTGTATTTATCATAAGAATTTTGGAGAATTCTGATGAAATTAGACAACAAAGTGGAGCTTGACAACCACTGGTTTAGAATGTATATCTGGAAGACGTTTGATTATATAAAATAATCACATAAAACTGAGGAGGAATTGTTTTTTAAAAGTGCTTGCATATAATTCAACTATTCCTGCATATGAAGTTTGACCACACATTTGGTCTCTACAATACTAAGGTTGGGAACGTGCAGATTATCTTTCAAAAATCAGGTAAACAGAGGAAAGGAGTTGGAGAGAAAAGACAATTGACAATTGTCTGGTAAGAAGAGAAGAGAAGTGAAGGGGAAGGAAGTAGCATATTTTTTGTACATTATTCAATGTCATCTAAATTATAAGCTCAAACGGTGTTTGTAAGAAAGCCAATAATGCAAGTTTTCAGAGTGTAGAGAGTGTAGTGCCAACACTGATTTGCTGGGAATGAGAAGTGTACTCTGTCTTGCTGTGTATTGTTGAACAGGCTCAAAAAAAAAAAAAAAAAAAAAGAGTCCTTCTTTAAGAAGTGTGTGTTTTCAGAACTGGAAAAAACTGCTTTAAAGTTCATATGGAACCAAAAAACAGCCCGCATTGCCAAGACAATCCTAAGCCAAAAGAACAAAGCCGGAGGCATCACGCTACCTGACTTCATACTATACTACAAGGCTACAGTAACCAAAACAGCATGATACTGGTATCAAAACAGAGATATAGACCAACGGAACAGAACAGAGCCCTCAGAAATAATACCACACATCTACATCCATCTGATCTTTGATAAACCTGACAAAAACAAAAAATGGGGAAAGGATTCCCTATTTAATAAATGGTTCTGGGAAAATTGGCTAGCCATAAGTAGAAAGCTGAAATTGGATGATTTCCTTACTCCTTATATGAAAATCAATTCAAGATGGATTAAAGACTTAAATGTTAGACCTAAAACCATAAAAATCCTAGAAGGAAACCTAGGTAATACCATTCAAGACATAGGCATGGAAAAGGACTTCATGTCTGAAACACCAAAAGCAACGGCAACAAAAGCAAAAATTGACAAATGGGATCTAATTAAACTAAAGAGCTTCTGCACAGCAAAAGAAACTACCATCAGAGTCAACAGGCAACATACAGAATGGGAGAGAATTTTTTGCAATCTACTCATCTGACAAAGGGCTAATATCCAGAATCTACAAAGAACTCAAACAAATGTACAAGAAATAAACAAACAACCTCATCAAAAAGTGGGCAAAGGATATGAACAGACACTTCTCAAAAGAAGACATTCATACTGCCAACAGAAACACGAAAAAATGCTCATCATCACTCGCCATCAGAGAAATGCAAATCAAAACCACAATGAGATACCATCTCACACCAGTTAGAGTGTCAATCAATAAAAACGCAGGAAACAGCAGGTGCTGGAGAGGATGTGGAGAAATAGGAACACTTTGACACTGTTGGTGGGACTGTAAACTAGTTCAACCATTGTGGAAAACAGTGTGGCAATTCCTCAAGGATCTAGAACTAGAAATACCATTTGACCCAGCCATCCCATTACTGGGCATATACCCAAAGGATTATAAATCATACTACTATAAAGACACATGCACACGTATGTTTATTGTGACACTATTCACAATAGCAAAGACTTGGAATCAACCCAAATGTCCATCAGTGACAGACTGGATTAAGAAAATGTGGCGCATATACACCATGGAATACTGTGCAGCCATAAAAAGTGATGAGTTCGTGTCCTCTGTAGGAACATGGATGCAGTTGGAAACCATCATTCTCAGCAAACTATCGCAAGAACAGAAAACCAAACACCGCATGTTCTAACTCATAGGTAGGAATTGAACAATGAGATCACTTGGACACAGGAAGGGGAACATCACACACTGGGGCCTTTTGTGGGGAGGGGGAAGGGGGAGGGATAGCATTAGGAGATATACCTAATGTAAATGATGAGTTAATGGGTGCAGCACACCAACATGGCACATGTATACATATGTAACAAACGTGCACGTTGTGCACATGTACCCTAGAACTTAAAGTATAATTTAAAAAAACCAGAAAACAAAAACAAACAAAAAAGAAGTATGTGTTTTATTGGTGCTGAATTATTTTATCTCATACCTAGTTGAAAGTGAAAGGACTATAAAGTGCTTAGGTTGAACACAAAGTCCTCTGCTATCAGTAACATCTTCAGGAGCCGTATTAGAGGAGGGATGGGTGGCAGTCATGTAGTGGATGGCTCTTCGCTTATGTGTTAAACCAAATAGTATGGTATATATTTTATTAAGAAATCTGTTAAAATGAAGTAAAACTCAGGTACCTGTTCTTAAAGGGCACCCTATTTGCTGTGGCAGCAAGAACAAAAGGCTTAAGTACCAAAAATGTACGTTAACTACAAACATTTTCATATAAACAAAACAATGTGAGCATCTATATATGACAGTAACACCTACGCCCAAAATATTTTTAACTGAGATTGAAATCATTTTCTACATAACAAATGTTATCACTGTATTCTGAGATCATATATTATTTGTGTATAGACACTATAAATATTAACTTATTTAAGTTATTCATTATATCTTCAACAAATCTCTGGAATCTACAAAATGCTGGTTTCGGCACTGAACGTAGAATTGAGATAAAATATAATACTTTTTCTTAGTGGTTGATTAAAACTACAATATGGATATATTAGATAGAGTTTGTACTATTGAAAACAAGCAGAGACTGGCTTGCTAATAAAAATAATCAGGAGGCCGGGCGCGGTGGCTCAAGCCTGTAATCCCAGCACTTTGGGAGGCCGAGGCGGGTGGATCACGAGGTCAGGAGATCGAGACTATCCTGGCTAACATGGTGAAACCCCGTCTCTACTAAAAATACAAAAAACTAGCCGGGCGTGGTGGCGGGCGCCTGTAGTCTCAGCTACTTGGGAGGCTGAGGCGGGAGAATGGCGTGAACCCGGGAGGCGGAGCTTGCAGTGAGCCGAGATCACGCCACTGCACTCCAGCCTGGGAGACACAGCGAGACTCCGTCTCAAAAAAAAAAAAATAAAATAAAAAAATAAAAAAATAAAAATAATCAGGAAACCCGGTGTGATTATTTTCAATAATAATAAATATTTTAATACAAGACTCTTGATTTTTCTCATAAAATATATTACAATATGGAATTTCTGGTGTCTGGTATCTGAAAATTTAAGTACAACGGGAATGGTGAGTTTTCCAGAGACATTTTACCAGCTTCCTTGCTCATCGGTAACTCAATAAGATATTACGTGGAACCACATCCTCTCCAGCAACCTCTAGTGTCAGTCTTTGTAGAGTGTGTCCATTAAACGGGTGTGGGTTTTGCAGGCGATTATTCTGTTATTGAAAGATAACAGGATACCCAGCTTTAAAAAGCGAGGCATGCAGAGGCACAAGTTTAGAGTGTGTCCCAACCCCTGAATTAAAACTAATCCGATTTGTGCCTCCACTGTTCAATAAAAATTGTCCTTAAGAATCCAGAGACCAGGCATTCCTTTGAGAAACCACTCTGATATGGTTTCTCCCCTACTCACTCCAAGAAATTTGCTCTTATCAAAGCGCAAACGATATCTATATTGTGAAATGATGAATTGAAGCATAATTCCTCAGCCTTTGTCTTAATTTATGGATCAGTAGCATTGAACGCAGTTGTTCTCTCCCTCCCTCCTTTTTTCAAAGCTTTCTTTGAGAGAATTCCAGAACACTTAACCTACTTTCCCCTGGACATTTTTAATAATTACCCCGAGTACTTTTTTGCTGGTTTCTTCTCATCTTTATCACTTTTTTTTTTGAGACAAAGTTTTGCTCTTGTTTCCCAGGCTGGAGTGCAGTGGCACAATCTCAGCTCACTACAATCTCCATCTCCTGGGTTCAAGCGATTCTCCTGCCTCAGTCTCCTGAGTAGCTGGGATTACAGGCATGAGCCACCACACTTGGCTAATTTTGTATTTTTAGTAGAGATGGAGTTTCTCCATATTGGTCAGGCTGGTCTCGAACTCCCGACCTTAGGTGATCTGCCTGCCTCGGCCACCCAAAGTGCTGGGATTCCAGGCGTGAACCACTGTGCCCGGCCTACTACTTTTTGGGTGTTAGATAACCACTAGATTCAGGACTTCGACTTATGTTTCTTATCGTTGCTTTCTTACTAATTTTTGTGTTATTCATTTCCTGATATTCTCTTTGATGCGGTAACACTAGACTACGCACAACACTGTCTGACTTCTCCATTTGGATGTCAGTTAGGAATCTCAAAATTAATAAGTCCACATGGAGCCACTGACATTCCCCGAAACTGCTCTTCCCCATTCTGTTTAATGGCACCTCCCATTTAATAGTTTCTCAGCTCAATATTCTTGGTGTCCCCTTTTAATTCTCTCTGTCACTGCAGCTTTGTCACTGTCTCTCTGTACCTGTCTGGTTCTCATTCTCTCTCTCTTGCTCTTTCTATCTCTCTCTATCACACACACATGCACGCACACACTTTTGGATCTAACATGTATGAAAATCCTGCCAGCTTTACCTTTAAGGTGAAGTCATTCCAGATGGTATCTGCAAATTCGCCTTCCCACCCTCACCACTTGCTGACTATAGTACTTCCCTCACAAGACCAAAGCTCTACTGCAGAGATTTCTTGAGGAAATAATGAGAAATATTACACATTCTTTTTTCAGAGGCCCTCAAAATGCAGGACAGCCATGCTCTAAAAGAATTTAAGCTTCTATCATTGCCCTATGTTTCAATCCAGTCTCCACACAGCAAGCACAATATGCAATTCGAGTTCCAAGTCATATCACAACACTCCTGTTTTAAAGTCCCTGATCAATTACTTCTTTTCTTCCTCATTAGAATTTAAACTTAACGAAGTTGGGCAACTTTGTATATTTTACCACTGACCTATCTTCAGAGCTGGAGGTCACTTGGTGCAAGATAAATGATCAGCAAATATTTTCAAACAGCAGAATCAGTTTTATTATTAGAGTACACATTGAGACTTCAAAATCGAGAAAATAGATTTGTCAAGAGAATTCTGTTTTGATTTTGTTATCCCTTGATTAGATGATCTGTCTTAGTATAAATTTCAGTGTGGGAAGCTGTAAGCATTTTCTAAATTTTAAAATAAAAGGCAAGGAATTTAAACATCTGCTCCTTTTACTTAAGGAATAAAAAAAATGTGTATCTTTTGAAATACACTTTATATATATATACACAATCTAAATTTGCTTTTCTGTCTTTTACCCTGAATACTTTGTAAAGGTACTCATGTCCTCATTTTAAAAAATCCACTTTGATAATCACATTTTAAAAGATATATGCATCTTAAGAATATCTTGGTGTTCCACTGAACAACTTGCCAAATAATACATTAGCGGCACAACTGCCTCATAATTCTTTAATTTGTTTGATTAAATTTATAAATTTCCTACTCTCAACTCATAATTTCGTTCACACGTAATACATCCTACTTGACCTCTATGGGGTGTTCATACCATATATTTACTGTTGAAAATGGTTTTGATATCTGAACAATTTATAATTGTATTGCTGGTTAGACTGTTCTGTAGAATCCCTTTTCATTTTGGTTTTGTTGCTTATTGATTACAGAGTGGCTCTGCTACTGTAAAGCTTGAAATGTTTTCTTTCTTTTTTTCTTTCCCCTTCCTTCCTTCCTTCCTTCCTTCCTTCCTTCCTTCCTTCCTTCCTTCCTTCCTTCCTTCCTTCCCTCCCTCCCTCCCTCCCTCCCTCCCTCCCTCCCTCCCTCCCTCCCTCCTTCCTTCCTTCCGTTTCTTTCTTTCTTTCTACAGGTTTTGCTCTGTCGCCCAGGCTGGAATGCAGTGGTGCTACCAGAACTCACTTCAATTATTTTTTAAACAGAAATGTATCTAACTTAGATGAATCAAATTTCTTTTCAATGTAACCAACATTTCTTTCAAGTGGCAAATTAAATATTTACCATGTTTTAGCCTCGATAGTTTACCTTCTGCAGCCTCAACTTCTCTGGCTCCAGCAATCCTCCCATCTCAGTCTCTCAAGCAGATGGGACTACAGGCGGTGCCACCATGCCTGGCCAATTTTGGTAACTGTAGAGATGGGGTTTCATCATGTTGCCCAGGCTGGTCTTGAGCTCCTGGGATCAGGCGAAACTCCCAGCTTGTCCTCCCAAAGTGCTGGGGTTATAGACGTGAGCCACTATGCCCAACCAAGAGGTTGAAACATTTTCTAAATTTGAAAACAAAGTGCCTGTCATTTAAATACCTATTCCTTAAAATTTGGAAGACATGTTAATACCATATAAACCTAGAGCCTGCATTTTTAGATTAGTAACCTGTAGATGTTTTTCATTCCTTCTATAGTTAAAACGATAAATATTTTGTATTCAGATAATTCTTGATAACAGATGGTGAATATTTAATTTTTCACTTAAAAGAAATGTGGTTACTTTGAAAAGACATTTGGTTAAGGTAAGTCAGATAAATTTCTGTTTAAAAAATAATCTAAGAAAAATAATGCTCAAAGAGCAGCGGTCACGGCATTTATCCCAGAGAGAGGAACTTGATCTTGTTCTGCCTGTGATAACAAAAGTGTATGGATCAAGATTATTCTATAGGATCATAGATTACAAGATAGCATAAAATTTTTGTTTTCAGAATGAATGATATGATTATTATTCCTCAATAATTACCAAATACCAAATAATGCTTACTTTGTACCAGACACCATCCAAAGCAGTTTACATACATTATGACATTCCATTCTCAAAACAGTTAAGAGGGAATGGTACTATTACATCTCTATTTTCATAAATGAGACACACCACTCATACATGTTGAAGTCTGAAGTTGAACCCGACAAAGGGTGTGTGCGCCAGCACGGAGCCAGAAGTGGAGGCTCATGTCACAGACAGTGGAGCCCTCTTCCCCGCTAGGGCTGTCTCTCATGCAGACTGCAGTCTTGACTCTGTCTTCATTCAGCAGCAGTGGCTACAGAAGGGTCTGGGGGTGGGAGCACTGGACATTCCATGAAGGAGCTGGATTAAAAGAACCAGTCAGCCCCACCAATCTGGTAACTATTTGGTCTTCCTAGGATCTTCCTGAAGGCTGTAGAACTTTGGTGGCCCATATGGTAGCCACTAGCCACATGTGATTGTTAAGCAATTGCAATGTGACTAGTCCAAATGGAGACGTGCTGGAAGCAGAAATTACACATTGGGTTATGAAAAAATGCAAAATGTATCATTTGTAGTTTTTATATTAAGGATATGCTAAAATAGTAATATTCTAGGTATATTGGGTTGAATAAAATATATTATTTAAATAGTTTTATTGAGATATAATGCACCATTTAAGATGTATACTCCCTTATATTTTTAGCCTATTTACAGAGTTATGCATCCATCATCACAATCAAGTTTAGAACATCTTCATTACAAGAAGAAACCCCGCAACCTTAGCTACCACTTCCCGATCCTCTCATCTCCCTGACCCCTTCTGCTAGGCAACCACTAATCTGCTTTCTGACTCCACGGATTTGTCTACTCTGGAGATTTCATGTGAATGGAATCACAAAATATGTGATACATTGTGCCTGGTTTCTTTCACTTAGCATAATGTTTTCAAGGTTCATCCATGTTGTAGCGTGTATCAGTACTTCATTCCTTTTTATTGTGTATAATATTCTGTTGCGTGGATACATACCATGTTTTATTTATTCATTCATTATCAATGTTGATGGGTATTTTTTTTCCACCCTTTAACTTTTATGAATAATGTTGCTATAAACATTACTGCATAGGTTTTTGGGTGGACACATGTATTCAGTTCTTTTGGGTATAGACTCAGGAGTGGAATTGCTGGGTCACAGGGTCACTATGATTAACCATTTGAGGAACTGCCAGACTTTTTATTTTAAAAATGAAGACAATTTTTGGTACATGTATTAAATGTAAGAGAATGAACAAGCAGCTTAAAAAATGAACTTTTCATGCTCACTTTTGGGGGATATTATGGGATACAAATGAGTGCAGAGAGCAGTGTGAGGAATACAATTCTCATCCTGGCTTAGTGTTGACAGAACCTCACAGTCTCTGATCAATCCCTGTAAGTGGTATGGTTAGGGCAATATATAATATAAAATGTGTTCTCATTTAGTGAGAATTGAAATAAAAAAAAAAACTACTAACCTCAACACTGAATGATTGGTTCATCATTTGATAGACCCTGTGACTATAACATATACAATTGTGTTATCATTCTATAAAGTTTATCATTTGTGACATTTAAAACCAGAATAATTTCAAATTTGAAGTGAAATAAGTCCTTTAGAGAAATACATTTCAAGATACAACCCCCTATCTATCTATATCTGTATCATCTATGATATAGGCCATCTTTGTATTGCAAAAAGCAAGAACATTCTTCTAGGTCTTCTAAATTTTGTAGCATCACACAGACTTTGACACAATGGTGATACATACAGATAGATGTTAATATTATTTGGAAAACAGTTTCATTTCTAGTATGATGAACAAATGACTAAGGTGTTGGTGGTCTTAGGCATTATTTCCCACTAGGGTCCATATTTTTGCATGTGAAAAATAATTACTAGAGGGAGAGCAAAGACAGAGCACTCTCATTGTTTCCAGAGAATCGGACTAGAGAAATATGAAGTCACCTACCTTCACCAGCATTTGTGTTTTTTGTCTTTTTGCTCATAGCCATTCCAGCTAGGGTGAGATTGTGTCTCACTGGGGTTTTGATTTTCATTCCCTCGCTGATTAGTGATGTTGAACATTTTTCTCGTATGAATGTTGCCCATTTGTATGTCTTCTATTGAGAAAAGTCTCTTCAAATTCTTGGCCCACTTTTTAATGGTATTATTATTATTTTTTGCTAATGAGTTATTTCAGTTTTTTTTTTCTTATACAGAATGTTAGGTCCTTGCCAGATGAACAGTTTGCAAATATTTTCTCTCATTTTACACATTGTCTTTACTCTGTTGATTGTTTCTTTTGCTTTTCAGGAGCCTTTTAGTTTAATGAAGTCTCATATTCTATTATTTGTTGTTGCCTGTGCTTTTGAAGTCTTGGCTATATAATTTTTATCTAGACCAAAGTCCTAAAGAATTTGTTCTTTCCCATGTTAAGTTCCCTTCTAGTAGTTTTATAGTTTGGGATGTTATATTTGGGTATTTAATCCATTTTTAGTTCATGTTTTTGTGGAGGGGATAAGTGTCTAGTTTCATTGTTCTGTACACAGGTATCCAGTTTTCTCAACACCATTTATCGAAAATTGTGCCATTTTCTCAGTGTATGTTCTTGGCATCTTTGTTGAAAATCAGTCAGCCATATACAGATATATGGATGTATTTCTGGGTTTTCTACTTTGTTATATTTGTCTCAGTGTCTGACTGCATGTCAATACCTTCCTGCTTTGTAGTATATTTTAATTCTAGTAGTGTGATATCTTCAGCTGTGTTCTGTTTGCCCAGTATTGCTTTGGTTATTCAGGGTCTTTTCTGGTTTTATACCAATTTTAGAGGAGTTTTTTTATTTCTGTGAATAATGTCATTGGTATTTTGATAGGAATTGCATTGAGTTTGTAGATTGCTTTGGATAGTAAGTTTTTTCATTTAATATTTTCTAACTATAACTCCACTGACTCTGGCTTGCATTACTTCTAGTAAGAAATCAGCTATTATCTGGGGATGGTTACTGGGTAAGAAAAAACTAGTTAGAAATAATGAATAAGGCCTACTATTTGACAGCACAGCAGGATGACTATAGTCAATAACAACTTTAATTGTACATTTTATAAAGCTAAAAGAGTGTAATTGAATTGTTTATAACACAAAGGATAAATGCTTGAGTGAATGAAAACCGAATTTTCCATAATGTGGCTATTTCACATTGCATGCTTGTTTTGAAACATCTCGTGTACCCAATAAAAATATATGCCTACTATGCAACCACTAAAATTAAAAAAAAAATTTTAAACCAAATTTGTTCTTGTCATTATGTTGTTCCCATCTCTCTCTCTCTCTCTCTCTCTCTCTCTCTCTCTCTCTCTCTGTCTCTCTCTCTCTCTCCCTACCCCCCACGCCCCATGTGTGTTGTGTGTCTTTGGGACATGTTAAGCTTTTTGGAATAGTAAGTTTCTAGTTGTCACAAAATTTGGGAAATTTTGGTCATTTTTCCTTTAAATTGTTTTTCTACCTTTTCTCTTCCTTGTCCAATCTTATCTCCTTTAATGACTTTCATTATACCAATTTAGGCAGTTGAAGATGTCTTAAAGCTCACTGACACTGTTTATGCTTTTGTGCTTCATCTTGAATAGCTGCCATTGCCATATCTTCAAGCTCACTCATCTATTCTTTCATAGAATGCAATCAGTCTCATTCAGTGTATTTTTTACTGCAGCCATATTATGGATCATTTATAAGAGTATAACTTGGGTCTCTCTTTATATGTTTTATGTCTCCACTTAACATGTTGTTTCAATCCTGTATCCTTACGAACAAGTACAACAGAATAGAGTTATAAGAATTTCTTTCATGTCCTTCCTACAAGGTCTATCACCTGTGCAATTTTACTGCCATTTGGGATTGATTCACTTCTCTGTGTGATATAGCATATGTTTTCTTGGTACCTTGTAGGAAATATTGACAGGATGAAGGCATTGCACATTTTTCCTGCTGGGTTGAGAGTTCTTTTGCAGTTCATTCTCTATTTCTGTCTTTTATTGTTCAATTCAGTACAGTTACTTGAAAACTGCTTGAATTTCCTGTTTGCTTTTACACTTTCATAGTTGAGACCTGAGCAGTCGTTTGTCTAGGGTCACATTTCCCCAGTACTGAGGCAAAGCTCTTCTGATGAGTCAACCTCGTGCCCTGTAACTCAGGCCTTTCCTCTGACTACAGTGTGTGAGTGTCTGTAAGTGTGTGTGGGAGTGAGTGTGTGTGGGTGTGAGCTCTGTGGGGTGTTCCCTCAAGTGTCTTTGGGTGGTTCTTTTCTCTTTCAGAGGGAGTTTGTTTGCACACAAGTGCTCATCAGTGCATGAATATTTGCAGACTTCAGAGTTCTCTCCATGTGCAACTGCCTCCTCTTTGAGACTCTTCCAACTAGACTCTTTTTGTTTGTTTCTAAAAAATTTTTGAGATCCCTGGAATCCTACTCTGGGAGGCAGGATTCCATGCAGCAGGGTTTCAGGATATACTCTCAGGAAAGAAGTGTGGGAGGCATGAGTAGGAATGTGTTACAGTTGACTGCTCAGCTAGAAGGCATTTCAATATCATTCTAAATTAAAGCATGGTATTGGGATGAAGGCATCAGGTAGTCACTGCTCCTGAACTACATTCTGAAGGAGGCACATCTTTGCATGAAGCCATTCTTTGCACTCCATGGCATCTTTTCAGTGGGGAATTGCTGTATGAAGCCGGGGGTGCCAAGGGATGCCACAGCGCTCACTAGGAAAGACTTTCCTGTTCAGAACATCAGGATCCATGGGGTTGGGGCTTGAGGGTCTCAGTTAAACATGGGGAGTTCAGACCAATAATCCAGGGTATTTGGGCCACAGAGTGCAGGCGTTGTGTTAGATCCAGTCACCACACAAGAGGAACTCCAGGGACCATGACCACTCCACAGCTCTCTGTCTCCCTCTTACTCTCCTTCCACTCAGGTCATCTTGAGGCAAGATACAGTCCAAACAACAGCAGAACAGCCTGGTCCTTCCAGACTCACATCCTATCCTGACACACCTTCTGCAGAGCCTACCTGGAGGGATGGAGGGAAGGGCAGCCTGGAGGTCTCAGATCCAGGTGAACTGGGCCAGCCGTGCTTATGGCTTTGCTCACAGTCCTGCTGGGACTGGAGAGAGAGGGTAACACAGATAGTGAAGGGTTTCTGTCTCACTTCCCCATCTGTCTGTGTCACTGTGGGATGGGTACCACTGCTGTCCCAGGAGTCACAGTAATAGTCAGCCTCATCTTCCACCTGAGCCCCAGTGATGGTCAAGGAACCTGTGTTTCCTGAGCTGGAGCCAGAGAATCACTCTGGGATCCCTGAGGGCCGGTTGTTGTTACCATAGACGACCAGCACAGGGGCCTGGCCTGGCTTCTGCTGGTACCAGCTTGCATAATAGCTTCTGAGGCTGTCTCCTTGGCAGGTGATCCTGACTGTCTGTCCCAAGGCCACAGACACTGCAGGGTCCTGAGTCAGCTCAGAAGAAACCACAGAACCTGCAAAAGAGGACAGGAGAGGTGAGGATAAGGGTTTCATGCCTAGAGTCCCACACCCTACACCACTCCCTGTGTTGAGCTGAAGCTCAGGGCCAGGCTGACACAGTTAGCATAATAATACGGGGTTGAACCCTGGGAGGCAGCACCTGTGCAAAGACTGAGGAGGGTGAGCCAGAGAGGAGTCCAGGCCATGGTGGAGACACCCCAGAGCTCTGCTTCTGAGCCCACAGCTAAGGGGAACCTCCAGTCCTCTCTTATCATAGGAAGGGAAGTCTCTTCATGCAAATCTACTGCCTTTATTCTTGTGTCATTGTTAAGTGGCTCTGGTTAGCAGAGGATGCAAATTTGTTCTCCATTCCCTAAAACATTTGTCCTAGTTCTGTGTGGGCCCTGAGCCTGATGGCCTTCTCTGAGTAATTTCTCAGGCTCAGAAGAAGGGTCAAGTGTGTTTTAAGATTCACACAATACAAGCGGCCTCAAAAAAAGCAACAGTCATGCCCTTTGCACTTGAGCATTCCCAGGGGCTTGGACTCATTAGGGGCCTCAGACTAAACCTCACAGTGTCCCCTGGTGCCCACAGCATGAATGCCATTTTCTGTATGTCACTAGATCACTCAGAAGGGCTACTTAATGAGCCCATAATTCATGCCAGATACATTGGTGACAGTTTTACAAGTATTACTTCAAGAAGACTTTTATAATATGGAATAGGATGATGGGGAGCCTTATGCTCCAAACCTATCTTTATTAGTGAGTCAATATTAGGAAGTTCAATGTTTTTCCCAAGTCCTCCAGACAGCAGTGAGTGGAGTCAAGATTCCACCCAGGAGATGCACCTCAGAGCCCAACCTTCCAGCCCCTCCCTGCTCTGCCTTCTGCACCCTGCTCCATCTCCTCCTTCTCCAGCCTCCAAGGCCTTTGAAGTCCCTCTTGTTTTTATTTACTAGAGCTCCCACAAACAGATATAAAATAGCTGGTGACCTAAATGGCAGAAACCTACCTTTTTGCACATTTCTGAAGCTGAAAAATTCACGATAAACATTTTCGTAGGTTTGGCTTCCCCTGAGGCCTCTCTCCTTGGCTTGCAGGTCACTGTCTTCTTGTTATGTCCTCACGTGGTCTTTCCTCTGCACTCTCATCTCTGGTATCTCATTTTGGTGGGTGCAAACTTTTTCTTCCTAGGATGACACCAGTCAGATTGCATAAGAATCTCCCCTAATTTCTTCATTTTCACTTAATTACCTCTTTAAAGACCCTGTGTGCAATTTCAGTCACACACTGTGCATTACAGCTTCATTGTAAGAGTTTTGGGGCACATAATTCAGCCAATACCCATGCACCTTATGGACTCCAAAAAACTCACGTCTTTCTCCCTTGTAAAAACATTCACCTCATCCCAACAGCCCAAATCCTAAACTAACTCAGCACCAACTCTAAAACCTAACCCTCATTCACATATCATCCAAGTCAAATGTGGGTGATTCTATGGGTGTTTTATCCTGAGAGTTTAACGGAAAACAGCTTTGGAGGGTTTCATGTCCACTCTCCTGTTATTATCCCAGTGTCCAGAAAAGTAAACACCCACTTGATTAAGATTGACACAAAAAAGTGAATCAATATCAGCAACATTTTGAGTTAGCTGTGAAAACTTCACATCTGTTCATTCGTAAAATAATTTAGAGTAAAAATTTAAATGCCCATAAAATTGAATTTTATAATCAGTAGCCAAGGGTTATTTCTGACAGCATTTGGAAAACAGCCATAATTAATAGAGAAAATAAAACAAAAAAACCCAAAGTTGAATTGTCTTTAGAGCAGAATATATCTGAGTTAACTAAGATAAATCATAGAAATAATACAGTCCAAAGATAATTAATTTCTCATAATTCTATTAAATTACTAAATCCAATTTTAGCATTGAGCATCAACATTTTGGTGTGCAAATAAAGCGACCTCTCAATGGTTATATAAAAGGGCAATTGTTTCCTACTTCATGTTACAGTTTATTTGTGGCTTAATGGTGCTCTTGACAGTGGGAGAGAAGATGCTCCATACATGTTTCTTTTATCTGAGAAAGGGAAAATATTATTTTACATAAAATGATAATTTGCAGGATAACATATTTCCACTCTCACCATGCTGTTCTTTTCATGGCAACTTAGGTGGAGGACTTACAATTTAAAATCTCAAACTCCCTTCTTTATCCCATTGCTACCTTTTAAGTTTTACAATCTACATGCTTTATAAAAATTCACAATACCTTTAAAACCTGAAGTTCATTTATTTGTTTATTTATAATGCCCAGAATATCAATGATCTTGTGTGTTTTGGTTTTAGCTACGAGGCTGATTTTAAGACCTTTATTCTCTCAGCCTACACTGGATCACTCTCAATGTGGTGCAAACTTCCTAGCACATTTGACCCTCCCTCTCCCTTGAATTTTCCACTTAGGAGGGGTCTCTATTCCTCATGTACTAAAGTTCTCACAAAACTCAGAGCAAATGGATGAAGATGAAAGTCATGAGCTTGTGACACAGGGCTGTCTTGAGTAGACACAAGATCCAATCAAATAGATGATACAAGTATGTTCTTATCCAAAGAAAGACCTCAGACCAGTAGAGGAGGTGGAATACAGTTTCCCTCACAAAGAAATCTCTACCTAGAACATATGCTGGTACAATGTTCAAATTTCAAATGGTACTAAAAATGAGGAAGCATTAAACCACATCCTGTGGGACATCCTGGCTTGCCACCTTTTTTTAAAAAATGACCCTGGAACTGATAGTGGTTTTTATATTTTTAAACGGTTGCGGATGGCGCTATCAGTACATACATGTTATTCTCAAAGTTGACTCATGTGTGGAAAAGACTAAAATACTTCTTATCTAGACATTTAAGAAAAAGTTGACCAAATCCTAAAAAATTATGAGCACTGAAATATTTGAGTAAATGCTGAACCTCAAGCAAAATAGGAGAAATCAAAACTAAAAGTGTAACAAGATAACATTTTATATCTCACAGGTTGGCAAAATTTGCACTTTCACCAATGCATTCTGATCAATATTTAGGGCTGGCATTGTAAACTGGTAGAACTCCTCTGGAGGGGAATGTGAAAACGATGGGTAAAGATTACAAATGCACGTACTTTGTCCTAGAAATCCACTTCTGGAAATTTATTCTACGGTCATACGCACACATGAACTCAAAGGAGTCTGCACAGGGATGCTCGCTGCAGTGTGATTTGTAGGATCAAAATCATGGTAATAAGCATTAGAGGCTGCATGGCTAAAATCCTGCTGTGGAATACTCTACAGCCTTAGAATGAATGGGCAGTGCTCTATGCCTAGGATGTCACAGGAAAGAATAAGAAATGGTGCATGTACGGGATGGTCTTTGACAAGGGGGACCAAGACAGGCCCCTTACACTTCACTCTCTCCTTTTCCTCTGAGCTCTTTCACATCAGCCAAATAGATTACGGACAGTAGAAGCCACCTCAGGCTGGGCCTAGCCACCTGCTCTGGCCTCTGAATGCAGCCTGGCCTGACAGCTTGGCTGCAACTTCATGACCAACCCAGAACCAGAACCACAAAACTAAGCTGCTCTCAATTCCAGATGCACTGAAGTGACAAGATCACAAACACATGTTCTCTTAATATGCTAACAATTAGGGAGCAATTTTTATGCAAAAATAGACAATAAATACAGTTTAGGTTTTTGAAATACATTTTCTTGTGGATATTTCAGGTACACAACATGTTGATATAGTATACACATATACTAAAATGGTTACTTTGTTTTTCGTAAAATCCATTTAATCAAAGTTTATGAAGCCTAAACTATATATATTCATGGCTATGTTTACCAGTTGACTCATAAAATTTAAATATTGGATGCAGGTAAAGTCTCAATATTTATTAAATAAATTCTCACCTTTAGTAGATTAATAAAGATTTCAGCTACAGAAGTATCGATGCCCACAGAAATTACAAATTCTGGATGTCAGTGAGGAAGAAGGAATGGACTCAGGTTAACTCTTCCCTGTGGAGCCATTTTGGAAGCTCCCGTCCTATAGGGAGACCATCCACTTTTGGGGAGTTTCCAGGACAGAGCCTCAGCGATGTGAGGCAGGGATTTTGAGAGAACACTGAGTCTGTCACTCAAAATCTCTTTAGCTCAGCAACCTGGGGTATTGAGGCAAAAAGGAGGAGCAAAAAAAAAAAAAAAAAAGGTCAGGTGCAGTGGTTCACGCCTGTAATCCCACCCTTTTGGGAGGCTGAGTCAGGTGGATCACCTGAGGTCAGGAGTTCAAGCCCAGCCTGGCCAACATAATGAAATCTTTATTAAATATACAAAAATTAGCTAGGCGTGGTGGTGCAGGCCTGTAATCCAAGCTACTCAGGAGGCTGAGACAGGGAGAATTGCTTGAACCTGAGAGGCTGAGGTTGCAGTGAGCCAAGATCGCGCCATTACACTCCAGCCTGAGTGACAGAGTGAGACACTGTCTTAAAAAAAAAAAGAAAAAAGAAAAACGACAGCTTCCTTTTGTTCTTAATCCCTCAAAAACATTTTCAGATCTTCTCACAGTGATTGTCACTGCTTCAGAACAGAGATTCAGAGGAATAGCCCCGCCAGGAGAGTCATCTTCATCTTCACCAGAGCATGGTGGACAGAGTTGAGTGAGATACAATTTCAGGAAACTCCCTGTAATGACTTCTGTCCAGGTTGGTGCACAGTGTTGGATATGGGGATGCATTCAGGGCAAGGATACCCCTAAAAACAGCAGTGAATGCCCCTGCTCCTTTGCGTTATGTGCCTACATTTGAAGAGCTGGTAATAATTGCGCATTCAGGGACCACAGCACACAAGCAACAGGAAGCTGTCCTTGTCCTGGATGAGAAACCACAGAGCAGGTTTCCTTTTGGACTTCGTGGTGAGAAAGGAGAGGAGCTGAGAGAGGGGAATTCTCAAGGCGGTGCTGCAAGAACCCCCTTGCACAGGGTGAGGAAACATCTTCAGAATAAGGGAGAGCCTGAGAGCCCAGGGCAAGTTTGGGTCTCAATTCCCCATGAATTTGGGCCACTGTGGAAAGTGCCACCTCTCCTATGTGAGCTGCAGTAATAATCAGCCTCATCCTTAACCTAGAATCCAGAGATGGTCATGGAGGCTGTGTTGCTAGACTTGGAGCCAGAGAAGCCATCAGGGACCCTCGAGGCCTGAATACTGACACCATAATCATGGGTCTGAGAACTGTGTCACCCAGTGTTTTGGGGCCAAGAGCAGAAAAGCTTTGCAGCAGGTGCAGGCAGGGGTGTGAGTGTCCTGCTTTTGTGCCAGAGAAACTACCAGACTCTACCATAATAGAGGAACTGGACATCAAAACTGAAACTTTGTGCTTAAGGCAAGGCTTCAGAGGAGAATCCTACTGTAGACCCATGGGATTTAGCAACAAGTCTATGTCAGGTGCAGTAGAGAATTATTTCCTATTGAAAACAACCTCTTCTATGTTCAGGGGCTTTGTTACATACAGAACCACGTGAGATAGCAGTGACCACACAGCCAGACCTGTCAGATCCCCTCAATCATGAGCTCAGGCAGGGCAGGAAATGATCCATAGTGAGATGGATGGGGCACAGGTAGGATGGAGCAGGAGCAGAGCCCAAGGGCACTGTATTCCTCACAAGCAGATTCTTCTCTGTTATTCCAGTGCCTCTTCCTGGGTTCACACTTCCATCGTCTGGTGGAGATGGGGCTTCCTGCACCAGGTTACTCGACAGCACCTGTCACCTGAAAGAGTCCTGACCAGCTCTGTCCCATAATGGTATGACACGATCCTCCTGTGACCCCTAGTGTCTAGTCACTACATTAAATATAAAAAGATATGAAAAACAATATAAAAATAAATATGGCTAAATAGTATACTTTATTCTTGTGAATAAAGAAAAATACCATCATTTCCACATGTTATCAACATGAAATTATTTATGAGATGAATTACATAGGTTTTCATGGCTTTTGTTACTGTTATTTTTCTGGAGATCAATGATTTGGGGACTGTGTAGTTGATGGGGATGTGAATGGGTTTTCTGTTGACCAGGGTGGCCTGCAGTGGCTTTTGATGTGACAAGTGACCTGTTTTTTACCTAGCTCATCACATCTACGTATCTGGTTGGGATTGTAGAAAGGAGCAACATTTGGAGAAGATGTGGAGGGCAGAGGTGGGCAGTGTCCATCCTGCAGCTCACCCTGTGGGTGCATCTGTGGTCCCTGCATGGGATGAGGCTGCTCCTGCCCCGGGTTTCCCTGCAGGGAGATCTGATTCCAACTCTCCCTCAACCCAGAGCACCTGAGTTGAGGCTCCCTTTTCATTCCATAAAATTTCAAGGAACAATCACATTGGGCATTTGAACATTTACTCTGAAAATTTAGAACAGAAGCCAGAGTGTTCAGTGTATAGTGGCCTCCTCAGGTCCCTGATGGCCCATGTAGAGGCATTTGGCCATCTTAGATGGGGTTCACTGGAAGCCGACTCTGAGATGGAGATTTCCATGCACAGAAGATTTAGAAGGGAGTGAGGGAGGCAACACTGGGCAGAAGGAGACCCTGACTCATGACGGGGTTGCCTCTGAGGCCTCAGGCATCCACACGGGAAGCTCTGGAGCTGGGAGGCCCTTCATTCAGTGGCATCTCAAATTGAGGCAGGGACTTGAGACCTTGGTTGATGAAACCAAACCCCTCTGAGAAGGGACATAGACTTGAGGCAGCTTTCTGCAAACAACAGCACTTCCCAGTGAGGGCACAGCTCTGAGCTGCTGGGCTTCTCAGCAGTGCCAGGTGGGTCACATGGAAGAGGAGATCTGGGCAGACTTCACAGTGTCCCCTCCTCTGGTTTGCTCTGTTGGGAATCACAGGCTGCCACACAGCCCGGGGGCCAGGACCTCAGCAGAGCTGGGCAACAGTTCTGGGGCCTGATCCAGACAGCTGGTTTAAGGACGGGCCCAGTCCCCACCATATGACCATGCAGGGGCAGGATGTGGACAGAGGTTGCCTCTGTCTGCCTTTCTACCCAGGCCCTCATTCTCAACTTACACAACAGCTCCAGTCACCAGATCATTCTGGTCCTTCCAGGCCATGTCTCTGCCTGATGTACACTCTGTAGAGACTCCTGGAGGGGGCTGGAGGGAAGGGCAACCTGAAAGGCTCAGATCCAGGTGAACTGGGCCAGATTCACTCATGGGTTTATCCACAGGCCTCCCGGGGCTGGAGCAAGAGGGTGGCAGACGCTGGGAGGGTGTTTTGGTCTCACTTCCCCATCTGCCTGTGTCACTGTGGGATGATCACTACTACTGTCCCACACCTGACAGTAATAGTCAGCCTCATCCCCGGCCTCGACCCCGCTGATGGTCAGGGTGGCCGTGTTCCCTGAGTTGGAGCCAGAGAATCGCTCAGGGATCCCTGAGGGCCGTTTGCTATCTCTATAGATGACCAGCACAGGGGCCTGCGCTGGCTTCTGCTGGTACCAGTGCACATATTTACTTCCAAGGTTGTCTCCCCCACAGGTGATCCTGGCCGTCTGTCCTGGGGACACAGACACTGAGCGTGGCTGAGTCACATCATAGGAGGCCGCAGAGCCTGCAAAGGAAAAGAAAGAAAAAAAGTAGAGGTTAACTTGCAGGTGAAAGACCCTTTTTGTGAAATCCCTGCCCTGCTGTCCGGACAAGCTCCAGAGAGTCTTTGAACCCTCAGCGTATCCCCCGCAATCAGCCCCAGTGCCAGTGGCCCATGGACTTTCCTGTCGTGTGGAGCCTTTGAACGGAAAACCCACTACTCTCTCCTGGCAGGTGCTGCCCTCATGCCCTCACGAGTCTTTAAGCAGAGTGTGCGGGGATTTTAGCCCCACCAGCGTCTGACCCTACAGCAGGGTCATGACCATCCTGCCCACCACAGGCAGGGCCCTCCTGAGCTAAGAGTCAAGGCCACACTGCACCCAGATCCCTGGGGCTGGGCAGGTTCGTGAGACCCTGGGGGCAGCACCTGTGCAGTAAGCGAGGAGGCCGAGGAGGAGAAGGGTCCAGGCCATGGCTGAGGCACCGCCAAGGCTGCTTCCTGAGGCCCAGGCTGGGCAGGTTCCTCCCAGGCCTCTCTTATCTTCTTACTGGAGAGAGCGGCCTGTGATGCAAATCAGCAGAGTTAGGTGCTGCTGCTGGAGAGGAGATCTGTGGTTTCCTGAGAAGGGCTCAGCCCCAAAGGAAACAGAAGGAGGAGGGATGGCCCCTGCTTACCCAGCCCCTCAGCCCATGCGATTTTCCTTCACCCACTGGTCCCATGGTCCGGGCTCACATCTTTACCTAGGTTGTGCCCAGCCTTGCTCTTTGGCTGGGTTGGTCATGGAAAAGCTCACAGGTGACTTTCTCTATTTTCCAGGGGATATAAAGTCCTTTCTACGGGATAGAGTTTGGCTGTGGTTCAAGAGGTTGCCAGAGTCACAGTGGTGACAGGGGAATTATCTGGGGTCCACAGTCCCCTCATCCATTCCATCCTTGCTCAGGAGGGAGGTGATTCGCTTTTTTCTGCTTCTCTAATAGTGTCCTGATTATAAATATTTTATGTCAGACATGAGACGTACAGTATAGGCGAAATCCATTTTGAAGTCACATTCCAGAGCCCAATGCCGGGACCCTCTTCATTCTCACTCATGTCCAAGACACATCCAGAGCCCAATGCAGGGACACTTTTCATCTCCGTCAGGGGACAGCACAAGCCTTGGACAGGTGCAGGCCCCACTCCAGGACACAGCTCTTCTGTCCTAGAAGAGAATGCAATCCCTGGTTGCCAAGGGCACACAGAATTTTGGAAGATCCATGGGATGCAGTAAGTTTCTGCCTCAGCTGTGAGTTCTGTGCCAGGTCATATGTGCTGTGCCTCAGTATCCCCAGGGTGCTGTCAGGACCAGGGACAGATCAGGAGGTGAAGGAAATTTTTGCTTCATGAGAGAATGAGAGGGGGCTGCAAACTCCAAGACCCAGGAAATGAATGTTTATTATAACTAAGTTGTCTTCAGTTGCTGGGAAAATGTATCGATGTATACAAACTTCAGTCAGTGAAAGATTAATGAGTAAGTGTTTTGTGCTCATAAGGAAATCAAGAAATGTGAATTGGCAGGTGCCCCAGGACAGAATTGGGGAAGACCGGGGACAGTGGATGTTGAGGGGTGGCCAGGGAAGGAGAAGCCGCTGTGTCTGCAGGATAAGGGCTCCCCAAGCAAGGGCAGGGATGTGGGACACGTGTGAATACAGGATGGGATGACATGTGTGACTGTGAGACGGGGGCCATGGCGATGGGAAGAGGCAAAGTTCCTGAATGTGTGTCAGAAAAATAGAGATCATCTCCAAGAGTCAGATCTGAGAACCAGGAAGTCAGAATTTAAACATCGGTGTCAGGGACAAATACTATAAGAAAAGAGGAACTTCATTCCCTCTGCATCTCAGGTCATGGTCGCTGACCCTCCCAGCATGTCAGCATCTCCGTGATGCCAGGCCCACCCCATCCAGAGGTGTTTTTGCCAGGTTACTCTCTGCTGCCCCCTCGTGGCCACCTACGCTGGCTACTGGAGGCTCAGGGCCCTCCTGGGTACAGGTGTAGCTTCAGATTCTGCTGCTCAAGTCCCTGATTCCTTCATTCATGGACTGCTGACCTCAGGGAAGAAATTCCTCTTCTCTGTGTGGCCCCTTCCTGCCTCAAGACTCAGCACAAGGCGCTCAAGATTCCTGGTGGAAATACAAACACTTCATGTAGTAGTGGAGGTTTCAGGTTCTTTCTCAGGCTCCTTGCACGTCTCTCTGGGTGGTAGGTGGTCCTGAAGGGGGATTGGGCCTTGGAACTGAGGGATGCAGGACTCACGTGTGGCTTTGACTGGTTCTGGATACAAATACAGGGCCAGTGTGGGTTGGTGGTGACTCCTGCAATAAAACAGAGACAGAAGCTCATTCACCCAGCAAATATTTCCCCCTGATCCACTCTGTCCTGGTAAGACAGCTTTTTAGGAATTCAGCATGAGGAAGACACAGTCCTTGCTCTGAGGAGTCTCCTGTCCTATTCCTGGGTCAATGCAGTAACCAGTGCGTGGGTCCAGACCAGGTCCCAGCCCCTCCCTAGTTCACCTGGCCCTGAAGACACTCAGGGTTGTTGGTCCTGGTCACTCCCCTGTACCCGATGCCCACCAGTCAGCTTTGTGGGGACCCCCCTGCTGCCTGTGTGTCTGGTCCTGGGCCAGCTTTCTGGGGCCCCACTGGGTCACCCAGCTCTACTTTCCCTGAAGTTCTAGAGCTTTGCTGACCCAGAAGCAGAGAATTCAGGGAGTGCACTTGACAAGGAAAGGAAGGGCCTATGAGAGGGAGTGACAATCTCAAGGCCACTGGGGAAGGAAGAAAGAAGAGCAGGACCAAGGAAGTCCTAGACCCTTAATGATGAGCTCTTCTGAGTGTCCTGGGCTTGGGAAGGGGACATGGAAAAATCCTGAGCCAAATTTTTGAGGTCCTGATGCAGACAGCTTCCCCTCATCAGTTCCTCCAGCTGCCTGTGGGGAGTGCAGCTCTACCTGGACATGGAGCCAGTCAGGGCCTGGGTGGGCAGCCAACTCCCTGCACTCATTGGCTGATTAGAAGACTGAAAGGACGTTACTCCAGATTTTAATCAAACGTAGGCCTTTTACCTGACACATTTTTAACATAATGTTTAAGGATTAGGGATCCCCTATAAAAATGATCTATCTATTTTAATATTTTATTATGTCAATTAATGAGTTGTAGATATATTAATACAATAGTATTTCTTGGTACTTTTTTGAGCAGAGTATCATTTTCTTTTCCATTTTTCCCATTTCCATGAGGTATGGGCACAAATACAAGCCATGAGCATTAATATGGGAAGCCTCTGCTTTTCCTGTTCAATACGTCCCAAACCTGACCTGCTTACCTTATGCAGGTGTCCTAAAGTGCATCAGGAGCAACATCGGTTGAAGCAGTAGGCAGAGAAGTGTCACCTATGGTATGATTTTACCCAAGAGCCACACAATGTATTTTCTCATGGAGCAAATAGATGATGCTCACACGCAGGTGACCTTGCACAGGTGTGACCGAGTCTTTCCAGGTCAGATATGAGCTGAGCAAGTTTGCTTCCCAGTGACCAAGGTGGCTTCTGTCCCGCTCAGCCCTCTGAGAAGCTCCCTCTTTGCTCCTGGTTCTTCCTGCTGGGAAGATGCTCTTTTTTGGGGGAAATGCAGAGCTCGGGCTGTCATGGGAGAATGAAGGGACCTCGTCTGTGGGCTCTGAACCTCCCGAACTCACAGGTCCTTATTCTTCTCTGGATGCAAAATTATCAGGCAGCAAAATAACAGAGCAACGGCCCCTTACCTGACCCAGGTTGTGCTGAAAAGGGTTTCCTAGTGCAAATCTCCCAGACGGTCTCCAGGAGCCAGAGACTGGCTGAGTCAGTCCTCACTGAGGCCCAAGCAGCAGGGAAAT
Source organism: Macaca nemestrina (assembly GCF_043159975.1). Lineage (NCBI taxonomy): Eukaryota > Metazoa > Chordata > Mammalia > Primates > Cercopithecidae > Macaca > Macaca nemestrina. The sequence goes on along the minus strand of NC_092139.1, from coordinate 89,128,184 downwards.
GTGTGAAGCTTCCCTCTTGTGTCGTGGTTCATCCAAAGATTGAGTTTTCTTTGAAATCCCAAAATCCTGTCTCTTGAAATTCGGAGCCTTGCAGAGACTGCTTCAAGTGGTGGAAAAGTCTCCAGATGGACGAGTTCCTGCATCCATCTGCACTTTCAAAAGTCTGTAATTTAGAGGTCAGGCATGTTTGTAGAGCAAAAGCTCCAATAAAGTAGGTGTAGAAGAGTGTGTTAGATGAGCAAGGGAGATGGTGAGAGAGAACATGAAAGCTTCCCAATCCCCTTCACCTCTAACACACGTGGTTCACATCTCCCAGGAACATACAGCTGAGGGAGCATGGACAGCAGAGACTGAGGGATGGAAATTCCATATTTGGGACCACAGGTTTCTTCATCTTCCTGTTCCACCAGCAGATCTAATCCCCTTATGCACATCAGAGATAAGGTGTTCTCAGGCACTGTCTATCCCTCCATGTGACTGAGGGTCCAACAGCTATGAATGACCTTTTTCTTGAGAATCAAATTTGGATGTAGACTCAGCAGTGGACACGGTCCTCCCAAGCACAGGGATCATTCACAGTGAGCAGCACAGAATCTGCCCCGTGGGCACACTGTGCACGGCTCCACAGCACACCAAGTTTAGCCCTACTGTGTGGAAACAGTGCTGCTACCAACAGTGAACACTGTCATCATGGGGGGTACTTTTTACAAAACTCTTCACAAGACTTGACAAAGGATCCTGGTTTAGAAATGCTGCCTGGAGACACCTGACCATCAAATATGAGCATGAAGTTTGAGTATTCTCCCTGGCAACAAATTAACAGCTTCAACAGACATTCCTGGAAAACGAAATGTGTGACTTTGGACCAGATAGGAGATCACTGTTAATCAAAGAAAGAGTGAGAGAGACAGACAGTTGAATTGTAGCATATAGGACAGAGAAAATGGTGCTTGGTACATAATTCTTCCATTTTTAACAGTTCTATGCTTTCAAAATTAAACTAGTATTACTTTGCTTCCAGAATATGCAATATTTTTATTATGGTACAATAAACATAACAAAATATTTCATCCTTTTATTCATTTTTAAGTGTGTAATTAAGTGGCAGTTAGTACAGTAAAATTGTTGTGCAAACATCACTACTATCCAACCCCAGAGCTTTTTCATCAGTGCACTCAGTACCTCTGTATCTATTAGGCAGCTACTTTAGAAAATCCCAAGGATGAACCAAAGACGGTGTTAGCACTTCAACCCCAGCTTCTGCGAAATCTCAGCACAGTAGTGGGTATTCCTCATCCGGGAACCCAGATGAGATGCAGCCCCTGGGGCCTTTTCTGGGCTATTTCTTCCCAAGGAGCAGAGGAATTTCAACAGGACTGTGGCCTCTGAGACAGCTCTCTCCTCTCTGACAGTACATGTGATTAAATCTGGGGTCCTCATTTTCAGTTCACTGAACTGATCTCTACAATAGTTGAAGGATCCTGGAAGATGAATTTGGATTTGTACAGATCCATACAGGCAACAGTGGCATTTGCAGTATCTGTGCCAGATGGGGCTCTCCTGGAACAGAATGTTATGGCTGCAAGTGCACAGTTACACCATTGAAGCAGATACTGAATTCTTGTCTATTCCCCTCAGAGACTAGGATCAGAATCAGTGTGCATTCATGTGGGATGGACAACAGTATACATTCACACTTTTTCTGCCGAGCATCATTAGCTCTGCCTTCCCTGTCATGATATCATTATGGGGGTTCAGACCATCTGGATATCAGAGTTGAATCACATGTACATGATGGGCACGGCCTATTGGAAGGTTTTGGGAGATCCATGCACTTTTCAGAGTGGGAAATAAACTAAGATGCTTCCTCCTCCATATTAGCTGAAATTGGGAGTTTAGTTGTCTGGAGCAGCTGAGACTCTCCTATAAAATAAAGAACATGTTATTATATCCTTCAACTCCCCCTAGGAAGAAAGAGACACAAGGTCTATAAAGGTCTAGTGGTAGCATATTTTACACTCTGGGAAGGGGCTCCAACCCATATATGAGGAGCCATAAATATCACCCATTGTTTTCCAGGCCCAGAGTACTGAGGCTCTGCAGCAGGTGCAGGCAGGGTTGTGAGTGTCCTGCTGTTGGGGCCAGAAAATCCAGCTGACTCTACTGTGGGAACTGAAACCTCCTGCAGATGGCAAACCCCATTGGAGAATCCCAATGTAGACTCCTGGGGTTTTGGAAGAAGGCCATGTCATGTGCAGTAGAGTATTACTTCTCTTTGGAAAAACAGCTCCTTTTGTCTTACTGGGCCCTGGGAGAGACAGGATAACACTGGACATCAAATGACCATGTTGCCAGAACTGCCAGATGCCCCCAGTTGTGAGCTCAGAGAGGCCAGCAGTGGTCTCAGGTGAGATGGATGTGACACATCTAGGACAGAGCAGGGTCAGGGCTCCAGGACTCAGTCACCTGCATAAACAGCTGGTCTACATTCGTGTTCTCATTTCTCTTCCACCAGTGCCCCTCCCTGGCTTCACACATACGTCTTACGGGTGGAGATGGGGCTGAAGCAGGTTACTCCACTGCACCTGTCACGTTAAGGGGTAAGATGAGATCAGCATTGTACAATCACAACATGATGTGAGTCTCATGTGAATCCTACTGTCTAGTCACCATATTAGACATAAAAAGGTAAATCAGTTCCAATAATATACTGTATTTAACACAAAGTGTGAAAAATAATATTTACACATGCACACAATCTAAATTTATTTATGAGATACTTTATAGACATTTTCATAGCTACTGTTACCATTATTATTTTGGGGAGATTCTTTATGTTGGGATTGTGTGGTTGATGGAGGTTTGAAGGAGTCCGATTAACAAGGGTGACCTGTGCTGGCTTCGTAAGTGTCAACTTTGATAAGCTGAAGGAGGGGTGAAAGCGTGATTATTTGTACAGGATTTGCAGGGTGGAGGTGGGCAGCTCCATCCTACAGCTGCCTCTGTGGGTGCATCTCTGATCTCTGCATGGTGTGAGGGTGCTCCCCTTTCAGTGCATTCCTTGCAGGAGGATCAGACTCCATCTCTCCTTCAGGACTCCTAGAACCTTGTATGTCAGGCTCCATTTTCATTTTCTAAGAATACAAGGAACACTCAGATATAAATGGGCATTTGGATGCTCACAATGGAAATTTGGTAAATTTGCTGGTGTTTCCACCTCAGGTCTATGGTACTTCATTTTGGTGACAGCTGGTCATCTTAGTTTGGGTTCCCTGGAAGTAGACTCTGAGATAAGGATGTGCATGCACAGAAGATCTGGAAGGAGTGAGGAAGGCATCACCTGCAGGAGACCCTGACCCACAATAGGGTTGCAACGGAGGCCTCAGGCATCCACGATGGGAGGTCTGGAGCTGGAAGGCCTTTCAGTGTCATCCTGTATTAAGGCAGGGCCTTGGGTGCTTGGCTCAGGCAGCCATCAAATCAAAACTCTCAAAACTGGGCCTAAATATGAGGAAGGAAGTTTTCTGGAACTAATAGCACTTCCCAGTGAGGGCACAGTTCTGAGCTCCTAGAAGCTCCCAGCAGTTGAGCGTGGGTGAGCTCAGAAAAGGGTATTGAGGCTGATCCCACAGTGTCCCTTTCTCGGCTTTTCTTGTTCAAAATCCCAGGCTGCCATGGAAGCCTGGAACCTCAGGTGTTGAGCTGAGCTGGGCATTTTTGGGCACTGATGTAGGCCATTTGGAAGGAGTGACCCAATCACCATCGTGTGGAAATCTAAGGCCAAGTGATGTTTCTCTACATCTCTCTCATCTTCCATCCAGTTCTTATTTCCCCAAGTCACTCCAGAGGCCTAAAAACACCATGAATTCTGATTATAGCAGCCCTAAATCCACTCCTGATCCACCCTCTGCAGAGCCAAGCTGGTTGGCTGGATGAAAGGATGGCCTGGAGGTCTCAGATCCAGTAGAACTTGGCCAGACCTGCTCATGGCTTGATCCACAGTCTTCCTGGTGCTGGAGGAATAACATGACACAGATGAAAAAGGGGTTTGTGTCTCACTTCTCCGTCTGCCTGTGTCACTGTGGGATTGTTCTCATTCCCAGAAAAACAGGAATAGTCAGCCTCGTCTTCACTCAGGGTGCTGCTGATGGTCAGGGTGGTCGTGTCCCCTGAGGTGGACCCAGAGAATCGCTCAGGGATTCCAGAGGGTCGCTTACTATCTTCATGTATCAGCAGCACAGGGGCCTGGCCGGGCTTCTGCTGGTACCAGTCAGCATAATTTTCCTTCAGTACATCTCCAGAGCAGGTGATCCTGGCTGTCTGTCCTGGGGACACTGACACCAAGGGTGGCTGTGTCAGCTCATAGGAGGCAACAGAGCCTGCAGGAGAGGACAAGAGAGGGGGCTTGAAGATAACAAACCCATTCCAGTGGTGTCACCCTGGGGCTCTGCCTGGGCTGAGCTCAGGGTTCAGGGCAGGACAAGCTCAGAGGCCTAAGAGGGCTGAGCTTGGGGCAGGGCCTGGGGGCAGCACCTGTGTAGACGGTGAGGAGTGGGAGCAGGAGTGTGGTCCAGGCCATGGTGAGACACCCAGAGCTCTGCCTCCTGAGCCTGCAGCAGCTGGGCTCCCCAGTCCTCTCTTATTTCCTCTCAGTTCCACTGGAGCAGTGCATCCTTGGTGTTTATGCAAATTTACTTCTGTGGGACTCCTCATGGTGGGATATCCCTCAAGCCAGCTCTGGGGCAGCGCAAGAAACTAAGAAAGAAGGAGTGAGTCCCCAACTTCCTTCATCTGCTTCTCTAGTCAGAAAATCAGCTTTGGCCTCCAAGGCCTGTAATCACAGTCACCTGCCTGGGTATTGACAACATGGTTGCTGTCTCAAACCTCTGTCTCATGTGGTCTGTCCTAGGCTGCATTGAGCAGGGCTGTGGACCTTCCAGGAGCCTGGCGTGGGGCTGAGCTGGGCCCTGCTGAGAGATCATTGATGACACCCGACTCAGCAGCAAGTGCACCAAAGATGCGTCATCTTTCTCCTCTTTCATCTCCGCTCCGGATGCCCCAGGATCACTTGGCCCCATCCTGGCAATTTTATGTACGTGATGTACTGTGTCTTTAGGACACTTATTAATCATTGCCGTTGGAAGAGTTTTGTCATTTGAGCAACCACATTGTGGATGCATCCCAATCCCTAGTCTCATTTGACACGTGCTGCTGCTCTTTCCGTGGTATCCCCCAACCCCGCAGTGGACCAGCAATTGCCATCCTCAGCTCTTCCTCTATTTATTCACTTTTTCTCATCAATGTTTTATGTAAACTTGCGAAAAGAACCAGATAATCACACTGTACTGAAAATCTAACTTTTGGTCCCATGGTCTCTCTGAGGGTCTCCGGGTCATGGTCTCTGCTCAGGACATGAGCTCCAGAAGGTGTGTGTTCAGTAGTTCCTCCAGCCATGCAGATCCTGTCACTGATCAAAGGACAGCCCTGTGGTGAGAGCTGTGGACTGGGGCAGGTGAGAATCCCCTTTCCTCTGGAGAGCGTCTCCTCAAGGAGGCTGGGGATGCCCCATGCAGAGACCAGAGCCCTGATCGCCCCATCCCACCCACCTGAGACTCCCCTGAGCACAGGAGCTCCCCACTGAGTCAGAATCCACCTGGAGCTGGAAGGAGAGGCAGAGGGAGGAGGGGTCGCTTGTCTCTGGAAGTGCCCAGGACAGAGGGATTGGCTCCCCAGGACACTGCTGGACAGGGAGGGATGAGGCCCTGAGAGTGGCAGGAGGCTCAGGCAGTCATCCTGGGTGAAGGACTTGGGCTCTGGGAGCCCCATCCCCTCAAACTTTGCCCCTTTCAGAGCACCTGGACCTTGGGACATCTCCCAGGAATCCCATCCTTGTGGGAGCTGCCCAGGCTGACCCCTGGGCCCAGACTCCTCCGGCTGCATTTCCCAGGCAAAATCCTAACTGTGCCTGGCCTCCTGCCAGTGTCCTGGGGTGATGATTTGTGTGCTTAACTCTCAGAAAGTGGTTACTGCAGCCCGAGGGGGTACGGTGCACTGTCTCAACTTCCAGGCTAAGGACTGATTCTCTGACATCTGTTGAACCCCAGACTGGCCTCCCTCTTAGGTTCCACCTGGGCAGCCCCAGCCTGTCTCCTGGTTGCTCCTGGATGCTGCTCTGCTACCCCCTGCTGGTGGATGTGACTCACACCAGCAGCTTCCCTCCAGGTGAGGTGTAGCACCTGTCACCTCAGAGGCTGTGGACCAGGGAGTCCAGCCTCATTCTGTGCCAGCGTGACCCCATCTGCCTTGCTTGGCACAGAGAGGTCACATACACTTGCAGGGAGGTGGGGTAGGTGGAATTGCTATAATGATGTCCCAGGTTTGAAATGCCCTACAACAGTGGTTTGGTTGTCAGGACTAATTAGAGTGAGGCAACCGAAGCTCTTCTGCAAAGCTTTCAACGTCCAGAGATAGATGCAGGCCATTCTTCAACGATTCAGATTTCCTATACACTCAGGAAGCAAACGGGTGCACCTCCCACCTAATGAGAGCAGCTGTGGTTCACTGCGATCACCCCATGTTTCTGGCACTGCAGCTTAGTTGTGAACTAACATCACTATCGTTGGCATGATTAATTTCACGTCTGTTTATTTCATTCCACACCTCTTAGAGTTTGTGCCAGGAGGATTTCTTCACTAGCCTAATCTGTCTTCCTGACGAAACTGGGATTCTCTTGCTTATTCTCAGATGGGGACCACTGTTCCCACCATACAGAAAACAGGCACTTTTTGACCACCTTTCTTGGGATTTCTGCAGAGGAATGATGAGAGATTCCATGTCTGAGGCCCATTGGAGCCCATTCGATGATAGCCCCTCATCAGACTTTAACTAATATGCCTTTTGTTGCTTTTCTGTCATGTAATTTTGAATTAAGAAAAAAGATTTTTAAGTTCAGTATAAGCTTCCCCAATTCACAGGAAGTGATACTCAGGTCCCAAGAGACTAAGTGGCTGAGGAGAAGAGAAAGCAGTGGTGGCAAGTCCAGGAGTTGACACAGGTGTCCTGAGTTCTGAACTTGGGACCTTTGGGGCAGAGCTTGACCAGGGTGGGGAGGAAGGGGCATGAGGGCGAGGCAGGCAGCAGGACTGTGTCTCACAAGCACACTGCCATTCCCCGTCATGGTCTGGCCATTCTGAGAAGCACACTTCAGCCTGTGGAAGGTGGGGGCTGTACCCCAGGTTAGAACTGGAGCATCTGTGGGGATTGAGGGCTGTTTTGGGTGCAGGGCCTGGCCTGGCTCCTGCTGGTTCTCTCTGTATTGTTGCCTGCTCCAGTCTCTCCTGAGAAGGTGGTGGACAGGTGTCTCATGCCCACCTCTCCTGGGGGCTGCTGAGTCTGTAGGAGACCACAGAACCTGTGGGTTGAGGAGACTTTGGGGCTCATTCTCAGAGAACCATCTCCTGAAGCATCACCTGGGCTTAGGGCCCTGTGGGGACTTATCTGGGGGCAGCATCTGTGCAGAGTGAGGAAAGGTGATAGGTGAGGGGCACAGGCCATGGGGAAATGTCCCAGAGCTTTGTCTCTGGAACCCATAGCTGAGGCCATTTTCCTCAGGCCTTCTCCATACTCTCAAAGGTACCCACGAAAATGCTCCCTCCATCACGCTGGACTGGAGAGAGCTCGGAGGCTCCAGTGTGGGAGTCACGGGTCTGGAGAGAGCTCGGAGGCTCCAGTGTGGGAGTCACGGGTCTGGAGAGAGCTCGGAGGCTCCAGTGTGGGAGTCACGGGTCTGGAGAGAGCTCGGAGGCTCCAGTGTGGGAGTCACGGGTCTGGAGAGAGCTCGGAGGCTCCAGTGTGGGAGTCACGGGTTTGGTTCATGTGGGATTATTCTTCTCATATCTCATAGGGGAGGGATTATTGGAACAAACTCAAAGGAACTACAAGAATCCCATACCCATGGTTGTCTGTGAAGCTCACAGGGGTGGGAAGGTGTCTCCGTGTTGCCAGGGCCCTGGCCATTGTTGTATCTCAGTCCCCCTTCTGCTGCTCTGTCAGGACCAGACCCGGGTGTACATGTGGCCCATCCTGAGGAAGGTTCTATATGAGCATAACAATCGTTAATGACCCTTACTCAGCACTGACTATGGCCTGTGCCTTGCCTATTTCTGGGCCCTGCCCCCGCAAACTCATTTAACCCAGAGTTAAATGAGTTTAACTCTGAGGGAGGAGGTAAGTGAGGAAAATAGAAAAGTTTTGAATTTGGGACATTTGATACTCGAGACATTCCTTGGCAACACTAGCATGCACATGTACACACAAGCACACACACTCACACACAGGTATATGCATTTACACACAGGCACACACATCAACACACAGACATATGCATTTACACACATGCATACACATGGCACTGCTTTGTGCACAGGTAAAAAGGGAGCACAGCCTTCATCCTGCTGTCCTGTTCTGTGGGCTTTCTGTTGCAGGCACCTGAATGAGTTCTGAGAGATATCACCAGGATGTGTCCCAGCAGAACTGCAGCAAAACCACTTTGTCTTGTCCAAACTCTGTGATGTATGTTACACTCCTACTTGCCTTCCTAGACCTGGCCTTGCTTGGGACTTCCTGGTGCTGGGAAGAGATGTCCAGTTCTGCAGAAACAGTCAGGACAATCTGCTCAAGATTGGCAATTAGTTTTTGACCTGTGACATGGACAAGTCTGGGGTCAGAGCTGTGGCCTGAGGCAGGTGTGAAGCCCCGTCCCTCTGGAGAGTGTCTCCTCAATGAGGCTGGTGATGCCCATGCAGGGACCACGGCCCCAAATGCCTCACCCCACCCACCTGAGACTCCCCTGAGTACAGGTGCTACCCTTGACTCATAGTCTGCCTGGATCAGTAAGGAGAGGCAGAGGGAGGGTAGGGAGGGTGTATCTGGAAGTGCCCATAATAGAGGGCTCAGCTCCCAAGGATGCTGCTGGACAGTGAGGGACAAGACCCTGAGAGTGGCAGGAGGTTCAGGAAGCCATCCTGGATGAAGAACTCGGGCCCTGGGAGCCCCGTCACCTCACACTGTGTACCCTCCTAGAGCACCTCGACCTCGGGACATCTCCCAGGGAATCGCCTTCCTGAGGAAGCTGCCCAGGTTGACACCTGGTTCCAGCCTCCTCCAGCTGCATTTCCCAGGTGAGGCCTTCACTGTGCCAGGCTTCTGTCAGTGTTCTGAGCTGACACCGTGTGAGTCTGACCCTCGGAACATGGCCACTGCAGCCCGAGGGGATAGGATGAACTGTCTTCACTTTCAGTCTGAAGACTGATTCTTGCACACCTGTTGAACCCCAGGCTGGCCTTCCTCTTTGTCCCAGCTGGGCAGCCCCAGCCTCTCTCCTGACTGCTCCTGGCGGCAGCTCTGCTGCCCCCAGTTGGTGGAGGAGACTCAGCCCAGGAGATTTTTTCCTTCCAGGTGACCCAACAGCACCTGTCGCCTCAGAAGTTGAGGACCAGAGAGTCCAGCTCCATTCTGTGCCAGTGTGACCCAATCTGCCCTGCCCAGCCCAGCGCAGAGAGGTCACACATGCAGTGCAGGGAGGTGGGGCAGGTGAAATTGCTATGAAAGTGTCTCAGGGTTGAAATGCTCTCCTCTAATGGGTTTGTTCGGTCAGGACTAATTAGAGTGAGTCAACTGAAGCTCTTCTGCAATACTTTGGAAGTCCAGAGAGACGTGCATGCCATCCTACAGGGACCCAGGCCTTCTATGCACTAAGGAAGCAAAGTGGTGCACCTCCCACCCAGTAAGAGCAGCTATGACTCACTGCCATCACCTGATGTTTCTGGTTCTGCAGCTTAGTTACGAGCTAACATCACCATCGTCGGCATATTAATTTCATGTTTATCTTTATTTCATTCCACACCTCTCAGAGCTTGTGCGGGGAGGATTTCTACTTTAGCCTGGTCTGTCTTGCTGATGAAACTGGGACTCTCCTGGTTATGCTCGGTTCGGGAACGTAGTTGGCATCATACAGAAGGCAAGCTCTTTTTGAGTCCCTTTCTTGGAACCCTACAGAGGAAAGACAAGAAGTTCCATGACTGAAGCCCATTGGAGCCCATTAAATGACATCCCCTCAGCAGGCTTTAATTCACATGACTCATTGTTTTTCTATCTTGTAATTTCAAATGAAGAAAAGAGCTTCTTCACTTCAGTATAAGCCTCCTCACTTCACAGCAGGTAACACTGAGGCCAAAAGAGACTAACTGGCTCAGGAGAACAGAGAGCAGTGGGGGCAAATCCAGGAGCTGACCCAGGTGTCCTGAATTCTGAACCTGGGCCCTTTGAGGTGGAGCTTAACCAGGGTAAGGAGGGAGGGGACATGATGGCCAGGCAGGCAGCATGGCTGTGTCCCATGGACACACTTCCATCCTCCATCATGGCCTGGGCATCCCGAGAAGCCCACTTCAGCCTGCAGAATGTGGGGGCTGTACGCAGGCTAGAGCTGGAGAATCTGTGGGAATTGGGGGCTGCTTTGGATGCAGGGCCTGGCCTGGCTCCTGCTGGTTCTCTCTGCACTGTTGCCTGCTCCACTGTCTCCTGAGAAGGTGGGGACAGGTGTCTCATGGCCATCTCTACTGGGGGTAGCTGAGTCTTTAGGAGACCACAGAGGATTCAGGTTAAGGAGGCTTTGGGGCTCATTCTCAGGATCCCATCTCCTGAAGCATCACCTGGGCTGAGCTCAGGGTCAGGACTAGGCTTAGGGTCCTGTGGGGGCTTAGCCTGGGGCAGCATCTGTGCAAAGAGTAAGGAGAGGTAGCAGGTGATGGGCCCAGGCCAGGGAGAGACATCCCGGAGTTTTGTCTCTGGAACCCATAGCTGGGGCTGGTTCCCATCATATTCCCAAAAGTTCCTATGAAAATGTTCCCTCCATCTCACTGGATTGCGGAGAACTCGACAGGCTTCAGTGTGGGCTTCGTGGGTTTGGTTCATGTGGAATTCTTTTTCCTCTCATATCTCATATGGAAGTGATTGTCACTGCTTATTTGAGCAATCTTGAAGGAATGACGGAAATCACAGCCTGGTGTCAGGACACAAGTCAGGAATCTTAGGAGGGTTTTGGTCTTACTTCCTCATTGCTTGGGATGTGTGGGACAGCAATAATGTTCAGTCTCACTGCTGGGATCCCAGGGAGTCTCAAAGAAGCTCACTAGTCAGACTTGAAGCCTGAGAATCAGATTTTTGTCTCTTAGTTTTAATCTTTGACCCCACACCTCAGCTGTGTGGGGCTCTACTCTGTTTCCCATGGAACCAGGAGACAAAATTGTTACCCCCAGTGTTGCTGTGGATTCAGCAAAGCAGATGATGACAGACTGCCAGGTGTCCATGAAGTGGAGGGAGACTGAGTCAGAGCAGTCAGGACCCCAGTCCTGAGGGGACGGACAAATGTAGAGATGAGCAAGTGCGTGGCCTAACCTCAGGGTGCTATGGCTTTGATCTTTGTCTCCTCCAAATCTTATGTTGAAGCTGGATCCCCCGTGTTGGAGGTGGGAACTAATGGGAGCTTTTAGGGTGATGGGAGTGGATCTCTCATGAATAGTTTAATGCCCTCACTTGGGGTGAGTGAATTCTCACTGTTTCCACAAGAGCTAGTTATTTAAAAGAGCCTGGCATCTTCCCCTTCTCTCTTGCTTCCTCTCCCCCCATTGACCTCAGCACACACTGGCTCCCCTTCACCTTTTGCCATGACTGGAAATTGCCTGAGGTCTTCAGCAAGAGCAGGTGCCACACCTTGAACCTTACAGCCATTGGAACTGTGAGCCAAATAAACCTTTTATTTTCTCTATAAATTACCCAGTCTTGGGTACTTCTTTACAGTAACAGAAAAAGATCTAAGACACAAGGGGAGGAGTGAGAAGTGACCTGTGCTTCTACAATGTGCTCTCCTTGTGTGAGTCTCCTCTGTGGCTTGAGTGAGGCGGGTGAATAAGAGCTAAGCCACTCAAAGTGTGGTCCTTGGAGGACCAGCAGCATCAGCCTCACCTGGGAGTTGCTGGACACAGAGAATTTGGGGCCACATCCAGAACTGCTGAGGCTGCATCTGCATCTTAACCAGACCCCTCAGGGGCTTGTATGTCCACTAGAATCTCTGCTCTAAGCCACAATGAAAAATCTCACTTCCTCTACTTTTGACAACAAGCCCTTGTCTCCCCAGGTCCTTCCGAGGCCACCTGGGTATGGTGCCTTACAGGCCTGGACTCATCAAACTGAGTTTGATTCATGTGCTTGACCCTGTCATGATATGCCAAAAAAAAAAAAATTAAAAATGGGCATTTTTACAATTCACATGGGTGGTGTGTTGGGGAGGAGAAAATATTTTAATGAGATATCCAGAGAGAAATACATGGCTTATGCCATTTTTTTTTTGTTCTCACTCAGCTCCAGTAAGTCTTATTTCTCAGACATATTATGTTCTGTTCTGTGTTCCAACCACCATGTGTTTTTCTCTTTGAAAGCTTTCCTGTGTATATCCCTATTCTTCACCCAAAACCTGCCTAAATGCTCCCTATCCTATCAGTTCCCCGTACTCACCACTTGTCAAGGAAGTGGTCTCTGACCATTAGAACATTTGGAAATACAGAATTGGAATCTTTTAGTGTTTTTGTTTTTGTTTTTTTTCCGATGGAGTCAAATTAGTTCTGCTATTGATAGTGGTTGTTATCATTTTAAATGTTTACATTGTAAATGGTGCTGTAAGTCCATATGGAATATCCCCAAAGTTGATCCTTGGGCCACAAAGACTTTTTTAAAGCTTATTTTTATTTTCTTTAATTTAAGTGAGATGAGGGTTCACTCATCTCACGGGGCTAGTGTGGCCCAGGCTAATATCAAACTCCTGGGATCAAGTGATTCACCCATCTTAGCCTTCCAAAGAGCTGGGATTACAGGCATCAGCCACCGAGTAAGGCCACAAAGATTAAAATTCTTCTTATCTGATAATTTAAAAAAAGTTTACCAAATCCTAAAAAATGAAGAGTACTGAACTATTTGTGAAAAGGCCCAACATTAAGCAGAACAGGAAACTCAAAAATAAAACTGTAACCAGATAACATTTTTCTGTTTGATAAGTTGGCAAAAATTTACACTTTCAACAATGTACTCTGAACAAGTACTTCCGGCTGGCATTGTAAATTGGTAGAACCCCTCTGGAGGGGACTCTGACAACAGTGGGTGAAAATTACAAGCACACATCTTTCTGACCCGCAATTTCACTTTCAGAAATAAACCCTATGGTCATATTCACACAGGAACTCAAAGGAGGCTGCATACGGATGTTCGCTGCACTGTTATTTAAGATCAAGGTGGTGGCGATAACCATTAGAATGTAGTTGGCTAAAATTCTACCCACAGTGTGGGAGATGGTGATGCATTTAGGGTGGAGACATTCCTGAGAAAAGCAGTGACTGCAGCAATCAGGCAGCTCCTTGTCACTGTCCCTGCATTTGAAGAGCTAGGAAGAGTTGCACATTCAGGGACCACAGCACACAAGCATCAGGAAGCTGTCCCTGTCCTGGATGAGAAACCACAGGGCAGGTTTCCTTTTGGACTTCATGGTGGGAAAGGAGAGGAGTTGAGAGAGGAGAATTCTCAAGGCCGCACTGCTGGAAGCCTCTTGCACAGGGTGAAGAAGCATCTTCAGAGCAAGGAGGAAGCCTGAGAGCCCAGGGCAGGTTTTGGTCTCAGTTCCCCATGAACTTGGACCACTGTGGAAAGTGTAGCTGCCTGCATATGAGCAGCAGTAATAATCAGCCTCGTCCTCAGCCTGGAGCCCAGAGATGGTCAGGGAGGCCGTGCTGCCAGACTTGGAGCCAGAGAAGCGATCAGAGACCCCTGAGGGCCGCTTACTGACCTCATAAATCATGAGTTTGGGGGCTGTGCCTGGATGCTGTTGGTACCAGGAGACATAGTTATAACCACCGATGTCACTGCTGGTTCCAGTGCAGGAGATGGTGACCGACTGTCCAGGAGACCCAGACACAGAGGGAGGCTGAGTCAGGGCAGCCTGAGCCCAGGATCCTGGAAAGAGGGAGAAACACACTCCAGTGAGTCAGTGCTGGGCCCAGGTGAGCCTGAGGAGCAGGAGACCAAGAATCAGTCAAGGACCCAGAAGCCCCTTCCCTGGAGGTGTCACCTGTGCCCTGAGTGAGGAGGGTGAGGAGGAGCAGAGCCCAGGCCATGGTGGAGATGTCCCGAGAGCGCTGCCTCCTGAGACCCCAGCACTGGACCTGCCCCCAGCCCTGTCTTATCCCCTCTGCCTCAGAGGAGGGCGGGGCCTCCATGCAAATCTGCGTCCTGAGCTCCTCCCCCCACCCCACCCTCACCTGGGCCTGGGCTCAGAGGCTTCTGCTTCCCTGGACAGCAGGGCTCAGCTGAGGAGACTAAAGTCCTTGTTTGTCTATTCTGATGGCAGGAACTTAATTTTTTTTGTACCTGATTTCCTCAGAAGTGAAAGATCTGCTGAAATCCCTTACCTGAGTGAGCTCCTGGCCCTCAGTGTCTCTGCTGTGAGGTGACTGTGTCTCTGTGACCCTCCAGGCCTGGGCACACCCTGCAGTGCCCTCTGCTTGGCACCCACCTCCAGGCTGTTTCTACTGTCAGGAAATGGGGGTACCCATCTGGTGGACTCCTCTGCTGGGTGTTGTTGGTCCCTGGTCTCCCCAGCTGCAGCCTCGTCCCATCCCCACCCCCACGTTTTGTGCTGAAGCATCTGCAGCATCGAATCCCGGGAGCACATCAGCCGCCCCAGGCAGTGCACCGACATCCACACGGGCACATGTGGGAGGGACCCTGTGGAGGGAACAGGAGCACTGACCAGGTGCACAGTCCTGAGCCTGATTCCACTGCTCCCAGTGCTGCCCTTCCCACTCATCAGCAGACGACGTGTCCTTCCCGCCATCTGGGTCTCAGCCTGAGAAATGGGGACCACAGAGCCCACACTGCACACAGGTGATCCATGGGAATATGACCAAGCAGGAAAAAGGGAAAGTTTGTTAACAGGCTTTTCTGTGTGCACCAGCGTGATATTTATTGTGAATGTTTGCTTTATTGAACTGTAATTTATGTGTTAAATCACAGAGATGCGTGTTTCCTGCTTTCTTACTTTTCCCGTCAGACCACTTCCTCAGCACAACTTAAAGCTGACCTCTCTAAGCCTTGCGACAATGAAGACACACAGACATTCAATAAATACGTTTTCTTGTTTTTTTCCTTAAAAGGATTTTTGTATCTTTTCTTCTTTCCCCATTGCTTATGACAAAATTCTTTTAATGTTTCATATTAAATATTAATGGATTCAGGTTCCATTTAAATATTATAACATACACTATCCTGTCTTCCCACCTAGATTCATGTCTGGAACCAGGACAAGTGCGTGGAGCAGCTATTTGAGCACCAGGAAAGGAAATGGTACGATGCAGTTTGGGATGGTCCCGGCAGATGGCATACAACAGAGTCAGTGTCACACTCCTGGATTTCCTCCGTGTTCCCTGGCTGGTTTCCTGACAGCCTGAAACTTGAAGGGGCACAAACCTGAAAGCAAAAAGACCAGAGAGCCCTATTGTTACGGATTGAAGATAGGAAAGGATATTATTTGACTCAAAATGAAGGCTCAGTCCCCTGCACAAGCAGGTGGTTCACACCTGTGTTATCATCTCTCTTACACCAGCGCCCCTCCCTGGGTTCATACCGATGTCCTATGGATGGAGACAGGGCTCCCTGCACCAGGTCACTCCACAGCCCCTGTAACCTGAAGGGGTGCAGACCAGCACTGTTCATTCACAATACGTTGTGAGTCTCATGAAAATCCCAATGTCTCGTCATTGCATTAGAAATACAAAGAGAAGAGAATGAGTTAAATAATATACTTTATTTGCTTAACATAACAAAAATAGTATCACCTTCATATGTAATTAAGTACAATTATTTGAGACATCTTATATATACTTTGCATGGCTACTGTTATTATGTTTTGAAGAATCTGTGGAGATTGTGTGGCTGATGGAGATGTGAATGGGTTTCCTGTTGACAAGCGTGGGCTGTGGTGGCTTTTTAAGTGTCAGCTTGGATAGGCTGAAGGAGGGGTGGAAAGAATGATTTTTTACCCCGGGTGTGGAGGGTGGAGGTGGGCAGTGTCCATCCTGCAGCTCACCCTGTGGGTACATCTGTGGTCCCTGCATGGGGTGAGGCTGCTCCTCCTGCCCTGGGTTTCCCTGCAGGGGGATCTGACTCCAACTCTCCCTCCGAACCCAGAGCACCTGGTGACTCAGGCTCCCTTTGCATTCCATACAAGTGCAAGAAACACTCAGATCTCATTGGGCATCTGGATACTCACAATGCTAATTTAGGAATAAATGGGTGCTTTCCAGTGTACAGTGGCCTCCTGAGGTCCTGCATGGCCCATGTTGGGGATGGCTGGTGATATTAATTTGGGTTCCCTGGAAAAAGACTCTGACATGAAGAATTGTATGCACAGAGGATGTGAAAGGAGGTAAGGGAAGGAACACCGGGCAGGAGACCCCGACCCTCACTGAGTCCTCAGTCTTTCCCACAGGGAGCTGTGGAGCTAGGAGGAATTTCAGGTCTTCCTATATTGAGGCAGAGGGTTGAGATCTTGGCCTCAGGCAGTCATGAAACCTAACCTCGCTGAGGAAGGGCATAAACCTGGAGGAGGCAGTTTTCTGTGCTGAGCAGCACTTCCCATTGAAGAAGGCACAGCTCTCAGCTGCCACAAGCTCCCAACAGTGCTGCGGGGGTGAGATCAGAGGAAGGAATCCGAGCAGATCCCACAGTGTCCACTCCGCTGGTTTTTCTGTAGAGAATGACATGAGCCTGAGCTCATGTCTGGGGACTGATCCAGGATATTCAGGCCAAGGACTGGCTTGTCATGACCTGTGGAAATCCAGAGACCAGCTGAGGGATGTCTACCTCAGTCTGATGATTCAACCAGACCCCATTTCCCTAAGTCACAGCTGAGTCCCACACCCCAGTACATTGCGGTCAGCTGCGTCTTAAATCCACTCTTGACGCCCCCTCTGCAGAGTCTGCCTGGAGGGCTGGAGGAACTCAGATCCAAGGGTCTCAGAGCCAGGTGAACTGGGGCAGACCTGCTCATGAATTTGTCCACAGTCTTCCTGGCTTGAGGAAATGTCCCATCCTGGTCATTTCATCTGAATGATGGATTGTGTCATTAGGACACTTGTCACCTACTTCAGTGAGAATAGTTGAGTCATGTAAGGAACCACTCATCCATGTGGAGTCATCAGGACATCTGGTGTCATTTCACCCATGGTGTTGATACTTCTAGTCCGTCCCCATCTCCACAGTACACCAGCCATTGCCATCCTCAGCTCTGCCATTGTTTATTTATTTTCCCATCAATATTTTATGTAAAATGGTATAAAGCACCAGGGTTCTCTATCTAGTGTGGTTTTCTGGTGACTTTTACAAGTTTACATGAAATATTGATGGGAAATCCAACTTTAAGCCCCATGGTCTCTGTGAGAATCCCAGGGACACAGTCTTTGCACAGGGTGTGGGCTCCATAGGGTGGTAATCCCTGATCCCTGCAATGACATATATCCTGTCAATGAGCCAAAGACCACCTGGTGGCCAGAGCTGTGGCCTGAGACTGGTGAGAATCCCTTTCCCTGTGGAAACCGTCTCCTCAAGGAGGCTGGGGATGTCCCATCCAGGAACCAGGGTCCTGAATGCCCCACCCCACACACCTGAGACTCCCCTGAGCACAGGAGCCGCCCCTGAATCAGAGTATGCCTGGAACTGGAAGGAAAGGCAGAGGGAGAAAGGATGGGGGAGCCTGTGGAAGTGCCCAGGACTGAGGGCTCAGCTCCTCAGAATGTTGCTGAACAGAGAGGGACAAGACCCTGAGAGGGGCAGGAGGCTCAGGCAGCAATACTAGGTGAAGGGCTCGGGTCCTGGAAACCCTTTTTCCTCACACTGTGCCCTCCTCCTAGAGCACGTCGACCTCGGGGCATCTCCCAGGGAAATCCAGCACTGTGGGAGCTGCCCAGGCTGACACCAGGGCCCAGGCACCTCCAGCTGCATTTCCTAGGTGAGGCCCTCACTGTTTCCCGTCTCCCGTCATTTGGGAGATGCCGCGTGAATGCAGCACTCAGGACGGGTTTACTGCAACCCGAGGGGATAGGATGCACTTTACTGGGCTTCCAGACCCAGGACTGATCCTCAAACACCTCTTGAATCTTTAGGGCTGGCCTCCCTCTTAGACTCCTGGGCAGCCCCAGACTAACTTCTGGTTGCAGCTCTGCTGCCCCCTGCTGGTGAGGAAGATGGAACCCACGAGCTTCCCTCCTCCAGCTGACCACAAAACACCTGACACCTGGGAGACTGAAAAGTATGGAGTCCAGCCTCAGTCTGTGCCATATGTGAACCCTTCTGGCTCAGCACAGAGAGGTGGCATATATGGTTGCAGGGAGGTGGGGCAGGTGCATTTCTGGTAACTGAGTCTCAGGTTGAAACGCTCTTCTCTGTTCCATGGTTTTTGATCACAGAATATAGAGTGCAGGATAAACTGTAGCTCTTCTGTGAAAAACCTAAGTGCAGTGAAATGCGGTTCTCCCCACATGTACTCCTGCTTCCCATGTATACTGAACACAAGATTGATTTTCCCACCCCAATAAGAACAGCTGCACTGTAACTGGAGCACCTGATGTTTCTGTCACTAAACCTCAGTTGTGTGCTTCAACCATCATCACCATCATTGTCATGGTATTTTTTCTATTAATCATAAGATTAAGAAGATTAAGGTAGAAAATTGTGACCATAAGTAGGTGGGAGCTTTCTGTGTTCAGTCCACAAATGAGAAACTCTATAGCATTCCCTACAGCTGTGGTTTAATCAGCATGGTTTGATTTTTTCTTATAAACTTAAATATTTATCAAAAGTTAACATTTCAGTGATTAAAACTGATAGTTTTCTTCCATGAGATTTTGATCATTTTTACATGTTTGATGTGAAACTGTGCTTCTTATTGCTAGAAGGCCTTTTCCTCCCTGCAGGAATAATCAAAATGACTTTTAATCCACATTAGGCCCCTGTTGGATCGCAGGCCCCAAGTGGATTCCTAGGCCCCAGGTGCACATCAAGCGCAGGTGTACAAGCAGGCCCTGGGTGGCCTTACCTGTGTAGAGGTAAGGAGCTGACCTGGGGGGAGGGTGAGCAGCCAGCAGCCCAGGGCTTTCTGAGTAGATCTTATGGAAGGAAGGAGACGAGGATATGGAACCTTAAAGAAGTGAGTTCACTTCCTTGGTGACAGACCCCATTGGAACTTAGAACTCTGGTAACCAGGCACCCACATCCTAGGGACAGCCCCGCAGCCAGCTCCCTTGGTGGGAGATGCTCAGGACAGCAAGATGTTCTCATGCTGCATCCCCAATCTCGAGGTTCGTGCTTCAGGAGGGCCCAGAGTGAGAGCCTTTCCCACGATGCAGACGCAGGCTCATCCCTCACCCCAGGCACCTCTGACCGAAGGTGCTGTGAGTAGGAATGTGTTACAGTTGACTGCTCAGCTAGAAGGCATTTAAGGTCATCCTAAATTAAAGCATGGCTTTGGGATGAAGGCATCAGGCAGTCATTGCTCTTGAACCACATTCTGAAGGAGGCACATCTTTGCATGAGGCCGTTCTTTGCACTCAATGGCATTTTTCAGAGGAGAGGAGCTGTATGAAGCCAGAGATGCCAAGGCATGCCACAGTGCTCACTAGGAAACTTTCCTGTTTAGAATGTGAGATGCATGGAGCTGGGGCTTGAGGGTCTCAGTTAAACATGGGCAGTTCAGACCAATAATCCAGGGCATTTGGCCCACAGGGTCCCGGCATTGTGTTAGATCCAGTCACCACACAAGAGGAACTCCAGGGACTGTGGCCACCCAATGACTGTATGTCTCCCTCTTATTGTCCTTTCACTTAGATCATCTTCAGCTAAGACACCCTCAGTCCAAACAACAGCAGAACAGAGTGGTCCTTAGAGCCTCAAATCCTATACTGACCCAACTTCTGCAGAGCCTGCCTAGAGGGTTGCAGGGGAGGGCAGCCTGGAGGTCTCAGATCCAGGTGAACTGGTCAGTTCTGCTTATGACTTTGTTCACAATCCTGCTGGGGCTGGAGAGAGAGGGTGACACAGATAGTGAAGGGGTTTCTGTCTCACTTCCCCATCTGTCTGTGTCACTGTGGGATGGGTACCGCTGCTGTCCCAGGAGTTACAGTAATAGTCAGCCTCATCTTCCACCTGAGCCGCAGTGATGGTCAAGGAACCTGTGTTTCCTGACCAGGAGCCAGAGAATCGGCCTGGGATCCCTGAGGGCCGGTAGTTGTTACCATAGACGACCAGCACAGGGACCTGGCCTGGCTTCTGCTGGTACCAGCTTGCATAATAGGTTTTGAGGCTGTCTCCTTGGCAGGTCATACTGACTGTATGTCCCAAGGCCACAGACAATGCAGGCTCCTGAGTCAGCTCAGAGGAAACCACGGAACCTGCAAGAGAGGACAGGAGGGGTGTCTGAGGATGAGGCTCTCATTTCCAGAGCCCCACACCCTCCATCACTTTCTGTGCTGAGCTAAAGCTCAGGGCTGGGCCGATCCCTGGTTCTGTAGGGGCTGAGCACTGGGAGGCAGCACCTGTGCAGAGAGTGAGGAGGATAAGCAGGGGAGGGGTCCAGGCCATGGTGGAGATGACCCAGAGCTCTGCTTCTGAGCCCACAGCTGGGGAGGAACCTCCAGGCCTCTTTTATCATGGGAAGGGGAATCTCTTCATGCAAATTTACTTCCTTTATTCTTATGTCACTATTAGGTGGCTCTGGTGAGCAGTGGATGCAAATCTGCTCTGCATTCCCTAAAACATTTGTCCTAGTTCTGTCTGGGCCCTGAGCCTGATGGCCTTCTCTGAGTAATTTCTCAAGATCAGAAGAAGAGTCAAGTGTGTGTTAAGATTTACCCAATACAAGGGGCCTTAAAGGAAGCAACAGTACTGCCCTTTGCATTTGAGCATTACCAGGGGCTTGGACTCATTAGGAGCCTCAGACTAAACCTCACAGTGCCCCCTGGTGCCCACAGTGTGAATGTCATTTTCTGTAGGTCACTAGATCACTCAGAAGGGCTGCCTATGAGCCCACAATTCATGCCAGATTCATTGGTGAGAGTTTTACAAGTGTTACCTCAAGAAGACTTTTATAATATGGAATAGGATGTTGGGGAGCCTTATGCTCCAAACCTATCTTTATTAGTAAATCGATATTAGGAGGTTAAATATTTTTCCCAAGTCCTCCAGACAGTAGTGAGTGGAGTCAAGATTCCACCCAGGAGATGCACCTCAGAGCGCGACCTTCCAGGCCCTCCCTGCCCCGCCTCCTGCACCCTACTCTATGTCCTCCTTCTCCCGCATCCAAGGTCTTTGAGGTCC
Source organism: Macaca nemestrina (assembly GCF_043159975.1). Lineage (NCBI taxonomy): Eukaryota > Metazoa > Chordata > Mammalia > Primates > Cercopithecidae > Macaca > Macaca nemestrina. Next base: position 89,106,716 of record NC_092139.1, on the reverse strand, counting down.
CTCTTGTTTTTACTTGCTAAACTTCCCACAAGAAGATACAAAAGAGCTAGCGATCTAAATGGCAGAAAGATATTTTCTCACAGTTGTGCAGCTGGAAAATCCACGATAAAGGTGTTGGTGGGTTTGATTTCCCCTGAGGCCTCTCTTTTTGACTTGCAGGTCCCTACCTCTTTGCTGTGTCCACACATGGTCTTTCCTCTGCACGCTCATCTCTGGTGTCTCATTTCTGTGTGTGCAAATTTTTACTTTCTAGGATGACATCAGTCAGATTGGATAAGAATCCACCCTAATTTCTTCATTTTCACTTAATCACCTCTTTAAAGATGCTGTGTGCAATTTCGGTCACACACACACTGCATTACAGCTTCAATGCATGAATTGTGGAGAACATAATTCAGCCAATAACCCTCCATCCTATGGACTCCAAAAAACTCTCTTCCTGTTATACTAAAGTTCTCACAAAACTCAGAGCAAATGGATGAAGATGAAAGTCATGAGCTTGTGACACAGGGCTGTCTTGAGCAGAGACAAGATCCAACCAAATAGATGGTACAAGTATGTTCTTATCCAAAGAAAGACCTCAGGCCACTGTACGAGGTGAAATACAGTGTCCCTCACAAAGAGGTCTCCACCTAGAACATATGCTGGTGCAATTTTCAGACTTCAAATAACCCTAGAAACCAGGGAACATTAAACCACATCCTGTGGGACATCCCCGGCCTGCCACGTTTTTTAAATATCCCCACAACTGATAGCAGTTTTCATATTTTTAAATGGTTACATTGCAGATGGTGCTGTCAGAACCTACATATTATCCCCAACGTTGTCTCATGTGTGGCAAAGACTAAAATACTTCTTATCTAGACATTTAAGAAAGAGTTTACCAAATTCTAAAAAGTAATGAGCCCTAAAATATTTGAGTAAATGCTGAACCTCAAGCAAAATAGGAGAAATCAAAAATATAAGTGCAAGAAGATAATTTTTTATGTCTCACAGGTTGGCAAACGTTTGCACTTTCAGCAATGTACTTCCATCGATATTTAGGGCTGGCATTGTAAACTGGTAGAACCCCTCTGGAGGGGAATGTGAAAACAATGGGTAAAAGTTAGAAAGGCACATCCTTTTGACCCAACAATTCCACTTCTGGAAATTCATCCTACCTTCATATGCACACAGGAGCTCAAAGGAGTCTGCACAGGATGCTCGCTGCAGTGTGATTTGTAAGATCAAAATCATGGTGATAACCATTAGAGGTTGCCTGGCTAAAATCCTGCTGTGGAATACTCTACAGCCTTAGAATACTTGGGCAGTGCTCTATGCCTAGGATGTCCCGGGATAGAATAAGAAATGGTGCATGTAGGGGATGGTCTTTGACAAGGGGGACAAGGACAAAAGCCTTACACTTCATTCTCTCCTTTTCCTCTGAGCTTTTCCACATCAGCCAAACAGGGTAGGGAGAGTAAAAGCCCCTCAGGCAGGGCCTGGCCACCTGCTCTGGTCTCTGAATGCAGCCTGGCCTGACAACTTGGCTGCAACTTTGTGACCAACCCAGAGCCAGAACCACAAAACTAAGCGACTGTCAATTCCAGGTGCACCGAAGTGACAAGATCACAAACACATGTTCTTTTACCATGCTCACTATTAGGGAGCAATTTTTATGCAACAATAGGCAATAAATACAATTTGATTTTTGAAATACATTTTCTTGTGGATATTTCAAGTACACAACATATTGATATAGGATACATGTAGAATAAAATGGTTACTTTGTTTTTCCTAAAATCCATTTAATCGAAGTTTATGAAGCCTAAACTATATATAATCATGGCTATGTTTACCAATTGATTAAAGAAATTTAAATATTGGATGCTTGTCTGAATATTTATTAAATTAATTATCTCCTTAAGTAGATTAATAAAGATTTCAGCTACAAAAGTACTGATGTCCATGGAAATCACAAATGCTGGATGTCAGTGAGGAAGAAGGAATGGACTCAGGTTAACTCTTCCCTGTGGAGCCATTTTGGAAGCTCCCATCCTATAGGGAGACCATTCACTTTTGGGGAGTTTCCAGGACAGAGCCTCAGCGATGTGCGACAGGGGAATTTTGAGGGAGCGCTGAGCCTGTCCCTCAAAATCTCCCCAGTTCACCTACCTGAGGTATTGAGGAAAAGAGGAGGGAGCAAAAATAAGAAAAACATGGCCAGGTGCAGTGGCTCACGTGTATATTCCCAGCACTTTTGGAGGCCGAGGTGGGTGGATCACTTGAGATCAGGAGGTCAAGACCACCCTGGCCAACATGGTGAAAACCTGTCTCTACTACATACACAAAAGTTAGCCAGGCAAGGTGGTGGGCACCTGTAATCCTAGCTACTCAGGAGGCTGAGGCAGGGAGAATTGCTTCGACCTGAGAGGCTGAGGTTTTAGTGAGCCGAGATTGTGCCACTTCATACATCATGGGTCTGAGAAATGCCTCATCCGTTATTTTGGGGCCAAGAGCAGAAAGGCTCTGCTGCAGGTGCAGGCAGGGGTGTCGGTGTCCTGCTATTGGGACTGAGAAACTAGCAGACTCTACCATAATAGAGGAACTGGACATAGGAACTGAAACCTTGTGCTTAAGGCAAGGCTTCAGAGGAGAATCCTACTGTAGACCCATGGGATTTAGCAACAAGTCTATGTCATGTGCAGTTGCGAATTATTTCTCTTTTGAAAACAACCTCTGAGAAGCTACTGGGCTTCTCAGCAGTGCCAGGTGGGTCACAAGGAAGAGGGGATCTGGGCAGACTTCACAGTGTCCCCTCCTCTGGTTTGCTCTGTTGGGAATCACAGGCTGCCACACAGCCTGGGGCCAGGACCTCAGCAGGGCTGGGCAGCAGTTCTGGGGCCTGATCCAGACCGTTGATCTCAGGAGTTGCCCTGTCCAACCATATGACCATCCAGGAGCAGGACAGTGGACAGAGGTTGCCTCTGTCTGTGTTTCTACCCAGGCCCTCATTCTCTAACTCACACAACAGCTCCAAGTTACCAGATGATTCTGGCCCTTCCAGGCCATGTCTCTGCCTGATGTGTGCTCTGTAGGGACTCCTGGAGGGGGCTGGAGGGAAGGGCAACCTGAAAGGCTCAGATCCAGTTGAACTGGGCCAGATTCACTCATGGCTTTATCCACAGGCCTCCCGGGGCTGAAGCAAGAGGGTGGCAGAGGCTGGGAGGGTGTTTTGGTCTCACTTCCCCATCTGCCTGTGTCACTGTGGCGTATTTACTACTACTATCCCACACCTGACAGTAATAGTCAGCTTCATCCCCGGCCTCGACCCCGCTGATGGTCAGGGTGGCGGTGTTCCCTGAGTTGGAGCCAGAGAATCGCTCAGGGATCCCTGAGGGCCGTTCGCTATCATCATATATGACCAGCACAGGGGCCTGCGGTGGCTTCTGCTGGTACCAGTGCACACTTTTACTTCCAATGTTGTCTCCCCCACAGGTGATCCTGGCCGTCTGTCCTGGGGACACCGACACCGAGGGTGGCTGAGTCAGCTCATAGGAGGCCGCAGAGCCTGCAAAGGAAAAGAAAGAAAAAAAGTAGAGGTTAACTTGCAGGTGAAAGACCCTTTTTATGAAATCCTTGCCCTCCTGATGTGGACAAGTTCCAGAGAGTCTGTGAACCCTCAAGGTAACCCCTGCGATCAGCCCCAGTGCCAGTGGCCCATGGACTTTCCTGTTGCGTGGAGCCTTTGAACGGAAAACCCACTACTCTCTCCTGGCAGGTGCAGCCGCTCAGGCTCTCACAAGGCCTTGAGCAGAGTGTGCGGGGAGTTCAGCCCCAACAGCCCCCACCCTGCAGCAGGGTCATGACCATCCTGCCCATCACAGGCAGGGCCCTACTGAGCTCAGAGTCAGGGCCACACTGAACCCGGAGCCCTTGGTCTGGGCAGGTTGGTGAGACCCTGGGGGCAGCACCTGTGCAGTGAGCAAGGAGGCCGAGGAGGAGAAGGGTCCCGGCCATGGCTGAGGCACCGCCAAGGCTGCTTCCCAAAGTCAGGCTGGGCAGGTTCCTCTCAGGCCTCTCTTATACCTTTGCTGAAGAGAACAGCCCGTGATGCAAATCAGCAGCGTCAGGAGCTGCTGCTGGAGGAGATCTGTGGTTTCCAGAGAAGGGCTCAGCCCCAAAGGAAACAGAGAGAGGAGGGGTGGCCCCTGCTTACCCACCCCCTCAGCCCATGCGATTTTCCTTCACCCACTGATCCCACGGTCTGGGCTCACATCTTTACCCAGATTGTGCCCATCCTTGCTGCTTGGCTGGGTTGGCCATGGAAAAGCTCAAAGCTGAGTTTCTCTTCATTTTCTAGGGGATACAAAGTTCTTCCTACAGGATAGTGGTTGACCTGTTCAAGAGGTTGCCAGAGTCACAGTGGTGATGGGGGAATTACCTGGGGTCCACAGTCCCCTCCTCCCTTCCATCCTGGCTCAGGAGGGAGGTGGTTAGCTTTTGTCTGCATCTCTAGAAATGTCCTGGTCATAAATACTTTATGTCAGATGTGAGATGTCTGGTATTGGCCTAAATCCATTTTGAAGACACATTCCAGAGCTCAATGCAGGGACCCTCTTCATTCTCACTCTACAGGGGCCAGCAGAAGCCTTGGACAGGTCCAGGCCCCACCCCAGGGCACAGCTCCTCAGTACTAGGGGAGAATGAAATTGCTTGGTTGCCAAGTGCACACGGAGTGTTGCAAGATCCATGGGATGTGATAAGTTTCTACCTTGACAGTGAGTTCTAGTGCCAGGTCATAGGTGCTGTGCCTCGGTATCACCAGGGTGCTTTCAGGACCAGGGACAGATCAGGATGGGAAGGAGATATTTGCTTCATGAGAAAATGAGAGGGGACTGCAAACTCCAAGACCTTGGAAGTGAGTGTTTATTATAACGATGTTGTCTTCAGTTGCTGGGAAAATGTATCAATGGATAAAAACTGAAATCAAGGAAAGGTTAATGAGCAAGTATTTTGTGCCTCATAAGGAAATCAAGAGCTGTAATTTGGGGGGTTCACCAGGACAGACTGGGAAGAGTGGACATGGAGGAGTGGCCAGGGAAGGAGAAGTCCCTATATCTGCAGGACAGGACCTCCCAGAGCAAAGGACAGAGAGGTGGGATATGTTTGACTACAGAATGGGATGGCATGTGTGACCGTGAGATGGGGGCCAGGGCGATGGGAAGAGGCAAAGTGCCTGAATCTGTGTCAGAAAATTAGGCACCATCTCCAAGAGTCAGATCCGAAACCAGGAAGTCAGAAGAATTTAAACATCAGTGTCCGGGACAAGTACTCTAAGAAAAGAAGAACCTCTTTCCCTCCAGGTCTCAGGTCACGGTCACTGACCCTCCCTGCATGGCAGCATTTCTCTGATGCCCAGACCCACCCCATGCCCAGGAGTTTCTGCCAGGTTGCTCTCTGCTGCCCCCTGGTGGCCTCTCTACGCTGGCTGCTGGAGGCTCAGGGGCCTCCTGGGTCCAGGTGTAGATTCAGAATCTGCTGCTCAGTTCCCTGATTGCTTCCTTCATGGATTGCTGACCTCAGGGAAGAAATTCCTTTTCTCTATGTGGCCCCTTCCTGCCTCAGGACCTGGCACAAGGCACTCAGATTCCTGATGGAAATACAAACACTCACATGTGGAGGAGGAGGTGACAGGGCCCTCCTGAGGCTCCCTGCACGTGTCACTGGGTGGGGGGTGGTCCTGAAGGGGGACCGGGACTTGGTACTGAGGGATACAGGACTGAGGTGTGGCCCTGACTGGGTCTGGATGCAAATATAGGGCCAATGTGGGTCGGTGGTGACTCCTGCAATACAACAGAGACAGAAGCTCATTCACTCAACAAATATTCCCCCGACCCACTCTGTCCTGGCAAGACAGCATTTTAGGAATTCAGCGTGAGGAAGACACAGTCCTTGCTCTGAGGAGTTTCCTGTCCTGTTGCTGGGTCAGTGCAGTAGGCACACTGGGTTTACAGACCCAGCAGATACTCCCTACACCTGTGTGTCATCCCCTCTATTCAACTGAAAACCAGGCAAATGTCCAGTGTCTCCCAGCCAGGAGTGACCATGTATGTAGCCTACCATTGATCCATGTGATGTAAGAGTCAGATGGCTGAGTTTGCCCTCAGGAAACTTTTCCTCTTATGAAGGAAGGATTTGAGCTTTGCTTTATCTCTTGAACATGGGTGTGATAACTGGAGCTGCAGCAGCCACGCTGAGGCCTTATATCAACAACAGTGAAAGCAAAGTCAACATCGCATTGAAAGGGAATGGAGAGTTACAAATATTTGAGCTTCCTGTGGCACTGGTGAGCATCTGGAACTCAACCACCAAGCACATGCACACTTATTTTTGTGGAAGAAAATTGGATGCTCCCTGGTTCCTGCCATACATGTACTTGTAGTGAAAAAGCATTTCTGACTGATAATGCAATGATTAATAGAAGTAAATCAATCAAAAATAATGAAATAGAAGAATAACCGTGGAATTGTATGCAGATAATCATGGAAAGTTCCGACAGAAGCTGACTGGCGGCTGTTGTAGATTCAGTGTTTGGAGAAGGCCTCCCTGAAGAACAGTCTGCGGAGCTCCTTTGAGGAAGGAGTGAAGACAGGAGTGATGGAAGTGTGTGCGGGGAGCTGTGTCTGTGCCCTGGGGGGAAGGGTCTCGGGTGTGTGAGGATCTGAAAAGACAGTGGGAAGCCTGAAGGGGATCTGGGATGTAAACCAGTTCAGGTCAGATGTGGCATTTGCTCACAAGTGAAGAATTTGGGGACAGGCATGATGTGTAGTGTGTGAAATTCACAGGTAATAAATTAGGTGATCTGGGGCAGCATAGCAATGAAATCACTCTTGACCTCCAGGAAGATGCTACTGTGTAGGGACAGGTGTGGCTTGCGTGGGTCCAGACCAGGTCCCAGCCCTTCTCTAGTTCACCTGGCCCTATGGACACTCAGGGACTGGTTCCTTGTCCCTCCCCTCTACCCGATGCCCACCATGTAGCCCTGGGGGGACCCACCCTGCTGCCTGTGTGTCTGGTCCTTAGCCAGCTTTCTGGGACCCAGTGTGGGTGACCCAGCCCTGCTTTCCCTGAAGTTCTAGAGATTTGCTGACCCAGGGGCAAAGAATTCAGGGAGCGCACTTAACAAGGAAAAGAAGGGTCTGTGAGAGGGAGTGACAGTTCCAAGGTCACTGGGGAAGGAAGAAAGAAGAGCGAGATCAGAGAAATCTTAGACCCTTAATGATGAGCTCTTTCTAGTGGCCTGGAAGCATCCTGGGCTTGGGGAGGGTACATCGGATAATCTTAAGTCAAATTTTGGAGGTCCTGATGCAAACAGCTTCCCATCATCAGTTCTTCCAGCTGCCTGTAGGGAGTGCTGCTCTACCTTTCAACCTGACAAAATTTGTAATACAATGTTTTAGGTTTAGGAATCCCCCCATAAAAACGATCTATCTAAGTTAATGTTCTATTAACTCAACTTATAAGTTGTAGATATATTAATACAATGGTATTTCTCAGTGCTTTTTTGAGCGGAGTATCATTTTCTGTTTTTGTTTTTGTTTTTGTTTCTTCCATTTCCATGAGTTGTGGCCATAAACACAAGCCATGAGCATTGATACAGGAAGCCTCTGCTTTTCCTATTCAATACATCCCACACCTGACATAGTTACCTTATGTAAGTGTCCTACAGTGAATTTTGAAAAACATGGGTTGAAGCAATAGGCAGAGAAATGTCACCTGTGGTAAGATTTTACCCAAGAGTCACACAGGGTATTACTCATGGAGCAAATAGATGATGTTCACATGCAGGTGACCCTGCACAGGTGTGACTGAGTCATTCCGGGTCAGACATGAGCTGAGCACATTTCCTTCCCATTGACAAAGGTGGCTTCTGTCCTGCTCACCCCTGTGAGAAGCTCCTGGCTCTTCATGCCGGGAAGATGCTCTTCATGTTGGGAATGCGGAGCTCGGGCTGTCACGGGAGAATGAGGAGACCTTATTTGTGGGCTTTGAACTTCTTGGAATCACAGGTTTTTGTTTTTCTCTGAAAGCACAATTATCAGGGAGCAGAATTTCAGAGTAAGGGCCCCTTACCTGCCCCAGGTTGTACTGAAAGGACTTTTCTAGTGCACATCACCGAGGAGGTCTCCAGGAGCCTGAGACTGGCTGAGTCAGTCCTCACTGAGGCCCAAGCAGCAGGGGAATGTGTGATGATTTCCTCTTGTATTGTGGTTTATTCAAAGATTGAGTTTTCTTTGAAATCCCAAAATCCTGTCACTTGAAATTCGGAGCCTTGCAGAGATGTGTTCACTGCTTCAAGTGGTGGAAAATTCTCCAGTTGGATGAGTTCCTGCAATTGTCTGCACTTTCAAAAGTCTCTAATTTAGAGTTCAGGCATGTTTGTAGAGCAGAAGTTCCAATAAAGTAGGTGTAGAAGAGTGTGTTAGATAAGCAAGAGAGATGGTGAGAGAGACCATGAAAGCTTCCCAATCCCCTTCACCTCTAACACACGTGGTTCACATCTCCCAGGAACATACAGCATGGACAGCAGAGACTGAGGGCTGGAAAGTCTGTGTTTAGAGCTACAGGTTTCTTCATCTGCCTATTCCACTAGAAGATCTAATCACCTTATGCACATCAGAGATAAGGTGTCCTCAGCTACCATCTCTCCCTCTATGTGACTCAGTGTTCAACAGCTATGAATGACCATTTTCTTAAGAATCAAATTCGCATGTAAACTTAGCAGTGGACACGGTCCTCCCAAGCACAGAGATCAGAGTCAGCAGCACAGAATCTGCCCTGTGGGCACAGTGTGCATGGCTCCAATGCACACCAAGCATAGCCCTACTGCGTGGGAACAGTCCTGCTGCCCACAGTGAATACTGTCATCTTGGGAGCTACTTTTTACAAAATTCTTCACAAGTCTTGTCTAAGAATCCTGGTTTAGAAATGCTGGCTGGAGACAACTGACACTCAAATATGAGCATGAGAAATTTGAGTATTCTTCCTGGCAACAAATTAGCAGATTCAATAGACATTCCTGCAACACTGGAAATGTGTGACCTTGGACCAGACAGGAGATCATTGTTAATAAGAGAAAGAGAGAGAGAGAGAGAAAGTTGAGTTGTAGCATATAGAGCAGAGAAAATGGTGCTTAGTACAAAATTCTTTCCATTTTTAACAGTTGCATAATTCAAAATTAAACTAGCATTACTTTGCTTCTTGTGTATGCAGTATTTTTATTATGGTAAAATAAACATAACAAAACGTTTCGTCCTTTTCATCATTTTTAAGTGTGTAATTAAGTGGCAGTAAGTACAGTAAAAATGTTGTGCTGTCATCACCACTATCCAACCCCAGAGCTTTTTCATCAGTGCACTCAGAACGTCTGTATCTACTAGACAGCTACTTTAGAAACTTTGGAAATTGTAGACAAAATGATGAGTGTGTGATAAAAAGAAAATACCAAGGATGAACTAAAGACCATGTTTGCACGTCAACTCCAGCTTCTGTGAAATCTCAGTACAGTAGGGGGTATGCCTCATCCAGGAACTCAGATGAGACACACCCCCAGGGCCTTTTCTGGGAAGTTTCTACCCAAGAAGCAGAGGAATTTCAACAGGACTGTGCCCTCTGAAACAGCTCTCTCCTCTTCTGCAGTACGTGTGATTACTTCTGGTGTTTCAGTTCACCGGACTGATCTCTACAATAGTTGAAGGATCCTGGAAGATGAATTTGGATTTGTACAGATCCAGACAGGCAATAGTGGCATTTACAGTATCTGTGCCAGATGGGGATCTCCTGGAACAGAATGCTATGGCTGCAGGTGCACAGTTACATCATTGAAGCAGATACTGAGGTCTTGTCTGTTCCCCTCAGAGACTAGGATCAGAATCAGTGCACATTCATGTGGGATGGACAACAGTATACATTCACACTTTTTCTGCCGGGCATCATTAGCTCTCCCTTCCCTACCATTTTATCATTATGGGAGTTCAGGCCATCTGGACATCATAGTTCAATCACATGTACATGATGGGCGCGGCCTATTGGAAGCTTTTGTGAGATCCATGTACTTTTGAGAGTGGGAAATAAACTAAGATGTTTCCTCTTTCATACTAGCTGAAATTGAGAGTTTAGTTGTCTGGAGCAGCTGAGACTCTCCTACAACATAAACAACATGTTATTATAGCCTTCAATTCCTCCCAGGAAGAAAGAGACACAAGGTCTCTAAAGGTCTAGGAGTAGTATATTTTACACTTGGGGATGTGACTCCGACCCATATATCAGGAGCCATAAATATCACCCATTGTTTTCCAGGTCCAGAGTACTGAGGCTCTGCAGCAGGTGCAGGCAGGGTTGTGAGTGTCCTGCTGTTGGGGCCAGAGAATCCAGCTGACTCTACCGTGGGAACTGAAACCTCCTGCACATGGCAAACCCCATTGGAGAATCCCAATGTAGACTCCTGGGGTTTTGGAAGAAGGCCATGTCATGTGCAGTAGAGTATTACTTCCCTTTGGAAAAACAGCTCCTTTTGTCTTACTGGGCCCTGGGAGAGACAGGATAACACTGGACATCAAGCGACCATGTTGCCAGAACTGCCAGATCCCCCCAGCTGTGAGCTCAGGCAGGCCAGCAGTGGTCTCTGGTGAGATGGATGTGACACATCTGGGACAGAGCAGGGTCAGGGCTCCAGGACTCAGTCACCTGCATAAACAGCTGGTCTACATACGTGTTCTCATTTCTCTTCCACCAGTGCCTCTCCCTGGCTTCACACATACGTCTTACGGGTGGAGATGGGGCTGAAGCAGGTTACTCCAAAGCACCGTCATCTGAAGGGGTAAGACCAGACCAGCACTGTACAATCACAACATGATGTGAGCCTCATGTGAATCCTACTGTCTCGTCACCATATTAGACATAAAAAATAAAAAGGTAAACCAGTTTCAATAATATACTTTATTTAACCCAAAGTATGAAAAATAATATTTACACATGTACACAATCTAAAATTATTTATGAGATATTTTATAGATGTTTTCATAGCTACTGTTATTATTTTATTTTGGGGAGATTCTTTATGTTGAGATTGTGTGGTTGATGGAGGCTTGAAGGAGTCGGGTTGCCAAGGGTGAGCTGTGCTGGCTTCGTAAGTGCCAACTTTGATAAGCTGAAGAGGGGGTGAAAGAGTGATTGTGCAGGATGTGCAGGGTGGAGGTGGGCAGTATCCATCCTACAGCTGCCCCTGTGGGAGCATCTCTGGTCCCTGCATGGTGTGAGGTTGCTCCCTTTTCTGTGGATTCCTTGCAGGAAGATATGATTCCTCCTCTCCTTCAGGACTCATAGTAGCTGGCATTTCAGGCTCCCTTTTCATTTTATAAGAATAGAAGGAACACTCAGAAATAGTTGGGCATTTGGATGCTCACAGTGGAAATTTAGGAAGTTCGCTGGTGCATTCCAGTGTATAGTGGCCATCTCAGGTCCATGGTGGTTCATTTTGGTGAGAGCTGACCGTCTTAGTTTGGGTTCCCTGGAAGTAGACTCTGAGGTAAAGATTTCCATGCACAGAGAATCTGGAAGGAGTGAGGGAGGCATCACCCGCAGAAGGAGAACCTGACCCACAATAGGATTGCAACTGAGGCCTCAGGATCCACGATGGGAAGTCTGGAGCTGGAAGGCCTTTCAGTGTCAACTTGTATTAAGGCAGGGCCTTGGATTCTTGGCCTTACGCAGTCATCAAACCAAAACACTCAAAATTGAACCTAAATATGAGAAAGGAAGTTTTCTGGAAACAATAGCACTTTCCTGTGAGGATACAGCTCTGAGCTTCTAGAAGGTCCCAGCAGATGAGTGCGGGTGAGCTCACAAAAGGGTATCGAGGCAGATGCCGCAGTGTCCCCTCATCTGCCTTTGCTGTTCAAAATCCCAGGCTGCCATGGAAGCCTGGAACCTCAGGTGTTGAGCTGAGCTGGGCATTTTTGGGGACTGATGTAGGATATTTGGAAGGAATGACCCAATCATCATCGTATGGAAACTTAATGCCAAGTGATGTTTCTCTGCATCTCTCTCATCTTCCATCCCATTCTTATTTCCCCAAGTCACTCCAGAGGCCCCAAATCACCAGTAAATTCTGATTATAGCAGCACTAAACCCATTCCTGCAGAGTCAACATGTAGGGCTAGACAAAAGGATGGCCTGGAGGTCTCAGATTTAGTAGAACTTGGCCAGACCTGCTCATGGCTTGGTCCACAGTCTTCCTGGTCCTGGAGGAAGAAGATGACACATATGAAAAATGGATTTGTGTCTCACCTCCCCATCTGCCTGTGTCACTGTGGGATTGTTCTCATCCCCGGAAAAGCAGTAATAGTCAGCCGTGTCTTTGTTCAGGACCCTGGTGATGGTCAGGGCGATCGTGTCCCTGAGGTGGACCCAGAGAATGGCTCAGGGAATCCCGGAGGTCGCTCACCATCTTTATATATCAGCAGCACAGAGGCCTGGCCTGGCTTCTCCTGGTACCAGTCAGCATAATTATCCCTCAGTACATTTCCAGAGCAGGTGATCCTGGCTGTCTGTCCTGGGGACACTGACACCAAGGGTGGCTGTGTCAGCTCATAGGAGGCCACAGAGCCTGCAGAAGAGGACAGGAGAGGGGGCTTGAGGATAACAAACACATTTCCAGTGGTATCACCCTGAGGCTGTGCCTAGGCTGTGCTCAGGGTTCAGGGCAGGACCAGCTCAGGAGCCTGCAAGGGCTGAGCCTAGGGCAGGGCTTGGGGGCAGCACCTCTGCAGAGGGTGAGGAGGGAGAGCCGAAGAGGGGTCCAGGCCATGGTAAGACACCCAGAGCTCGAACTCAGGAGCCCAAAGCACATGGGAACTCCCCAGGCTTCACTTATTTCCTCTCAGGCCCGGTGGGGCATTGCATGTTTGGTGTTTATGCAAATTTACTTCTCTGGGACTTCTCATGGTGGGATGTCACTCAACCCAGATCTTTGGGACACAATTCAGCCAAGAACTCTCTACCCTACAGACCCCAAGACTCATGTCTTTTTTACTTGTAAAATGCATTCGTCCCATCCCAATCACCTAAATCCCGATCCAAACTCTAAGACCAAACTCTCATTTGCATATCATCTAACTCAAGTGTGGGTGATTCTACAGGTCTGATTCATCCTGAGGGTTTAAAGGATAACAGCTTTGGGGGGGTTTTACCTCCTCTCTCCTGTTGTCAGCTGAGTGTTCAGGAAAGTCAAATTTCCCACTTTATTTGCTAAGATTAGAAGAGAAGAGCCAGTCAGCATCAGCAACATCTGTGAGGTACATGTCTGAAAACCACAACTGTCTACCCTTGAAATAATGTACATAAGTTAAATACCCATTAATTGAATTTATTAATCAGTAGCCATGGGATATCTTTATCAGTGTTTAGAAAAAAAACAGAATTGATACAGAACATAGAACAAAAAGTACATTAAGTTAAATTGTACTAAGAGAAGAGTGTGTCCTTGTTAAGAAAGACAACTCACAGACATAAACAGTCTAAAGAAAATTCATCTCATATGCATATTAAAGTACTATTTTCGATGTTAACATTAAGTATCCACATTTTGATATGCAAATAGAGACTCTCTAATGGTTACACAAAGTGCATTATTTTTTCTGTTTGATACGACATTTGGTTTAGGTTCCCTTGTGGAGTGAGGGTGATCTTGACTGTAGGAAAGAAGGATGTGCCATGGAATGTTTCCTAACACACACACACACACACACACACACACACACACACACACACGCACATATGTATATGAGAGGATAATTTGCAGCATAAACATATTTCTGCCAAAAAGGTTCTGTTCTTTCTCTGGCAACTTGACTTGGGGTCTTTATCATTTAACATCTCAAGCTCTCTTCCTTATCCCGTTGTTACATTCTGTTCTAGAATTTTCATGGATTATAAAAATATTCAATACATGTAAAACTGAAACTATTTGTTTATTTGTCATTCTCAGAACTTCCATGTTCTCTTCTGTTTGTGGCTTCAGTCAAATGTTGATATTAGGACCCTTCTCTCTGAGCCTGCCTTGGATATTCCAGCTTTGGTACAAGTTTTCTGGCCCACTTGCCCCTCCCACTCCCTCAGACTTTTGCCTTAGGGGGAGTCTATTCCTGATAAATTAAAACTCTCCCAAAACTCAGAGCAAGCAATGCAGAAAAATGTTATGTGATTGTGACCCAGGGCTGTCTTAAACCCATGATCCAATCAAATAGATGATATGAGGATGTTCTTATCCAATGAAAGACCTCAGCATAATACAGGTGAAATACAGTGACCCTCACAGAGAGATCCCCACCTAGATCATATGCTGGTGGAATTTTCAACCTTCAGATAAACCTACAAACCAAGGAATGTTCAACCACATCCTGTGGCCATCCCTGACCTGACACCTGTTTTAGTATGGCCCAGAGCTGATGGTGGTTTTTATCATGTTAAATGGTTACATTGTAAATGATGCTATAGGTATCTATGGAATATCCCCAAAGTTGATCTTTGGGCAACAAAGACTAAAATAATTCTTTTCAAAATTTATTTTTATTTTTTTTAATGTAATAGAGATGAGGGTTCACTGTGTAGCCCAGACTAATCTCAAATTCCTGGGATCAAGCAATTCACCCGTCTTACCCCTCCAAAGTGCTCGGGATTACAGGCGTGAGCCATAGTGCCTGGCTACAAAGACTAAAATTCTTCTTATCTCGATATTTAAGAAAAAGTTTAACAAATGCAAAAAAGAAAAAGTAATGAACTATTTCTGAAAAGGCCCAATCTTAGGCAGAACAGGAGACTCAAAAATAAAACTGTAAAAAGGTAACATTTTTCAGTTTGATATGTTTGCAAAAATTTACACTTTCAACAATATACTCTGAGTAAGCACTTATGGCTGGCATTGAAAATTGGTAGATCTCTCTGGCGGTGAATCTGACAACAACCGGTGAAAATTACAAGCACACATCTTTCTGATCCGCAATTTCACTTTCAGAAATGGATCATATCGTCATATTCACACAGGAACGCAAAGGAGGCTGTACAGGGATGTTCGCTGCACTGTTGTTTCTAAGATCAAAGTTGTGGCGATAACCATTAGAATGTAGTTGGCTAAAATTCTACCCACGGTGTGGGAGATGGTGATGTATTTAGGGTGAAGACATCCCCAAAAAATCAGTGACTACATCAATCAGGCAGCTCCTTGTCACTGTCTCTGTATTTGAAGAGCTAGGAAGAGTTGCACATTCAGGGACCACAGCACACAAGCATCAGGAAGCTGTCCCTGTCCTGGATGAGAAACCACGGGGCAGGTTTCCTGTTGGATTTCATGGTGGGAAAGGAGAGGAGCTGAGAGAGAAGAATTTTGAAGGTCATGCTGCAGGAAGCCCCTTGCACTGGGTGAGGAAGCATCTTCAGAGCAGAAAGGGAGCCTGAGAGCCCAGGATAGGTTTTGGTCTCAGTTCCCCATGAAGTTGAACCACTGTGGAAAGTGCTTCCACTCCTATATGAGCAGCAGTAATAATCAGCCTCGTCCTCAGCCTGGAGCCCAGAGATGGTCAGGGAGGCCGTGTTGCCAGACTTGGAGCCAGAGAAGCGATCAGAGACCCCTGAGGGCCGCTTACTGACCTCATAAATCATGAGTTTGGGGGCTGTGCCTGGATGCTGTTGGTACCAGGAGACATAGTTATAACCACCGATGTCACTGCTGGTTCCAGTGCAGGAGATGGTGACCGACTGTCCAAGAGACTTGGACACTGAGGGAGGCTGAGTCAGGGCAGACTGAGCCCAGGATCCTGGAAAGAGGGAGAAACACACTCCAGTGAGTCAGTGCTGGGACCAGGTGAGCCTGAGGAGCAAGAGACCAAGTATCAGCCCACAGGACCCAGAAGCCCCTTCCTTGGAGGTGTCACCTGTGCCCTGAGTGAGGAGGGTGAGGAGGACCAGAGCCCAAGCCATGGTGGAGACGTCCCGAGAGCGCTGCCTCCTGAGATCCCAGCACTGGACCTGCCCCCAGCCCTGTGTTATCCCCTCTGCCTCAGAGGAGGGCGGGGCCTCCATGCAAATCTGCACCCTGAGCTCCTCTCCTCACCCCACCCTCACCTGGGCCTGGGCTCAGAGGCTTCAGCTTCCCTGGACAGTGGGGCTCAGCTGAGGAGACTAAAGTCCTTGTTTGTCTATTCTGATGGCAGGAACTTAATTTTTTTGTACCTGATTTCCTCAGGAGAGAAAGATCTGCTGAAATCGCTTACCTGAGTGAGCTCCTGGCCCTCAGTGTCTCTGCTGTGAGGTGCCTGTGTCTCTGTGACCTTCTAGGCCTTGGCCCACCCTGCAGTGCCCTCTGCTTGGCACCCACCTCCAGGCTGTTTCTACTGTCAGGAAATGGGGGTGCCCACCTGGTGGACCCCTCTGCTGGGTATCATTGGTCCCTGGTCTCCCCAGGTGCAGCCTCGTCCCATCCCCACCCCCACGCTTTGTGCTGAAGCATCTGCAGCATTGAACCCCTGGAGCACATCAGCCGCCCCAGGCAGTGCACCCACATCCACACGGGCACATGTGGGAGGGACCCTGTGGAGGGAACAGGAGCACTGACCAGGTGCACAGTCCTGAGCCTGATTCCACTGCTCCCAATGCTGCCCTTCCCACTCATCAGCAGACGACGTGTCCTTCCCACCGTCTGGGTCTCAGCCTGAGAAATGGGGACCACAGAGCCCACACTGCACACAGGTGATCCATGGGAATATGACCAAGCAGGAAAAAGGGAAAGTTTGTTAACAGGCTTTTCTGTGTGCACCAGCGTGATATTTATTGTGAATGTTTGCTTTATTGAACTGTAATTTATGTGTTAAATCACAGAGATGCGTGTTTCCTGCTTTCTTACTTTTCCCATCAGACCACTTCCTCAGCACAACTTAAAGCTGACCTCTCTAAGCCTTGCGACAATGAAGACACACAGACATTCAATAAATACGTTTTTTTGTTTTTTTCCTTAAAAGGATTTTTGTATCTTTTCTTCTTTCCCCATTGCTTATGACAAAATTCTTTTAATGTTTCATATTAAATATTAATGGATTCAGGTTCCATTTAAATATTATAACATACACTATCCTGTCTTCCCACCTAGATTCATGTCTGGAACCAGGACAAGTGCGTGGAGCAGCTATTTGAGCACCAGGAAAGGAAATGGTACGATGCAGTTTGGGATGGTCCCGGCAGATGGCATACAACAGAGTCAGTGTCAGACTCCTGGATTTCCTCAGTGTTCCCTGGCTGGTTTCCTGACAGCCTGAAACTTGAAGGGGCACAAACCTGAAAGCAAAAAGACCAGAGAGCCCTATTGTTACGGATTGAAGATAGGAAAGGATATTATTTGACTCAAAATGAAGGCTCAGTCCCCTGCACAAGCAGGTGGTTCACACCTGGGTTCTCCTCTCTCTTACACCAGCGCCCCTCCCTGGGTTCACACCGATGTCCTATGGATGGAGACGGGGCTCCCTGCACCAGGTCACTCCACAGCCCCTGTAACCTGAAGGGGTGCAGACCAGCACTGTTCATTCACAATACGTTGTGAGTCTCATGGAAATCCCAATGTCTCGTCATTGCATTAGAAATACAAAGAGAAGAGAATGAGTTAAATAATATACTTTATTTGCTTAACATAACAAAAATAGTATCACCTTCATATGTAATTAAGTACAATTATTTGAGACATCTTATATATACTTTGCATGGCTACTGTTATTATGTTTTGAAGAATCTGTGGAGATTGTGTGGCTGATAGAGATGTGAATGGGTTTCCTGTTGACAAGCGTGGGCTGCTGTGGCTTTTTAAGTGTCAACTTTGATAGGCTGAAGGAGGGGTGGAAAGAATGATTTTTTACCCTGGGTGTGGAGGGTGGAGGTGGGCAGTGTCCATCCTGCAGCTCACCCTGTGGGTACATCTGTGGTCCCTGCATGGGGTGAAGCTTCTCCTCCTGTCCCGGGTTTCCCTGCAGGGGGATCTGACTCCAACTCTCCCTCAGAACCCAGACCACCTGGTGACTCAGGCTCCCTTTGCATTCCATACAAGTGCAAGAAACACTCAGATCTCATTGGGCATCTGGATACTCACAATGCTAATTTAGGAATAAATGGGTGCTTTCCAGTGTACAGTGGCCTCCTGAGGTCCTGCATGGCCGATGTTGGGGATGGCTGGTGATATTAATTTGGGTTCCCTGGAAACAGACTCTGACATGAAGAATTGTATGCACAGAGGATGTGAAAGGAGGTAAGGGAAGGAACACCGGGCAGGAGACCCCGACCCTCATTGAGTCCTCAGTCTTTCCCACAGGGAGCTGTGGAGCTAGGAGGAATTTCAGGTCCTTCTATATTGAGGCAGAGGGTTGAGATCTTGGCCTCAGGCACTCATGAAACCTAACCTTGCTGAGGAAGGGCATAAACCTGGAGGAGGCAGTTTTCTGTGCTGAGCAGCACTTCCCAGTGAAGAAGGCACAGCTCTCAGCTGCCACAAGCTCCCAACAGTGCTGGGTGGGTGAGATCAAAGGAAGGAATCCGAGCAGATCCCACAGTGTCCACTCCGCTGGTTTTTCTGTAGAGAATGACATGAGCCTGAGCTCATGTCTGGTGACTGATCCAGGATATTCAGGCCAAGGACTGGCTTGTCATGACCTGTGGAAATCCAGAGACCAGCTGAGGGATGTCTACCTCAGTCTGATGATTCAACCAGACCCCATTTCCCTAAGTCACAGCTGAGTCCCACACCCCAGTACATTGCGGTCAGCTGCGTCCTAAATCCACTCTTGACGCCCCCTCTGCAGAGTCTACCTGGAGGACTGGAGGAACTCAGATCCAGTGGTCTCAGAGCCAGGTGAACTGGGGCAGACCTGCTCATGAATTTGTCCACAGTCTTCCTGGTTTGAGGAAATGTCCCATCCTGGTCATTTCATCTGAATGATGGATTGTGTCATTAGGACACTTGTCACCTACTTTAGTGAGAATAGTTGAGTCATTTAAGGAACCACTCATCCATGTGGACTCATCAGGACGTCTGGTCTCATTTCACCCATGGTGTTGATACTTCTAGTCTGTCCCCATCCCCAAAGTACACCAGCCATTGCCATCCTCAGCTCTGCCATTGTTTATTTATTTTTCCATCAATATTTTATGTAAAATGGTAAAAAGCACCAGGGTTCTCTATCTAGTGTGGTTTTCTGGTGACTTTTACAAGTTTACATGAAATATTGATGGGAAATCCAACTGTAAGCCCCATGGTCTCTGTGAGAATCCCAGGGACACAGTCTTTGCACAGGGTGTGGGCTCCATAGGGTGGTAATCCCTGATCCCTGCAATGACATATATCCTGTCAATGAGCCAAAGACCACCTGGTGGCCGGAGCTGTGGCCTGAGACTGGTGAGAATCCCTTTCCCTGTGGAAACCATCTCCTCAAGGAGGCTGGGGATGTCCCATCCAGGAACCAGGGTCCTGAATGCCCCACTCCACCCACCTGAGACTCCCCTGAGCACAGGAGCCGCCCCTGAATCAGAGTATGCCTGGAACTGGAAGGAAAGGCAGAGGGAGAAGGGACAGGGGAGCCTGTGGAAGTGCCCAGGACTGAGGGCTCAGCTCCTCAGAATGTTGCTGAACAGAGAGGGACAAGACCCTGAGAGGGGCAGGAGGCTCAGGCAGCAATACTAGGTGAAGGGCTCAGGCCCTGGAAACCCTTTTTCCTCACACTGTGCCCTCCTCCTAGAGCACGTCTCCCAGGGAATCCTAGCCCTGTGGGAGCTGCCCAGGCTGACACCAGGGCCCAGGCACCTCCAGCTGCATTTCCTAGGTGAGGCCCTCACTGTTCCCCGTCTCCTGTCATTTGGGAGATGCCGCGTGAATGCAGCACTCAGGACGGGTTTACTGCAACCCGAGGGGATAGGATGCACTTTACTGGGCTTCCAGACCCAGGACTCATCCTCAAATACATCTTGAATCTTCAGGACTGGCCTCCCTCTTAGCCTCCTCCTGGGCAGCCCCAGACTAACTTCTGGTTGCAGCTCTGCTGCCCCCTGCTGGTGAGGAAGATGGAACCCAGGAGCTTCCCTCCTCCAGGTGACCACAAAACACCTGACACCTGGGAGGCTGAAAAGTATGTAGTCCAGCCTCAGTCTGTGCCATATGTGAACCCTTCTGGCTCAGCACAGAGAGGTGGCATATATGGTTGCAGGGAGGTGGGGCAGGTGCATTTCTGGTAACTGAGTCTCAGGTTGAAATGCTCTTCTGTGTACCATGGTTTTTGATCACAGAATGGAGAGTGCAGGAAAACCTTAGTCCAGTGAAATGCGGTTCTCCCCACATGTACTCCTGCTTCCCATGTATACTGAACACAAGATTGATTTTCCCACCCCAATAAGAACAGCTGCACTGTAACTGGAGCACCTGATGTTTCTGTCACTAAACCTCAGTTGTGTGCTTCAACCATCATCACCATCATTGTCATGGTATTTTTTCTATTAATCATAAGATTAAGAAGATTAAGGTAGAAAATTGTTGCCATAAGTAGGTGGGAGCTTTCTGTGTTCAGTCCACAAATGAGAAACTCTATAGCATTCCCTACAACTGTGGTTTAATCAGCATGGTTTTATTTTTCCTTATAAACTTAAATATTTATCAAAAGTTAACAGTTCAATGATTAAAACTGATACTTTTCTTCCATGAGATTTTGATCATTTTTACATGTTTGATGTGAAACTGTGCTTCTTATTGCTAGAAGGCCTTTTCTTCCCTGTAGGAATAATCAAAATGACTTTTAATCCACATTAGGCCCCTGTTGGATCACAGGCCCCAAGTGGATTCCTAGGCCCCAGGTGCACATCAGGCGCAGGTGTACAAGCAGGCCCTGGGTGGGCTTACCTGTGTAGAGGTAAGGAGCTGACCTGGGGGGAGGGTGAGCAGCCAGCAGCCCAGGGCTTTCTGAGTAGATCTTATGAAAGGAAGGAGACGAGGATATGGAACCTTAAAGAAGTGAGTTCACTTCCTTGGTGACAGACCCCATTGGAACTTAGAACTCTGGTAACCAGGCACCCACATCCTAGGGACAGCCTCGCAGCCAGCTCCCTTGGTGGGAGATGCTCAGGACAGCAAGATGTTCTCATGCTGCATCCCCACATCCGGAGGTTCGTGCTTCAGGAGGGCCCAGAGCGAGAGCCTTTCCCACGATGCAGACGCAGGCTCATCCCTCACCCCAGGCACCTCTGACCGAAGGTGCTGTGAGTAGGAATGTGTTACAGTTGACTGCTCAGCTAGAAGGCATTTAAGGTCATCCTAAATTAAAGCATGGCTTTGGGATGAAGGCATCAGGCAGTCATTGCTCTTGAACCACATTCTGAAGGAGGGACATCTTTGCATGAGGCCGTTCTTTGCACTCAATGGCATTTTTCAGAGGGGAAGAGCTGTATGAAGCCAGAGATGCCAAGGCATGCCACAGTGCTCACTAGGAAACTTTCCTGTTTAGAATGTGAGATGCATGGAGCTGGGGCTTGAGGGTCTCAGTTAAACATGGACAGTTCAGACCAATAATCCAGGGCATTTGGCCCACAGGGTCCAGGCATTGTGTTAGATCCAGTCACCACAGAAGAGGAACTCCAGGGACCGTGGCCACTCAACGGCTGTGTGCCTCCCTCTTATTGTCCTTCCACTTAGGTCATCTTGAGCCAGGACACTGTCAGTCCAAACAACAGCAGAACAGAGTGGTCCTTAGAGCCTCAAATCCTATACTGACCCAACTTCTGCAGAGCCTGCCTAGAGGGTTACAGGGAAGGGCAGCCTGGAGGTCTCAGATCCAGGTGAACTGGGTCAGTTCTGCTTATGACTTTGTTCACAATCCTGCTGGGGCTGGAGAGAGAGGGTGACACAGATAGTGAAGGGGTTTCTGTCTCACTTCCCCATCTGTCTGTGTCACTGTGGGATGGGTACCGCTGCTGTCCCAGGAGTTACAGTAATAGTCAGCCTCATCTTCCACCTGAGCCGCAGTGATGGTCAAGGAACCTGTGTTTCCTGACCAGGAGACAGAGAATCGGCCTGGGATCCCTGAGGGCCGGTAGTTGTTACCATAGATGACCAGCACAGGGACCTGGCCTGGCTTCTGCTGGTACCAGCTTGCATAATAGGTTTTGAGGCTGTCTCCTTGGCAGGTCATGCTGACTGTATGTCCTAAGGCCACAGACAATGCAGGCTCCTGAGTCAGCTCAGAGGAAACCACGGAACCTGCAAGAGAGGACAGGAGGGGTGTCTGAGGATGAGGCTCTCATTTCCAGAGCCCCACACCCTCCATCACTTTCTGTGCTGAGCTAAAGCTCAGGGCTGGGCCGATCCCTGGTTCTGTAGGGGCTGAGCACTGGGAGGCAGCACCTGTGCAGAGAGTGAGGAGGATGAGCAGGGGAGGGGTCCAGGCCATGGTGGAGATGACCCAGAGCTCTGCTTCTGAGCCCACAGCTGGGGAGGAACCTCCAGGTCTCTTTTATCATGGGAAGGGGAATCTCTTCATGCAAATTTACTTCCTTTATTCTTATGTCATTATTAAGTGGCTCTGGTGAGCAGTGGATGCAAATCTGCTCTGCATTCCCTAAAACATTTGTCCTAGTTCTGTCTGGGCCCTGAGCCTGATGGCCTTCTCTGAGTAATTTCTCAAGATCAGAAGAAGCGTCAAGTGTGTGTTAAGATTTACCCAATACAAGGGGCCTTAAAGGAAGCAACAGTACTGCCCTTGCATTTGAGCATTACCAGGGGCTTGGACTCATTAGGGGCCTCAGACTAAACCTCACAGTGTCCCCTGGTGCCCACAGTGTGAATGTCATTTTCTGTACGTCACTAGATCACTCAGAAGGGCTGCCTATGAGCCCACAATTCATGCCAGATTCATTGGTGAGAGTTTTACAAGTGTTACCTCAAGAAGACTTTTATAATATGGAATAGGATGTTGGGGAGCCTTATGCTCCAAACCTATCTTTATTAGTAAATCGATATTAGGAGGTTAAATATTTTTCCCAAGTCCTCCAGACAGTAGTGAGTGGAGTCAAGATTCCACCCAGGAGATGTACCTCAGAGCGCGACCTTCCAGGCCCTCCCTGCCCCGCCTCCTGCACCCTGCTCCATCTCCTCCTTTTCCCACATCCAAGGTCTTTGAGGTCCCTCTTGTTTTTACTTGCTAAACTTCCCACAAGAAGATACAAAAGAGCTAGTGATCTAAATGGCAGAAAGATATTTTCTCACAGTTGTGAAGCTGGAAAATCCATGATAAAGATGTTGGTGGGTTTGATGTCCCCTGAGGCCTCTCTCCTTGGCTTGCAGGTCGCTACCTCTTTGCTGTGTCCACACATGGTCTTTCCTCTGCACGCTCATCTCTGGTGTCTCATTTCTGTGGGTGCAAATTTTTACTTTCTAGGATGACATCAGTCAGATTGGATAAGAATCCACCCTAATTTCTTCATTTTCACTTAATCACCTCTTTAAAGATGCTGTGTGCAATTTCGGTCACACACACACTGCATTACAGCTTCAATGCATGAATCGTGGAGAACATAATTCAGCCAACAACCCTCCATCCTATGGACTCCAAAAAACTCTCTTCCTGTTATACTAAAGTTCTCACAAAACTCAGAGCAAATGGATGAAGATGAAAGTCATGAGCTTGTGACACAGGGCTGTCTTGAGCAGAGACAAGATCCAACCAAATAGATGGTACAAGTCTGTTCTTATCCAAAGAAAGACCTCAGGCCACTGTACGAGGTGAAATACAGTGTCCCTCACAAAGAGGTCTCCACCTAGAACATATGCTGGTGCAATTTTCAGACTTCAAATAACCCTAGAAACCAGGGAACATTAAACCACATCCTGTGGGACATCCCCGGCCTGCCACGTTTTTTAAATATCCCCACAACTGATAGCAGTTTTCATATTTTTAAATGGTTACATTGCAGATGGTGCTATCAGAACCTACATATTATCCCCAACGTTGTCTCATGTGTGGCAAAGACTAAAATACTTCTTATCTAGACATTTAAGAAAGAGTTTACCAAATTCTAAAAAGTAATGAGCCCTAAAATATTTGAGTAAATGCTGAACCTCAAGCAAAATAGGAGAAATCAAAAATATAAGTGCAAGAAGATAATTTTTTATGTCTCACAGGTTGGTAAACGTTTGCACTTTCAGCAATGTACTTCCATCGATATTTAGGGCTGGCATTGTTAACTGGTAGAATCCCTCTGGAGGGGAATGTGAAAACAATGGGTAAAAGTTAGAAAGGCACATCCTTTTGACCCAACAATTTCACTTCTGGAAATTCATCCTACGTTCATATGCACACAGGAGCTCAAAGGAGTCTGCACAGGATGCTCGCTGCAGTGTGATTTGTAAGATCAAAATCATGGTGATAACCATTAGAGGTTGCCTGGCTAAAATACTGCTGTGGAATACTCTACAGCCTTAGAATACTTGGGCAGTGCTCTATGCCTAGGATGTCCCGGGATAGAATAAGAAATGGTGCATGTAGGGGATGGTCTTTGACAAGGGGGACCAGGACAAAAGCCTTACACTTCATTCTCTCCTTTTCCTCTGAGCTTTTCCACATCAGCCAAACAGGGTAGGGACAGTAAAAGCCCCTCAGGCAGGGCCTGGCCACCTGCTCTGGTCTCTGAATGCAGCCTGGCCTGACAACTTGGCTGCAACTTTGTGACCAACCCAGAGCCAGAACCACAAAACTAAGCGACTGTCAATTCCAGGTGCACCGAAGTGACAAGATCACAAACACATGTTCTTTTACCATGCTCACTATTAGGGAGCAATTTTTATGCAACAATAGGCAATAAATACAAGTTGATTTTTGAAATACATTTTCTTGTGGATATTTCAAGTACACAACATATTGATATAGGATACATGTAGAATAAAATGGTTACTTTGTTTTTCCTAAAATCCATTTAATCGAAGTTTATGAAGCCTAAACTATATATAATCATGGCTATGTTTACCAATTGATTAAAGAAATTTAAATATTGGATGCAACTAATGTCTGAATATTTATAAAATTAATTATCTCCTTAAGTAGATTAATAAAGATTTCAGCTACAAAAGTACTGATGTCCATGGAAATCACAAATGCTGGATGTCAGTGAGGAAGAAGGAATGGACTCAGGTTAACTCTTCCCTGTGGAGCCATTTTGGAAGCTCCCATCCTATAGGGAGACCATTCACTTTTGGGGAGTTTCCAGGACAGAGCCTCAGCGATGTGCGACAGGGGAATTTTGAGGGAGCGCTGAGCCTGTCCCTCAAAATCTCCCCAGTTCACCTACCTGAGGTATTGAGGAAAAGAGGAGGAGCAAAAATAAGAAAAACATGGCCTGGTGCAGTGGCTCACGTGTATATTCCCAGCACTTTTGGAGGCCGAGGTGGGTGGATCACTTGAGATCAGGAGGTCAAGACCACCCTGGCCAACATGGTGAAAACCTGTCTCTACTACATACACAAAAGTTAGCCAGGCGAGGTGGTGGGCACTGTAATCCTAGCTACTCAGGAGGCTGAGGCAGGGAGAATTGCTTCGACCTGAGAGGCTGAGGTTTTAGTGAGCCGCATTGTGCCACTTCATACATCATGGGTCTGAGAAATGCCTCATCCGTTATTTTGGGGCCAAGAGCAGAAAGGCTCTGCTGCAGGTGCAGGCAGGGGTGTGAGTGTCCTGCTATTGGGACTGAGAAACTAGCAGACTCCGCCATAATAGAGGAACTGGACATAGGAACTGAAACCTTGTGCTTAAGGCAAGGCTTCAGAGGAGAATCCTACTGTAGACCCATGGGATTTAGCAGCAAGTCTATGTCATGTGCAGTTGCGAATTATTTCTCTTTTGAAAACAACCTCTGAGAAGCTACTGGGCTTCTCAGCAGTGCCAGGTGGGTCACAAGGAAGAGGGGATCTGGGCAGACTTCACAGTGTCCCCTCCTCTGGTTTGCTCTGTTGGGAATCACAGGCTGCCACACAGACTGGGGCCAGGACCTCAGCAGGGCTGAGCAGCAGTTCTAGAGCCTGATCCAGACAGTTGATCTCAGGAGTTGCCCTGTCCCAACCATATGACCATCCAGGGGCAGGACAGTGGACAGAGGTTGCCTCTGTCTGTGTTTCTACCCAGGCCTTCATTCTCTAACTCCCACAACAGCCCCAAGTCACCAGATGATTCTGGTCCTTCCAGGCCATGTCTCTGCCTGATGTATGCTCTGTAGAGACTCCTGGAGGGGGCTGGAGGGAAGGGCGCCTGAAAGGCTCAGATCCAGGTGAACTGGGCCAGATTCACTCATGGCTTTATCCACAGGCCTCCCGGGGCTGGAGCAAGAAGGTGGCAGAGTCTGGGAGGGTGTTTTGGTCTCACTTCCCCATCTGCCTGTGTCACTGTGGGATGATCACTACTACTGTCCCACACCTGACAGTAATAGTCAGCCTCATCCCCAGCCTCGACCCCGCTGATGGTCAGGGTGGCGGTGTTCCCTGATTTGGAGCCAGAGAATCGCTCAGGGATCCCTGAGGGCCGTTCGCTATCATAATAGATGACCAGCACAGGGGCCTGCGCTGGCTTCTGCTGGTACCAGTGCACATATTTACTTCCAAGGTTGTCTCCCCCACAGGTGATCCTGGCCGTCTGTCCTGGGGACACGGACACTGAGCGTGGCTGAGTCAGCTCATAGGAGACCGCAGAGCCTGCAAAGGAAAAGAAAGAAAAAAAGTAGAGGTTAACTTGCAGGTGAAAGACCCTTTTTATGAAATCCTTGCCCTCCTGATGTGGACAAGTTCCGGAGAGTCTGTGAACCCTCAAGGTAACCCCTGCGATCAGCCCCAGTGCCAGTGGCCCATGGACTTTCCTGTTGCGTGGAGCCTTTGAACGGAAAACCCACTACTCTCTCCTGGCAGGTGCAGCCGCTCAGGCTCTCACAAGGCCTTGAGCAGAGTGTGGGGGTAGTTCAGCCCCAACAGCCCCCACCCTGCAGCAGGGTCATGAGCATCCTGCCCACCACAGGCAGGGCCCCGCTGAGCTCAGAGTCAGGGCCACACTGGACCCGGAGCCCTGGAGTTGGGCAGGTTGGTGAGACTCTGGGGGCAGCACCTGTAAAGTGAGCAAGGAGGCCGAGGAGGAGAAGGGTCCCGGCCATGGCTGAGGCACCGCCAAGGCTGCTTCCCGAGGCCAGGCTGGGCAGGTTCCTCTCAGGCCTCTCTTATACCTTTGCTGAAGAGAACAGCCCGTGATGCAAATCAGCAGCGTCAGGAGCTGCTGCTGGAGGAGATCTGTGGTTTCCAGTGAAGGGCTCAACCCAAAAGGAAACAGAGAGAGGAGGGGTGGCCCCTGCTTACCCACCCCCTCAGCCCGTGCGATTTTCCTTCACCCACTGGTCTCATGATCTGGGCTCACATCTTTACCCAGATTGTGCCCAGCCTTGCTGCTTGGCTGGGTTGGTCACAGAAAAGCTCAGAGCTGAGTTTCTCTTCATTCTCTAGGGGATACAAAGTCCTTCCTACGGGATAGTGCTTGGCCTTGTTCAAGAGGATGCCAGAGTCACAGTGGTGATGGGGGAATTACCTGGAGTCCACAGTTCCCTCCTCCCTTCCATTCTGGCTCAGGAGGGAGGTGGTTAGCTTTTGTCTGTGTCTCTAGAAATGTCCTGGTCATAAATATGTTATGCCAGATGTGAGATGTCTGGTATAGGCCTAAATCCATTTTGAAGACACATGCAGAGCCCAGTGCAGGACCCTCTTCATTCCCACTTTACAGGGGCCAGCAGAAGCCTTGGACAGGTCCGGGCCTCACCCCAGGGCACAGCTCCTCAGTACTAGGGGAGAATGAAATTCCTTGTTTGCCAAGTGCACACGGAGTGTTGCAAGATCCATGGGATGTGATAAGTTTCTACCTTGACTGTGAATTCTAGTGCCAGGTCATAGGTGCTGTGCCTCGGTATCACCAGGGTGCTTTCAGGACCAGGGACAGATCAGGATGGGAAGGAGATGTTTGCTTCATGAGGAAAGGAGAAGGGACTGCAAACTCCAAGACCCTGGGAATGAGTGTTTATTATAACGAAGTTGTCTTCAGTTGCTGGGAAAATGTATCAATGGATAAAAACTGAAATCAAGGAAAGGTTAATGAGCAAGTATTTTGTGCCTCATAAGGAAATCAAGAGCTGTAATTTGGGGGGTTCACCAGGACAGACTGGGAAGAGTGGACATGGAGGAGTGGCCAGGGAAGGAGAAGTCCCTATGTCTGCAGGACAGGAGCTCCCAGAGCAAAGGGCAGAGAGGTAGGATATGTTTGACTACAGAATGGGATGGCATATGTGACCGTGAGGTGGGGGCCAGGCTATGGGAAGAGGCAAAGTGCCTGAATCTGTGTCAGAAAAATAGACACCATCTCCAAGAGTCAGATCTGAGAACCAGGAAGTCAGAAGACTTTAAACATCAGTGTCAAAGACAAGTACTCTAAGAAAAGAAGAACCTCTTTCCCTCCAGGTCTCAGGTCACGGTCACTGACCCTCCCTGCATGGCAGCATCTCCCTGATGCCCAGGCCCACCCCATCCCCAGGAGTTTCTGCCAGGTTGCTCTCTGCTGCCCCCTGGTGGTCTCTCTACACTGGCTGCTGGAGGCTCAGGGGCCTCCTGGGTCCAGGTGTAGATTCAGAATCTGCTGCTCAGTTCCCTGATTCCTTCATTCATGGATTGCTGACCTCAGGGAAGAAATTCCTTTTCTCCATGTGGCCCCTTCCTGCCTCAGGACCTGGCACAAGGCACTCAGATTCCTGATGGAAATACAAACACTCACATGTGGAGGAGGAGGTGACAGGGCCCTCCTGACTCCTGGATTTCCTCAGTGTTCCCTGGCTGGGATCCAGACAGCATGAAACCTGAAGGGGCACAAACTTGAAAACAAAAAGAAGACCAGAAAGCCCTCTTGTTCAGGATTGAAGATAGGAAAGGAAATTATTTGACTCAAAGTGAAGGTTGAGTCTCCTGTACAAGCAGGTAGTTGACACCTGTGTTCTCATCTCTTTTATACCAGCGCCCCTCCCTGGGTTCACACCAATGTCATAGGGATGGAGATGGGGCTTCCTGCACCAGGTCACTCCACAGCCCCTGTAACCTGAAGGGGTGCAGACCGGCACTGTTCATTCACAATATGTTGTGAGCCTCATGGGAAACCGAATGTCTAGTCATCGCATTAGAAATACAAAGAGAAGAAGAAAATGAGTTAAATAATATACTTTATTTACCTAGCATATCAAAAATAGTATCACTTTCATATGTAAGTTAAGTACAATTATTTAGGAGACATTTTCTATACTTTGCATGGCTACTGTTACTATGTTTTGAAGAATCTGTGGAGATTGTGTGGTTGATGGAGATGTGAATGGGTTTCCTGTTGACAAGCGTGGGCTGTGGTGGCTTTTTAAGTATCAGCTTTGATAGCCTGAAGGAGGGGTGGAAAGAATGATTTTTTTGCACAGGGTGTGGAGGGTGGAGGTGGGCAGTGTCCATCCTGCAGCTCACCCTGTGGGTACATTTGTGGTCCCTGCATGGGGTAAGGCTTCTCCTCCTGTCCCGGGTTTCCCTGCAGGAGGATCTGACTCCAACTCTCCCTCCGAACCCAGAGCACCTAGTGAGTCAGGCTCCCTTTTCATTCCATACAAATGCAAGAAACACTCAGATCTCATTGGGCATCTGGATACTCACAATGCTAATTTAGGAATAAACGGGTGCTTTCCAGTGTACAGTGGCCTCCTGAGGTCCCACATGGCCCATGTTGGGGATGGCTGGTGATCTTAATTTGGGTTCCCTGGAAGCAGACTCTGAGATGGGGAACTGCATGCACAGAAGTTGTGAAAGGAGGTGAGGGAAGCAACACCGGGCAGGAGACCCCGACCCTCATTGAGGTCTCAGTCTTTCCCACAGGGAGCTGTGGAGCTAGGAGGAATTTCAGGTCCTCCTATATTGAGGCAGAGTCTTGAGATCTTGGCCTCAGGCAATCATGAAACCTAACCTCACTGAGGAAGAGCATAAACCTGGAGGAGGCAATTTTCTGCTCTGAGTGGCACTTCCCAGTGAAGGCACATCTCTCAGCTGCCACAAGCTCCCAAAAGTGCTGGGTGGGTGAGAACAGAAAAAAGAATCTGGGCAGATCCCACAGTGTCCAGTCCACTGGATTTTCTGTAGAGAATGACATGAGCCTGAGCTGGGCAGTTCTGGGGACTGATCCAGGATATTCAGGCCAAGGACTGGATTGTCATTACCTGTGGAAATCCAGAGACCAGCTGAGGGATGTCCACCTCGGTCTGATTATTCAACCAGACCCCATTTCCCTAAGTCACAGCTGAGTCCCCAAACCCCAATACATCCTGGTCAGCTAAGTTCTAAATCCACTCTTGATGCCCCCTCTTCAAAGTCTGCCTGGAGGGCTAGAGGGACTCAGATCTGAGGGTCTCAGATCCACGTAAATGGGGCCGGCCCTGCTCATGAATTTGTCCACAGTCTTCCTGGCTGGAGGAAATTTCCCATCCTGGTCATTTCCTCTAAATGATGGATTGTGTCATTAGGACACTTGTCACCTATTTCAGTGAGAATAGTTGAGTCATGTAAGGAACCACTCACCCATGTGGAGTCATCAGGACATCTGGTCTCATTTCACCCATGGTACTGATCCTTCTAGGCCATCCCCTTCCCCACAGTGGACCAGCCATTGCCATCCTCATCTCTGCCATTGTTTATTTATTTTCCCATCAATATTTTATGTAAAATGGTAAAAAGCACCAGGGTTCTCTATCTAGCGTGGTTTTCTGGTGCCTTTTACAAGTTTACATGAAATATTGATGGGAAATCCAACTGTAAGCCCCATGGTTTCTGTGAGAATCCCAGGGACACAGTGTTTGCACATGGTGTGGTCTCGGTAGAGTGGTGGTCCCTGATCCCTGCAATGAGATATATCCTGTCACTGAGCCAAAGACCACCTGGTGGCCAGAGCTGTGGCCTGAGGCAGGTGAGAATTCCCTCACCTGTGGAGATCATCTCCTCAAGGAGGCTGGGGATGTCCTATCCAGGAACCAGGGTCCTCAGTGCGCCACCCCACCCACCTGAGACTCCCCTGAGCACAGGAGCCGCCCCCTGAGTCAGAGTCGGCCTGGAGCTGGAAGGAAAGGCAGAGGGAGAAGGGGTGGGGGAGCCTGTGGAAGTGCCCAGGACTGAGGACTCAGCTTCTCAGAATGTTGCTGAACAGAGAGGGACAAGACCCTGAGAGGGGCAGGAGGCTCAGGCAGCAATACTAGGTGAAGGGCTCAGGCCCTGGAAACCCTTTTTCCTCACACTGTGCCCTCCTCCTAGAGCACCTTGACCTCGGGGCATCTCCCAGGGAATCCCAGCCCTTTAGGAGCTGCCCAGGCTGCCACCAGGGCCCAGGCACCTCCAGCTGCATTTCCCAAGTGAGGCCCTCACTGTTCCTCGTCTCCTGTCATTTGGGAGACGCCGCATGAATGCAGCACTCAGGACGGGGTTACTGCAGCCCGAGGGGATAGGATGCACTTTACTGGGCTTCCAGACCCAGGACTGATCCTCAAACACCTGTTGAGCCTTCAGGGCAGGCCTCCCTATTAGACTCCTCCTGGGCAGCCCCAGACTAACTTCTGGTTGCAGCTCTGCTGCCCCCTGCTGGTGAAGAAGATGGAACCCAGGAGCTTCCCTCCTCCAGGTGACCTCAAAACACCTGACACCTGGGAGGCTGAAAACTATGGAGTCCAGCGTCAGTCTGTGCCATATGTGAACCCTTCTGGCTCAGCACAGAGAGGTGGTATATATGGTTGCAGGGAGGTGGGGCGGGTGCATTTCTGGTAACTGAGTCTCAGGTTGAAATGTTTTTCTCTGTTCCATGGTTTTTGATCACAGAATACAGAGTGCAGGATAAACTGTAGCTCTTCTGGGAAAAACCTTAGTCCAGTGAAATGCGGTTCTACCCACATGTACTCCTGCTTCCCATGTATCCTGAACAGAAGACTGATTTTCCCACTCCAATAAGAACAGCCGCACTGTAACTGGAGCACCTGATGTTTCTGTCACTAAACCTCAGTTGTGTACTTGAACGATCATAACCGTCATTGTCATGGTATTTTTTCTATGGATCGTAAGAACAGGAAGATTAAGGTAGAAAATTATGACCATAAGTAGGTGGGACCTTTCCGTGTTCAACCCACAAACGAGAAACGCTATAGCATTCCCTACAACTGTGGTTTAATCAGCATGGTTTTATTTTTCCTTATAAACTTAAATATTTATCAAAAGTTAACATTTCAGTGATTAAAATTGATAGTTTTCTTCCATAAGATTTCGATCATTTTTACATGTTTGATGTGAAACTGTGCTTCTTATTGCTAGAAGGCCTTTTCTTCCCTATAGGAATAATCAAAATGACTTTTAATCCACATTAGGCCCCTGTTGGATCACAGGCCCCAAGTGGATTCCTAGGCCCAAGGTGCACATCAGGCGCAGGTGTACAAGCAGGCCCTGGGTGGGCTTACCTGTGTACAGGTAAGGAGCTGACCTGGGGGGAGGGTGAGCAGTAAGCAGCCCAGGCGATTCCTAGTAGGTCTTATGGAAGGAAGGAGCCGAGGATACAGAACCTTAAAGAAGTGAGTTCACTTCCTTGGTGACAGACCTAACAGAACTTAGAACTCTGGTAACCAGGCACCCACATCCTAGGGACAGCCCCACAGCCTGCTCCCTTGGTGGGAGACGCTCAGGAGAGCATGATGTTCTCATGCTGCATCCCCACATCTCGAGGTTCGTGCTTCAGGAGGGCCCAGATCGAGAGCCTTTTCCCACGATGCTGATGCAGGCTCATCCCTCACCCAGGTGCCTCTGGCTGAAGGCGCCCCCAGGTACCACAGGGCAGCCCAGAGCAGGCCCCACCCAGGCCAGGCCTCACCTGTGATCCCACTGGGGCCATATCTGGGCATTGTTCTTGTCCAACCGGAGCCTCTGCTCTTCCTTGAGGTGAGGTGGCCTATAGTCTCAGAGACTTTGCGGCGGGGGGCAGGGGGTGCGGTGTTTTCCCTATAGACTCAGAGACGTGGCAGGGGTAGTGTTTTTGGAATGCAGTTCCTTAAATTCGGCGAGGTTGATTCTGTATGTGGAAATTCCAGTGGAAAGTGACTGACATTGGTGACTCTTTCTTCTTTTTCAACTCCTGCTCAATGTACAGCAATACAGGACCTTCCAGCACCATCTGATGAGCCAGTGCCAGCACTAGGGGAAGAAGCCCCATCAGGGACAGAACTGGAGCTAGTGGCAGCTTCAGAGCCCTCCTGCCCCTGCCCTGGTCTTGCCCAGCACTAGCCCATTAAGCAGCTGCCTGATCTCATGGCACCTGCTGTAGCTATAGGCCTCAGCCCTGGAGCTGAAAGTATGGCTGGAGCAAGAGGTAGAAGAGAGGAGGGGGCCAGCATGGCCCCAGCCAGGATCTCCCACGCTGCTGTCAGTCCTGGGCACAGTGGGAGACATGGAGGCATAGACCCGGGTGTGTGGCCTGAGCTCCTCTGCATCACTGGAGAGAGGCTTCTCTCATTTGGCAGAGCTGCAGCCCAGCAGCTGGAGCGCCTGCTGCTGCTGGGATTGTTTGCCTGCCTGCACGAGACGTTGGAGGGCAGGAAAAGAAGCCTGCCAGGAGGGGTTCCAGCAGCTCCTCCTGCTCCCAGAAGCGGCTTCTTCCTCCAGGCATGACAGTCTGTGCTCAGCTGGGCATCTGTGATGTTTCCCCTTGAGGCGCTGCCCAGGACGCACTCTACTTGACAGTGGGTGGGTACGGGTTAGGAGGCCAGGGGCATCTCCAAAGGGTATAGAAACTGAAGCTTCGAAACTCAGCACTTGTGCCCCAAAGTCACCATGCCATGCCGCCACTTGCCCAGAATTTATTCATAGTGTTAAATTAAAATTTCTACAATGGCATTTGAATAAATGTTGACTTTTTGAAACTTCATGTCTTCTTTAACTCCCTGATGTTGTCAGATGGTGTTTTTGAGGTCATCCTGAAATCTCTGATAGTTGTGTCACTTTGCTGTGGTTGTTTATGCGATGGAATTACCATCTAATCAACTGTTATTGGAAACTTTTCAGGCACGGCTTTTAGGAGACCTTGACCTACTTTAGCTTGTTTTTACTCTCTGGTTTATTGTGGAAAGAGGAATCACGTAGGTCCATTCCTCCAGCAAATCAATCGCCTCTTGCCATCAAAGATTTGGCATCAGTGGATTCCAGAAATTATGTGTACAAGTTGTTATGTTGGTACTTTAGCTAATTTCTGGGTGCCAACATAGAATGTCATAGACTAGGTAGCAGGGAAACAAATTTATTTCTCATGGTTCGGGAGATGGTAAGAACCAAGGTCAAATGGTCAGCAGGTTTCATGTCTGTTGAGGGCTTGTTTCCCGGTTCATAGGCTGTCATCTTTGTACTGTGTCATCACATGACCAAAGGGATGAGGGAGCTCTCAGCAGTCCCTGTGATAGGAACACTGTTCGCATTCATAGTCTCAGCTTTCATGACCTAATCACCTTCCAAGGGCCCACCTCCAAATCCCATCACATAGGGAATTAGATTTTAACACATGAATCTGAGGGGACCATAAGATTTTGTCTATAGCATCAGGTCACCCTGAGTCCTTTGCACTCACTGGAAATCTCTAATCTTCTACAAGTATTTGCAGGTCCTCTCTGGGTTTAGAGAAATCTTAAATTGCAGCTCTTGATTCCACTGGGACCAAGCTTAAATTTTACATTTGCCTGCATAACTTGTTCATGGGACAGAGGGAACTTTAGTGGCAACTGACCATTTGGAGCTTTAGGAGAATCGATGGAGGAGGGCTTGGATGTGGATGAAGACAAGTGGAGGAAGGAGAGGACGATGGTGCAGATGGAGAGAGAACAGAAAGTGAAAGCGGAAAGGACCTCTGGATAACAAGAGGGCAACTCTGGTCATCTAGATAACTCTGGTCAACTAGAGGGCACGAAGGTTAATTTTCCTTGGATTCTAAACTCGGATCCCATATTACATCAGCATCACCTGAGGAGCACATTTTTCAATGCACCTCAGTTCTGGACATTTTGATTTCATAAATCTGGAGTTATGCCAATTTATCTGTGCTTATCATAATAATTTTGGATAATTCCAATGAAATTAGACAATAAAGCAGAGCTTGGCAACCGCTGGTTTGGGATGTATACCTGGAAGACATTTGGTTATATAAAATAATCACAGAAAACTGAGGAGGAATAGTTTATTTAAAAATGCTTGCATATAATTCAACTCTTCCTGTGTGTGTAGTTTGACCATATATTTTGTCTCTACAATACCAAGATTGTAAATGTGCAGAAAGTCTTTTAAAAACCAAGTAGACAGAAGAAAGCAGTTGCAGAGAAAAGACAACTGACAATTGTCTGGTAAGAAGAGAACAGAAGAGAAGGGGAAGGAAGTAGCATATTTTCGTACATTATTTGATGGCATCTAAATTATAAGCTCCAAAGGTGTTTGTAAGAAAGTCAATAATACAAGTCGTCAGAGTGTAGAGAGTGTAATGCCAACACTGATTTGCTGGGATAGAGAAGTGTACTCTGTCTTGATGCGTAATGCTAACCAGGTTCAAAAGAAAGAGTCATTCTTTAAGAAGTGTGAGTTGTATTGCTGCTGAATTACTTTATCTCATGCCTAGTTCAAAATAAAAGGGCTATAAAGTGCTTAGGTTGAACATAAAGTCCTCTGCTATCGGTAACATCTTCAGGAGCCACATTAGAGGAGGGACAGGTGGCAATGCTGCAGTGGATGACTCTTTGTATTAAACCAAATAGTATGGTACGTATTTTATTAAGAAATCTGTTAAAATGAAGTAAAACTCAGGTTCATGTTCTTAATAGGCACACTATTTGCTATGGCAGCAAGAGCAAAAGGCCTACGTACCAGAAATGTACATTAATTACAAACATTTTCATATTAAAAAAACAACGTGAACATCTATATATGACAGTAACTCCTGTGCCCAAAATAGTTTTAACTGAGATTGAAATAATTTTCTACACAACATGCTATCACTGTATTCTGAGATGATACATTATTTGTGTATGGACACTATAAATATTAACTTATTTAAGTTATTCATTATTTATTCAAAAAATGATTCTGTGGGATCTACAAAATGTTGGTTATGGCACTGGATGTAGAAGTAAGACAAAATATCATTTTTTTAGTTTATGATTAAAAACAAAAATATATGTTAGGTAGAGGTTGTACTACTAAAAATAGGCAGAGACTGACTTGCTAATAAAACGTTCAGGAAACCAAGTGTGATAATTTTTAATAATAATCACTATTTTAATACAAGTCTCTTGTTTTTTCTCATGGAAATACATTACGATGTGGAATTTCTGGTGTCTGGCATCTGAATGTTTAAGTATAGCAGGCGTGGTGAATTTTCCAAAGACATTTTACCAGCTTACTTACTCACTGGTAACTCAATAAGATATTACGTGGAACCACATCCTCTCCAGCAACCTCTAGTGTCAATCTTTGTAGAGTGTGTCCATTAAATGGGTGTGGGTTTTGTAGGTGATTATTCTGTTATTGAAAGATAATAGGACACACAGCTTTAAAAAGCGAGGCATGCAGAGGTGCATGTTTAGAGTGCGTCCTGACCCCGGAATTAAAACTAATCTGATTTGTGCCTCCACTGTTCAATAAAAAATTTCCTTAAGAATCCAGAGGGCCGGGCACGGTGGCTCAAGCCTGTAATCCCAGCACTTTGGGAGGCCGAGACAGGCGGATCACGAGGTCAGGAGATCGAGACCATCCTGGCTAACACGGTGAAACCCCGTCTCTACTAAAAAATACAAAAAACTAGCCTGGCGAGGTGGCGGGCGCCCGTAGTCCCAGCTACTTGGGAGGCTGAGGCAGGAGAATGGCGTAAACCCGGGAGGCGGAGCTTGCTGTGAGCTGAGATCCGGCCACTGCACTCCAGCCTGGGGAAATCACTCCAATATGGTTTCTCACCTACTCGCTGCAAGAAAATTGCTGTTATCAAAGCATAAACGGTATCCATGTTGTGAAATGATGAATTGAAGCATAATTCCTCAGCCTTTGTCTTAATTTATTTATCAGTAGCATTGAACGCAGTCGATCTCTCCCTCTTTTTTTCAAAACTTTCTTTGAGAGAATTCCAGAACACTTAAGCTACTTTCCTCTTGACATTTTTTATAATTACCCCTAGTACTTTTGGGCTGGTTTCTTCTCATCTTTACTACTTTTTGGGTATTAGATAACCACTAGACTCAGGATTTTCACTTAAGTTTCTTATCTTTGCTTTCTTACCAATTTTTGTGTCATACATTCCCTGATATTTTCTTTGATACCGTAACACTAGACCACACCCAACACTGTCTGGCTTCTCCACTTGGATGTGGTTTAGGAATCTCAAAATTAGTAAGTCCACATGGAGCCATTGACACTCCCCAAACTTTCTCTTCCCCATTCTGGTTAATGGCACTTCCCATTTTATAATTTCTCACCTCAATATTCTTGGTGTCCCCTTTTAATTCTTTGTCTCTGCAGCTCTCTCTGTGTCATTGTCTCTCTGTATCTGTCTGGTTCTCATTCTCTCTCTCTTTCTCTCTCTCTCTCCCTCTCTATCTCTCTCTCTCACACATACACACACACACACACACACATTTTCAGATCTGACACGTATGAAAATTCTGCCAGCTTTACCTTTAAAGTGAAGTCATTCCAAATGGTATCTGCAAATTCGCCTTCCCACCCTCACCACTTGGTGACTATAGTACTTCCCTCACAAGACCAAAGCTCCACTGCAGAGATTTCTTGGGGGAAACAAAGAGCACAATTACACATTCTTATTTCAGGGACCCTCAAAATACAAGCTAGCCATATTCTCTATGAATTCAAGCTTCTATCATCGCTCTATTTTTCAATCCCGACTCCACACAGCAAACACAGTATGCAGTTAGAATTCCAATCCATATCACAACACTCCTGTTTTAAAGTCCCTGATTAATTACTTCTTTTCTTCCACGTTAGGATTTAAGCTTAATGAAGCTGGGCAACTTTGTATATTTTACCACTGACCTGTCTTCAGAGCTGGAGGTCACTTGGTGTAAAGTAAATGATCAGTAAATATTTTCAAATAGCAGAATCAATGATAAATACTTTTACTTCTTTGAGTATACATTTAGACTTAAAAATCAAGAAAATAGATTCATCAAGATAATTCTGTTTTGATATTGTTATCTCTTGATTAGATTAGCTTCTTAGTAAAATTTCAGTGTGGGAAGCTGTACGCATTCTCTAAATTTTAAAATAAAATGCAAGGAATTTAAATATCTGCTCCTTTTATTTAAAGGATAAAAAAAGACAAGTTTATCTTTTAAAATACGTTTTATATGTGCATACAATCTAAATGTATTTTTCTCTCTTAACCCCTGAATCCTTTTTAAAGGTATTCATGTCCTCATTTTAAAAATCCACTTCAATGATAACATTTTAAAATATATTTGCAACTTCCTTAAGAATATCTTGGCATTCCATTGAACAGCTTGCCAAATAAGACATTAGATTAGCAGTACAATTTCCTATTAATTCTTTAATTTGTTTCATCAAATTTTTAAATTTCCTGCTCTCAACTCATAATTTCATTCAAGTATAATAAATCCTACTTGACCTTTGTGGGGTTTTCATATCATATATTTATTATTGAAAATGGTTTTGATATCTGAATCAGAATTTTGTAATTGTATTGCTGGTTAGACTGCTCTGTAAAATCTTTTATTGTTTTGATTCTGTTGTTTATTGATTACAGAGTGGCACTACTACTGTAAAGCTTGAAATATTTTCCTTCCTTCCTTCCTTCCTTCCTTCCATTTTCTTTCTTCCTTCCCCTTCCCTTCCTCCTTCCTTCCTTTCTTCCTTCCTTATATAAAGCTGTTCTCATATAATGAGAATTGAAGTGAAAAAAATAATACTAACCTCAATATAGAATGATTGGTTCATTATTTGATATACCCTGTGACTTTATAACATAAACAATTGTGTTATCATTCCATGAGGTTCATCATTTGTTACATTTAAAACCAGAATAATTTCAAATTTGATGTGAAATGTGTCCCTTAGGGAAATAAATTTCAAGGTACAACCCCCTACTATCTATATCTATATCTATATCTATATCATCTATATCTGTGTTAGGCCATAGATGCAAAAGCATTCTTCTAGGCCTTCTAAATTTTATTGGATCACACAAACATTGACACTATGGTGATAGACACAGAGAGATGTTAATATTATTCAGAAAACCATTTCATTTCTAGTGTGATGAATGACCGATTCAGGTGTTGGTGGTCTTAGGCATTATTTCCCAATAAGGTCTATATTTTTGCATGTGAAAAATAGTTACTAGAGGGAGAGAAAAGACAGAGCACTCTCATTGTTCCCAGAGAATCAGACTAGAGAAATATGAAGTCACTTATCTTCACCAGCATTTGCATTTTTTGTCTTTTTGCTCATAGCCATTCCAGGTAGGGTGAGATTGTATCTCACTGGGGTTTTGATTTTCATTCACTTGCTGATTAGTGATGTTGAACATTTTTCTCATATGTTATTGACCATTTTCATGTCTTCTGTTGAGAAAAGTGTATTCAAATTCTTGGCCCACTTTTTAATGGTATTATTAATTTTTTATGCTAATGAGTTGTTTCAGTTTTTAAAAAATTTTTTTATACTGAATATTAGCTCTTTGTCTGGTGAGTAGTTTGCAAATATTTTCTGTTCTTCTACACATTTTCTTTACTTTATTGATTGTTTCCATTGCTTGTCAGAAGCTTTTTAGTTTAATAAAGTCCCATATCTCTATTATTTGTTGTTGACTTTGCTTTTGAAGTGTTGGCCATACCATTTTTATCTAGACCAATGTCCTAAAGAACTTGTTCTTCCCCTGTGTTCTCTAAGTTTCCTTCTAGTAGTTTTACAGTTTGGGGTCTTATATTTGGATCTTTAATCCAGTTTTAGTTGATATTTTTATGCTGAGAGGGATAAGTGTCTAGTTTCCTTGTTCTGTACATAAGTATCCAGTTTTCTCAGCACCATTTATTGAAAATTGTGCCATTTTCTCAGTGGATGTTCTTGTCATCTTTGTTGAAAATCAGGTGGGTATAGATATTCAAATTTATTTCTGTGTTCTCTATTCTGTTATATTGGTCTCAGTGTCTGATCAAATGCCCATACCATCCTGTTTTGGTTATTGTAGTTTGTAATGTATTTTAATTCTAGTAGTGTGATATCTTCAGCTGTGTTCTTTTTGCTCAGTATTGCTTTCGCTATTCAGGGTCTTTTCTGGTTTCATACCAATTTTTTTACAGATTTTTTTATTTCTGTGAATAATGTCATTGGTATTTTGATAGGAATTGCATTGAGTTTGTAGATTACTTTGGGTAGTAAGTTTTCTCATTTAATATTTTCTAAATATAACTTCACTGACTCAGGCTTGTATTACCTCTAATAAGAAATCCACTATTATCTGAGGATGGTTAATGGGTCAAAAAACCTGTGAGAAATAATAAATAAGGCCACTATTTGACAGCACAACAGGATGACTATAGTTAATTACAAATTAATTGCATGTTTAAAAAAGCGGAAAGAGTGTAATTGAATAGTTTATAACTCAAAGGATAAATACTTGAGTGAATGAATATCCTATTTTCCATAATGTGGTTATTTCACGTTGTGTGCCTGTACCAAAACATCTCAGGTACCCAATAAAATGTACTCCTACCGTGCAGACACTAAAATTTAAAAAAAGGTTAAAAACCAAGCCTTTTCTTGTCATTGTGTTGTTCACCCGTATCTGTCTCTCTCTTTCTCTGTGTGTCTTTGGGATGTGTTAACCTTTTTGAATAGTAGGTTTCTAGTTTTCACAAAATTTGGGTAATTTTGGTCCTTATTCTTTCAAATTGTATTTCTACCTTTTCTCTTCCTGGTCAATCTTATCTCCTTTAATGACTTTAATATACCAATTTAGGCAGTTGAAAATGTCCTGAAGCTCACTGATACTTGTTTATGCTTTTGTGCTTCATCTTGAATAGCTGTCATTGCTATATCTTCAAGTTCACTCATCTATTCTTTACAGCATCTAATCTGTAATCAGTCTCATTCAGTGTATATTTTATTATGCCATATTATGGATTATTTATAAAAGTATAACCTTTTTTGTGTCTCTATTTAACATGTTTTTTCAATCCTGTATCCTCAGGAACAAGTAGAATAGAATAGAATGATGAGAATTGCTCTTTTTATACTTGTTTATAAGGTCTATCATGTGTGCAACTTAATTATCACCTTGGATTGATTCATTTTTCTGTTTGATATAGCACATATTTTCTTGTCATCTTGCAGGAAATATTGACGGGATGAAGACATTGTGCATTTTTCCTGTTGGATTTAGAATTATTTTACATTTCATTCTCTACTTTTGTCTTTTATGATTGAATTCAGTAAAGTTACATGAAAACTGCTTGGATTTTCTGTTTGCTTTTACACTTTCATAGTTGAGACCTGAACAGCCTTTTGTCTAGGGTCACATTTCCCCAGTACTGAGGCAAAGCTCTTCTGATGAGTCAACCTCGTGCCCTGTAACTCAGGCCCTTCCTCTGGGACTGGTGTGTGAGTGTGTGTGTGTGTGAGTGTGTGAGTGTGAAAGTACATGTGTGTGTGAGAGAGTGTTATGTGTGTGTTTGTGTGAGTATGTGTGTGAGAGTGTGTGTGTGTGACAGTGTGTGCGCACACATTCTGAGGCATGTTCCCTCAAGTGTCTTTGGGTGGTTCTTTTCTCTTTCATAGAGTTTCTTCACACAGAAGTGCTCATCAGTGCATGAATATTTGCAGACTTCAGAGTTCTCTCTTTGTGCAACTCTCTCCTCTTTGATACTTTTCCCAGTATCAATGGGAACAGTATCAATGATAAAACATTAGACTGTTTTATTTGCTTTTTAAGTTTTGAGATCCTTGAATCCTACAAAGAGAGGTAGGATTCCATGCAGTAGGGTTTCAGGATATACTCTCAGGAGAGAAGTGTGGGAGGTGTGACTGGGAATGTGTTACAATTGACTGCTCAGCTAGAAGGCATTTAAGGTCATCCTAAATTAAAGCATGGCTTTGGGATTAAGGCATCAGGCAGTCATTGCTCTTGAACCACATTCTGAAGGAGGGACATCTTTGTACGAAGCCGTTGTTTGCACTAAATGGCATTTTTCGGAGGGGAAAAGCTGTATGAAGCCAGGGATGCCAAGGCATGCCACAGTGCTCACTAGGAAAGACTTTCCTTTTCAGAACGTGAGATGCATGGAGCTGGGACTTGAGGGTCTCAGTTAAACATGGGCAGTTCAGACCAATAATCCAGGGCATTTGGGCAACAGGGTCCAGGCATTGTGTTAGATCCAGTCACCACACAAGAGGAACTCCAGGGACCATGGCCAGTCAACAGCTGTGTGCCTCTCTCTTATTGTCCTTCCACTTAGGTCATCTTGAGCCAGGACACCCTCAGTCCAAACAACAGCAGAACAGAGTGGTCCTTAGAGCCTCAAATCCTATACTGACCCAACTTCTGCAGAGCCTGCCTAGAGGGTTGCAGGGAAGGGCAGCCTGGAGGTCTCAGATCCAGGTGAACTGGTCAGCTCTGTTCGTGGCTTTGTTCACAATCCTGCTGGGGCTGGAGAGAGAGGGTGACACAGACAGACAGTAAAGGGGTTTCTGTCTCACTTCCCCATCTGTCTGTGTCACTGTGGGATGGTTACCACTGTTATCCCAGAAGCCACAGTAATAGTCAGCCTCATCTTCCACCTGAGCCCCAGTAATGGTCAAGGAAGCTGTGTTTCCTGACCAGGAGCCAGAGAATCGGCCTGGGATCCCTGAGGGCCTATTGGTGTTACCATAGATAACCAGCACAGGGACCTGGCCTGGCTTCTGCTGGTACCAGCTTGCATAATAGGTTTTGAGGCTGTCTCCTTGGCAGGTCATCCTGACTGTATGTCCCAAGGCCACAGACAATGCAGGCTCCTGAGTCAGCTCAGAGGAAACCACGGAACCTGCAAGAGAGGACAGGAGGGGTGTCTGAGGATGAGGCTCTCATTTCCAGAGCCCCACACCCTCCATCACTTTCTGTGCTGAGCTAAAGCTCAGGGCTGGGCCGATCCCTGGTTCTGTAGGGGCTGAGCACTGGGAGGCAGCACCTGTGCAGAGAGTGAGGAGGATGAGCAGGGGAGGGGTCCAGGCCATGGTGGAGACGACCCAGAGTTCTGCTTCTGAGCCCACAGCTGGGGAGGAACCTCCAGGCCTCTTTTATCATGGGAAGGGGAATCTCTTCATGCAAATTTACTTCCTTTATTCTTATGTCACTATTAGGTGGCTCTAGTGAGCAGTGGATGCAAATCTGTTCTCCATTCCCTAAAACATTTGTCCTAGTTCTGTCTGGGCCCTGAGCCTGATGGCCTTCTCTGAGTAATTTCTCAAGATCAGAAGAAGGGTCAAGTG
Organism: Macaca nemestrina; assembly: GCF_043159975.1. NCBI lineage: Eukaryota > Metazoa > Chordata > Mammalia > Primates > Cercopithecidae > Macaca > Macaca nemestrina. The sequence continues at coordinate 89,063,032 of NC_092139.1, read as the reverse complement.
TGTTTTAAGATTCGCCCAATACAAGCAGCCTCAAAAAAAACAACAGTCATGCCCTTTGCACTTGAGCATTACCAGGGGCTTGGACTCATTAGGAGCCTCAGACTAAATCTCACAGTGCCCCCTGGTGCCCACAGTGTGAATGCCATTTTCTGTACATCGCTAGATCACTCAGAAGGGCTGCCTATGAGCCCATAATTCATGCCAGATGCATTGGTGAGAGTTTTACAAGTGTTACCTCAAGAAGACTTTTATAATATGGAATAGGATGTTGGGGAGCCTTATGCTCCAAACCTATCTTTATTAATGAATCAATATTAGGAGGTGAAATGTTTTTCCCAAGTCTGCCAGACAGTAGAGAGTGGAGTCAAGATTCCATCCAGGAGATGCATCTCAGAGCCCGACCTTCCAGCCCCTCCCTGCCCTGCCTCCTGCACCCTGCTCCATCTCCTCCTTCTCCCACATCCAAGGTCTTTGGGCTCCCTCCTGTTTTCATTTGCTAAAGTTCCCACAAGAAAATACAAAAGAGCTAGTGACCTAAATTGCAGAAAGATATTTTCTCACACTTCTGAAGCTTGAAAATCCACGATAAAGGTGTTGGTAGGTTTGGCTTCCCCTGAGGCCTCTCTCCTTGGCTTGCAGGTCGCTATCTCCTTGCTGTGTCCTCACATGGTCTTTCCTCTGCACACTCATCTCTGGTGTCTCATTTCTGTGGGTGCAAATATTTACTTTCTAGGATGACATCAGTTAGATTGGATAAGAATCCACCCTAATTTCTTCATTTTCACTTAATCACCTCTTTAAAGACGCTATATGCAATTTTGGTCACACACTGTGCATTACAGCTTCAGTGCATGAATTTTGAGTAACATAATTCAGCAAATAACCCTCCACCCAATGGACTCCAAAAAACTCACGTCTTTCTCCCTTGCAAAAATATTCACCTCATCCCAGTAGCCAAAATCCTAAACTAACTCAGCACCAACTCTAAGACCCAACTCTCATTTATAGATCATCCAAATCAAGTGTGGGTGATTCCCCAGGATGATTCATCCTGAGGGTTTAAAGGAAAACAGCTTTGGGGGGGTTTCATCTCCAGTCTCCTGTTATCATCCGGGTTCCAGAAAAATAAACTTCTAGTTCATTAAGATTGAAATAGGTCAGGCGTGGTGTCTCATACCTGTAATCCCAGCCCTTTGGGAGGCCAAGGCCGGTGGATCACAAGGTCAAGAGATTGAGACTATCCTGGCCAACACGGTGAAATCCTGACTCTACCACAAATAAAAAAATTAGCTGGGTGTGGTGGCACGTGCCTATAATCTCAACTACTCAGGAGGCTGAGGCAGGAGAATCACTTGAACCCGGGAGGCGGAGGTTGCAGTGAGCCGAGATTGTACCACTGCACTCCAGCTGGCAACAGAGCAAGACTTTGTCAAAAAAAGAAAAGAAAGTGAAATTCACTGTACATTCCTAAAATAATTTAGAGGACATAATAATTTAAATGCCCATAAATTAAATTATATAACCAGTAGCCATGGGCTATTCTGACAGCATTTGAAAAGTATCATAGTTGATACGGAAAATATAACTCCAAAAAACCCAAAAATTGAATTGTTTTTAGAGCAGAATATGTCCGAGTTAACTAATATATATTGTAGACAGAAATAATATAGTCCAAAGAAAATTAAACACTTGTAAGCACATTAAATTACTAAATCCAATTTAAGCATTGAGCATCAAAATTTTGGTGTGCAAATAAAGCAACCTCTCAATGGTTATATAAAAAGGCAGGTGTTGCCTACTTCATGTTACAGTTTATTGGTGGCTTAATTGTGCTTTCACAGTTGGAGAGAAGGATGTTCCAGAAGATGTTTCTTTTATCTAAGTAAAAGGGAAAATACTCTTTTACACAAAAGAATAATTTGCAGGATAACATATGTCCACTCTCACCATCCTGTTCTTGTCACGGCAACTTAGTTGGGGGACTTACAGTCTAAAATCTCAAACTCTTTCTTTATTCCATTGTTATATTCTGAGTTCTATAATCTGATTTACAAAAATCTGCAATACGTTTAAAACTTGAACTTCATTTATTTGTTTGTTTATGACACTCAGAACACCAACAATCTTGTGTGTTTTTGGTTTCAGCTACAAGGCTGAGTATAGGACCTTTTTTTGCTTAGTCTACATTGGATCTCACCCGACTTGGTACAAGCTTCCTTGCACATTTGCCCCTAACTCTCTCTCCAAGTTTCTACCGAGGAGGAGTCTCTCTTCCTGTTATACTAAAGCTCTCACAAAATTCAGAGCAAATGGATGAAGATGAAAGTCATGAGCTTGTGACACAGGGCTGTCCTGAGCAGAGACAAGCTCCAACCAAATAGATGGTACAAGTATGTTCTTATCCAAAGAAAGACCTCAGGCTGCTATAGGAGGTGAAGTGAATTGCAGTGTCCTCACAGAGAGGTCTCCACCTAGAACATATAATGGTGCAATTTTCAAACTTCAAATCACCCTAGAAACCAGGGACTGTTAAACCATATCCTGTGGGATGTCCCTGGTCTTCCACCTTTTTTTTTTTTAATGTCCCCAGAACTGACAGTGGTTTTTATACATTTAAATGGTTACATTGCAGATGGTGCTATCAGAACCTACATATTATCCCCAACATTGTCTTGTGTGTGGCAAAGACTAAAATACTTCTTATCTAGACATTTAATAAATAGTTGAACAAATCCTAAAAAATAATGAGCCCTAAAATATTTGCGTAAATGCTGAACCTCAAGCAAAATAGGAGAAATCAAAACTCAAAGTGTAACTAGATAACATTTTATATCTCACAGGTTGGTAAAAATTTGCACTTTCACCAATGTACTCCCATCGATATTTAGGGCTGGCATTGTAAACTGGTAGAACCCCTCTGGAGGGGAAAGTGAAAACAGTGGGTAAAAGTTAGAAATGAACATCTTTTTGACTCAGCAATTCCACTTCTGGAAATTTATCCTACAGTCATATGCACACAGGAACTCAAAGGAGTCTGCATAGGGATGCTCGTTGTAGTGTGATTTGTAAGATCAAAATCATGGTGATAACCATTAGAGGTTGCGTGGCTAAAATCCTGCTGTGGAATACTCTACAGCCTTAGAATGAATGGGCAGCGCTCTATGCCTAAGATGTCACAGAAAAGAATAAGAAATGGTGCATGTATGGGATGGTCTTTGACAAAGGGGGACCAGGACAGGCCCCTTACACTTCACTCTCTCCTTTTCCTCTGAGCTTTTCCACATCAGCCAAACACGTTAGGGACAGTGGAAGCCCCCTCAGGCTGGGCCTGGCCACCTGCTTTGGCCTCTGAATGCAGCCTGGCCTGACAACTTGGCTGCAACTTCATGACCAACCCAGAACCAGAACCACAAAACTAAGCTGCTCTCAATTCCAGATGCACCGAAGTGACAAGATCACAAACACATGTTCTCTTAACATGTTAGCTATTAGGGAGAAATTTTTATGCAACAATAGATAATAAATACAATTTGGTTTCTGAAATACATTTTCTTGTGGATATTTCAAGTATACAACATGTTGATATGGGATACACATATAGTAAAATGGTTACTTTGTTTTTCATAAAATCCATTTAATCAAAGTTTATGAAGCCTAAACTACATACAATCATGGCGATGTTTATCAGTTGACTAAGGAAATTTAAATATTGGATACAACTAATGTCCGAACATTTTGTCAATTCATTCTCACTTTTAGTAGATTTTTTTTTTTTTTTTTTTTTTTTTTTTGAGACGGAGTCTCGCTCTGTCGCCCAGGCTGGAGTGCAGTGGCCGGATCTCAGCTCACTGCAAGCTCCGCCTCCCGGGTTCACGCCATTCTCCTGCCTCAGCCTCCCGAGTAGCTGGGACTACAGGCACCCGCCACCTCGCCCGGCTAGTTTCTTGTATTTTTTAGTAGAGACGGAGTTTCACCGGGTTAGCCAGGATGGTCTCGATCTCCTGACCTCGTGATCCACCCGTCTCGGCCTCCCAAAGTGCTGGGATTACAGGCTTGAGCCACCGTGCCCGGCCTTTTAGTAGATTAATAAAGATTTCAGCTACAAAAGTATTGACATCCATGGA